>NC_087474.1:30670944-30993444 GCF_036417665.1 Passer domesticus | reverse complement strand
GGTGGTTGGACTTCATCTTAAAGGTCTTTTCCAACATAAACAATTCTATGATTCTATGAAAAGCTTCATGAGGTTCCTCTTTTTTCACTTCTTTTGCCTTTCTTTAACTACACAAACTTTTTTCATATTTTCAAGTGGCCTGCACAGTGAACCCCCCCACCTGCTTGTAGTTGGACCACTGCTTGGGAACCTCATGCAACTGAGTTTCTCGGGTTTTTTTCCCTTAGGACCTGACTGCAGCCCTTCAGCTCACATAAGGACTTGCATTTAGCAGTGCCCTATTCCCATGAGCAGTTCCTTTCTTCTTAGTAATAGAGAAAGCAGAAATAATCCTACTCTCAGCAGTTTTGGGATTACAGGCAAAAATTGTGTTCCTTGATGTATGACTGTGTAGGGATATTAATCTTTTCCCTGATGCCTGTTGTCTGTCATCTCTCTCTTACCAGCACTGTCCTTTTGACCCCTCTACAAGGATAACTTGTTATTAACGTTGCCTTTGCTGCGGATGCTCAGTATGCAGATGACAGCACCAACAGCTTTTCTAAAAGGGCTTGTCCTGTTGTTCTGTGCATTATCAGACACAGTATTCAAAACTGGCTTCAGCAACAAAGGATTTTTTAATTTTTTTTTTCCCTTGTTGTGGCTTGTGCCCATTTTATCACCATTTGTGTAGCTGATAAATTCAGAGGAGGTTGTGCTAAGCTAAATGTTGTTGTTGTGCATCTGTCAGACTGATATAGGTCAGTGTGAGACCACTAGGAAGTTTTGGTACAATGCCTGGGTGCTTTTTCTGAGGGGAGGTTGTGGTTGAAAATTTAGAGTGTTTTATGGTTTTACAGACTAGCCAGAAGTCCCTGAGAGCCAAAACAAAATCACTGTGTGAGGCATTTTAATGTCATTAGTTGATTTCTACCAGTATCCTGTGATTAGCTCACTTTCATTAAAGGATTTAACAACTGCAGGGGAAAAACAAAAATATTAGAGTACAGAGAACTGGGGAAAAGATCATGACAGCAGAAAAAATAATAAAATGCAATATGTATATCCTATGAGCTGTATTTTGTAGTGAAATGAAATAACACAGCCTTAGGTAACATTTTTTTTTATGCTTAAGAATTGCCATATGACAAACCTCTGTTGATGGTCCTGCAGTCCTTTAAGGTAATTTTTCCCTTGATATTTGGAAAAAGCAGTAATCTTGCAACTTCAAAACAAGCAGTCCCATTGAAAATGTTTTGATATTTTAAATTGAGGTAGAGTAGTAACTATTTTTTTTATTTTCATCTCTCTAAAATTAAGAGAGGGTAACCACTGCTGAAAAAATACTGGCCTCCTCCGTACTGGTCTCCTCCTTAGTGGGGTTGAGCTGTACTGGTAACTTTGAAAGCTTTTCTCCTGTGGTAGTTGAAAGTGAATCAAATATCTTAATAAAGATTTTGATCTCTCTTGAAACTCTGTGAAATGCAGTAACATATTCTGAGATGGATTATCCACAGAGATCAGAGATATTGTCATCTACCCTCACGTTAATTGTGATCTCTTAATTTCCATTTTTTTTTGTCAAATGAAGGGGAACAGGCTTCGAAGAATAGAGTAATTTTTGTACTTGTTTGTACTTTGCTGACTTTATTTCTAATTTTGCAGTTTCCACAATAACAGATTCCAGGGAGAAACACAGGGAAGTGTAAGAAAGAGATCATCTTTAGACTTGATAGAAGTTGTCTGAAAGTGTATCTTAGACCTGTTAATGGAATGTGTTTTGTTGTGTTTCTTTTTTTTTTCCTTTCCCTTTCTTTTATGTTTACAGTATAAATGTGCCTATATTTTACGGCCAGGACTCACCTCATTGTCTATTATTAGCACTACCAAATGTCTCACGTTGTAAGACTTCATTTTCCATTGCTTCTAGCAGTTGTTGCATATTTTCTGTTTATTCTGAAAGGTGTCTACATCAGCCTATGCAATTCTATATGAAAAATGCAGTCAACACTGTTGAGAAGCAGCTAAGAGTAAAGTTAGGAGTAAATCCTGTTCTGCTATATTAAAAAAAAATTGGCAGTAGTTCTCTGAACAGCTCTTATGCCCTTATTATTCTCAGGTGGGATCTGAAATTCCTTTGTGGTTTTTTTTTGCCATCTTCATAAATATTTGCCCAAATATGACCCGAGTTAGAGACCAAAAAATGCAGTTTGTACAAGCTCTGCAAAGAATTTCTAGAGCTCTGGAGGTTAATATTTGAAGGCTCTGGAAGCTCCAAGCATGCTTCAGCCTGGGCTGCAAAGGGTTTTCTGCACAGCTGCAGCTCCTGGCTGTTACAACCAGAACGTCCTTGTAGGATGTAATGAGCCAGGATGGAGATTTAACTCTGTCACTTTTGGTGTGTCCAACCTAGCCCTCAGTGGGCAGGTTTGGGGACCTCAGTGCCACACTGCAAAGGCCTTTTTCCTTAGCTTGGACCCAGTCTCAGAGTTAAGTCTCAACATACACTGAACAAGGAAGAGTTGTAGGGATGGAGCAGGACAGAATGAAAAAGTGTTTTATTCAAAGGGACTACATTAGATAGTACAAAGATTACCAGTCAGTGTTTCTCAGTTTCTTGACTTTTCTGTCTTTTTTATGTTCTTCTTTTGCATGGATAGTATATACCAGAGATATTATAATATCCAAGCAAAAAGACACCTGCCCAGCAAAACAGTCAGTCTTTGGAGATGAGTATCCTGTTATTTTGTGGCTTTTGTCAGGCTGTGTCACCAATTTGAGGACCTTCCCTGCATGGGCAGTCAAAGCTTCTCCACACTTGTTCTTCTGACCCAACTTCCTGACTCTGCTCTTGTGTTTCACACTGCTTGGATATGTTCCTGTGTGCACAGGGAAGCTCCTTAAATCATTGAGGGGAGCAGTCTCCTCTTCAGAGCACAAACAGCCCTGGGAATCCTCTGCGTATGCCTTTTCCCGTACCTCTCAAGGGCATGACCTGGCACCCGCATCAAAAGACATAGAGGCAGAAGCGATTGACATTATCTGATTGTGTTGAGTCAGTTTTACCAAATTATGCTAGGAAAACAAAATGTTCCTGCCCTCTATAACTGCTAGAAGAGGCAATTTCTTTGTCATTTAATATGATTTTGAAGCAGATAGTCTGTGTAAAGTTTGCTTTGTTGCATGTTGCCCAAAGAAGATTCTCTTTGCCTTTGCTTAGTTGTTTGGCAGCAGGAAAATCTGTCTGTGCACTGGATTTTCCATGCTCCATTAAGTTTATAGGTACCTTATAGGTTATCTCTTAGTTCCTGTATTACTTTTTTACCCACTGAATCTGGCAGTGTGTGAATCTGTCTGGCTCTGGTATTGGCTGGGGTAGCTCTGGGTCTGACCCATTTTAAAAAAAAACAGGTGAAGAGATGTTGGACAAAAGTTCTGTCATTGGAAAGTGCATAGTTTGCATTGTTGGTTAGGGATGTTCCAACATAACAGGCACTTAAGTAGTGCGTGACATAGATACAGAAATTAATCTTTGCACAGTTGTCCCATCCTTGAGAAATTATGTGAAAATGGATTTTCTTTTCAGTGAAGCAGGCTTCTGAATATACTGTCTGTTGCAGAGCATAATGTGTTTTTTTTTTTTTCTGTTAGAAAGCTGGTGGAAAGCAGAGCAGCTTTTAAATGCTATTTCTAGCAGTGGAGGTTTCTCACAGGAAGAGAGGAGGCAGTGCATTCTGGGTGTTGGATCCTTTTTTAATTAATTAAAAGGCCAAACTCAGGAATGCAAGGAACACAGAAATATCCCTGATACCAAAGTTACCAGTTGCTTTGGCCAGAGATTGGGTTTTCCCTGCCAATTGCAAATAAACCAGAAACCTAATGGCTTCCATAAGGAAGCCAGCCACTGAGGCTGTTTTCAACAAAGCCATAGGTTCCTTCTGCTTCCTTCTTCCTCTGTGCTGATTCAGGGGGTCATATTCCTGCTCATGCAAAGGGTAACTCACAAGTTGAGGCCCGCTAAGCAATGACTTCCAGCTGTTTCATTCCTATAAGCATATAAATATTTACACCACCCCAGGGTTCCTTTCATGCTGAAAATAAAGGTAGCACTTGTCTGCTGTTAAAATACATTACCCAGGAGATAAATGGGTTACCTCAGTATTAAGAAGATGGATGAGAGGAGGGGAAAATTGTCTATAATATTGGTTGGAAGATCCACTGAGTCCAGAGAACCTTGCTGTTTACTTGAAACTCCTGCTGGGAACTGACATCGAGGTTGATAGTGCTGTGTTTAGCTATCAAGAGATGATTAATTAAAAGCTGTAATAAATGTGAAATATAGTGGCTGACAGATGCAGAGCTAGCTAAATTTCCTTGTGATGGGTAATGTGCACAATGGATTGATTATAACATCCTAACAGGATGTGACTGGTGCTTTTGAAGGTACAGATGAGGCAGGGAGAGTGCACATAAGGCCACCTGTAAAGTGAGATGGCAGTTTACCCCTGTGGCTTTTTGGTGCTCTACCCCTTTCTGTCCCACCTCAACTCCAAATGTATTCTGATCGAGGCTGCTGGGAGTAATTTCCTACCCACTGCCCTGGAGCACAGTAAATATCAGATAGGCAGTGTGGGGGCTCAAGTTCAGGTGCCAGTGTAGTGTCACCCAAGCGAACTGGGGTGCTGTGGTGGCCTCTCTGCCCTGATCCTTCTGCCTGGCCATAAAATGAGAGCTGGGGATGCTGTGCCTCTGCTCCCCTGCACGGCCGGTGCGGGTTGCCAGGGCTGTGTGAAGGTCTGGAAAACTGCTGGAAGGCTTCCTTGTTAATTGGAAGCATGATGAGACGTCTCTTGAGTCGGTGTATTCACTCTCAGGGACTCGGCCAGGGTGCTGCCTTGCCCTTCAGTACACGCTGCTGTCACTTGGGGGCCCCTTGCATCCTCCTCATCTGTCACTGGCTTTAGACGGAGCATGCTGAGAACAGCCCGGTTTTCTTCCAGCAAGAATTATTTCACGGGCCATTCCAGGTTCTGGTAAATGAAGCGTGCCTTGATGTCATTTTAGAGTAATATCTGTATTGAAATCGGGACTTGTGAAAATATGTAGGACTTGCCTATGTGCTTTGCTTTGTTCAGGTTAATTGTTTTGGCTTGTTGTATGATTAAAGGGCCTGACTGAACACAAAAATATGTCATGTATAAGTGGAGGTTTAATGAAACAGTAATTCTTCCCTTAAAGTGAGATTGGTTTTGATGTAAGATAGCAAAATAAAGAAATTCTCTATTTTTCTCCTTTCTTTTGAGGAAATATTTATTATAGGTAATGAAAATCCAACTTGAACCCAATTGGCCTTAGTTTTGCCCAATTTTTGATAAAATAGATTGATTTGTCTCTTCCTTGAAATCACTAAAAGAGGCAAGAACAAGAGGAAGAGTCTTATGAAAATCTTTCCATTGGGGCACTTTATGCTGTAAATTTGCAGTCACCTACTCCAAAGGTTTTTTGAAAATATCTCTGCCTAGTGAGATGCTGAAGGGGAAACGCTGTCTTCCACACCAACCATTGTTAATGTCCTTTCAGTATGAAAGAGCTTTCACCCTCCCAGTGCTCCCTGTTGACTTGCTGCCAGCTGCTCATGTATGTAATGTATATGGGTGTGCTTAAAATCCATTCCCATCTATGAGGAGATAGATGGCTTGTACAAATACAGCACCATACATCACATACATTCTCCATATGTGCTGCACTTTGGAATGTCAGTGAGCACCGGGAAATGAGGATCAGGGCTATTTTAGAGGATGGAAATGCCAGAGAAGAGACAGAAATGGAGCAATTTATTTGTTTGGATAAATCTCCCTTTTACTGAATTGCTTTAATGCTATGCCTGCTCTTCCCCTCCTTCTCTTTTGCTGCTTCTTTCATTGCAGTTTTTCAAATATGTAAGCAACAAAAAACCATGGCCAGTGAAATGAAAGATTACAATTATGCATCAGTATTCCTGTAATGTGGCTGCTCAATAATGTCTCCTGGGAGTGTTACAATGAATATCTGACATTAATTGGCTCAGTACCTGTATGTCTGACCTTGCAGAAATTTAATAGATCAATTCTACATATTCTTTACTGATAAAGAAAACTTCTTCAGGGCAGGGGCTGCATCTTTGGGCATGCCTGCACCACAGAGACAACCAGAAGTAGCAGTCAGATCACTGGGTCTCAGAATAAAAAATAAAATAATGGAAAGAGGAATCATAAAGTGGTTTCCTCTCCCTTGTTTTGCCAAGGTAGCTCTGTTCCTTAACAATTTTTAGCCATTTGAAGTCTTTTTCACTGCTGGATACTGTACGCTTCATCCACAAATGATGTTTTCTCTTCTTTGAGTACTACACGTATGGCCTTCATATGTGTGTTTGACATACTGAACAATATCACTAAACCAGGTCAGAATAGGAGGAACAGCACCTACTGGGATGTACTTGCATTGAAACAGCTGTCTCTTTTGTGTCGCTCGCTCTGCGGTGACTGCCAGGAGGATCTGGCAGGGGGCTGCGCGCCGCTCTCCGGCAGCCGCCGGGTTTCAATGCGCCCTGCTCAGTCAGCAGCGAGCCCTCATCTCCGCACTGCTCACTCAGCTGCCTTCGGCTGCGCTGGCATGTGCGCTGCACAAGCGGATCATGGCTCACCTCCCTTCCGTGTCAGGGAGCAGGGAGGGAGAAACTCGGTGTACAAACCGCAGCTTAGCCAAAATTCACACACACGGCCGTAACTGGGCTGAACTTTCCGTGGGGGTGTTTGTTTCCCAAGTTTAAAAGTTGTTGAAAGGAAGGGAGATCCGTACACCGAGTATTTTAGAAGATGCTCAGAGGTACATGCCTGCCCTACTGTTTGTATTGCCTTTACTGAAGTACAGGAGGGAAGGTTTACAGGAGGTGTGTTCTGACTCTGTTACTGGCGTGCTCGGGAGCACTTGCCGCTTTCAGACTATTGTTACCTGTCCCCTGCTTTGTTCGGCTATCTAGCAATTAAACAAGCCATCACCTTGGGGACACAGAAACCCGCATATTCAAAGCCCCACTCCCAGTGGCTTCTGTGAATTAAAATCCAACACACGGAGCCCGGTGCCTCTCACAAAGGCAGCCCGTTCGTCCTCCCTGTCCCGGGGTGCAAAGAGCCCCCTCCCCAGTTTAAGCCTCCGGCGGGCGGCGGGATGGCATCCCCGTCCCCGGCGGGCACTGACCGCGCTCTCTCTGTCCCTCTCTCCCGGCGCACGGAAGGCGGACGATGGAGGCGGCGGCGAGCGGGCGCGGGAGGCGGCCGGCGCGGCGCTGGTGCTGCGGAAGGTGTGGTCACGCAGCCCGGCCCCCGAGCGGCGCGGGAGGTAAGGCTTCCGCGGCTCCGGGCGTGCGGGGCTGGGCCGGCCGGGCCGGGCTCGGCGGCGGCGGCGGCGGGCGGGGCGGCCCGCGGCCCGGCGGGCGATGGCCCCCGCGGGGGGAGCGTAGGGGCCGGGCGGCGCAGGCAGCGGCGCGCCATGGGCAGCGGCAGGGTGCGGGTGCCCGAGGCGCTGGCGGGCCGCGGCGGGGAGCGGCCGCTGCCCACCTTCGACGTGCCTTACTTCAAGTACATCGACGAGGAGGACGAGGAGGATGAGTGGAGCAGCCGCTCGCAGTCTTCCACCGAGGATGACTCCGGGGACTCTCTGCTTTCCGATAGATACGTGGTGGTGTCGGGGACGCCGGAGAAGATTTTGGAGCATCTCCTCAGCGACCTGCACCTGGAAGCCGCGCAGGACAAAGAGACGGGTAAGGAGCGAGCCTGGCGGGGAGGCGGCGGCGCCGGGGACTGGGGAGAGGTCCCGGTGCCGGTGCCGGTGCCGGTGCCGGTGGCGGCAGAGCGGCGCGGGGATCGCTGCCGGGCACCCCTGGCCGAAAGCCGCTGCCGGCTGGGCGTGCAGGCGGGGCGATGCCGGCAGGAATCCCGAGTGTGGCGCGGCGGGCGGGCGGTGGCGGAGCGGCACCGGCCCCGGGCAGGAGCGCCGCGGTAGCGGAGCCGCTCGGCAGCAACTTGAGCCCGTTTACCTTCGGCTTTGGCTGCCTAGGTTTGTACAGCGCAGGCTGCGGCGGGCTTTGTACAGCACCGTGTCTCTGCAGACAGGGCTGCCATCCCTCGTAGCCTGCAGCTGTTCGTGTATCCATCCGGATGCTTGCAGTGCACCTCACCTCCTGGCCAGCCACTCGTTTTGCCACCAGCCCAGTACTTTGGCTCCTCTGTTTCATTAAAACGGCTTATAAATTTCCTCATAGCCCGGGGCGCACCGTATCGCCCGGCGCTCTGCTTGTTTGTCTTCAACCAGAGATATTTCATTCCAGCCTAGAGCAATTTTATATGAATCGGGCTACTTGACATGCATGCAGTTAAATTTCCAGCTGGATCTCTTGGATATATGCACAGCTTGCTGTCACCAAGAGCTCATGGAATAGTTTATCAGAAGTGCCTGTAACCTGCAATTCATAGGTAGTTTTAATAGAAGCAGCCAGGCTGGCGAGACTTTTGGAGGTCCTGAATACTGAAGAGGAGGGTAGGTGGCTGCCAACGCCACCGTGTATTTGGTCATTTAACCCAGCAGGGTTAAATGCATACTCCTGATGCCTGTATATATCTTTCTCTACAAATGAGATTAAACACACTTTAATCCTTTTAAATGTCTGAAAATATAAATAACGTCTGTGATTCCCAGAGGAATGTCTCAGAACAAGTCATTAGTTTAATGTGGGACAATAGGCATATTCCTAGTGCTGATGTGTCAATGCCCCAAAGAAACACATGGAGTGTCTGCCAGTGATATTATTACAGTGTTCCTAGTGCTGCTTTTGTCTGCCTAGACATTAATATTTAGTGCAGAGAGAGGCTGTGATTGTTTTCCTTCCACACATGCACTAGGCTAGTTATGGGTGTAATTTACTTGAACCACCTTGTAGGCAGTGTAGTGAGGATCCTTCCTTGGTCTTTTAAGGTCAAATATTGGAATATAATAAGTTTTCTCATTAATGTTTATCACACACATATTGGGAAACATCAGCTGTCAGTCTTTATAGTCTGCTTCATCTTATTGTATAAGCTCACAATCTTGCTGGAAAACAATGATACTTTCAGTAGTGATATGCATTATATTTTGGTGTTTGTAAAAGCAAAGCACTCCTTATGTAAAGCGTTAGATGCTGTATACATCCTCCCATGTACTACCTTTTTTTTTTTTAAATCTCTTTACTCTCTCTCCCTCACATCACAGAGAGGCTGTTCCTAAGCCTGGTGTTTTTGTTGTACAGAGGGGCTGGTAAACTGTCCTCAAAGCAAATGTTAAACCATTACTTGCTTGGTTGTTAGCAGATGGTAAAGTATTTAAAGGTTGATTAGCTTCCCCTCACCTCTGCCTTATCCTAGCTCCTTTAGAAAGAAACAATTAAGCTCTGCCCTGTAGCCAGGGTTAACTGGATCCCAGGGGCAGAACAAAGTAGCTGTGCCTTTGGTTTTTTGCCATCACAAGGATGTGTGCTAAACTTGCCCAGCAGCCCTCCACTCCCTCAAGGGTAGTTCCTCAGATACCATTTTCTTCTGACTTCATCAATCTGGTAATACAGAACTTCATCAAAATGAAAGACTTTAGGAGTTGTGTTTCCCAGTGGTTTATGAGGGGGATGCCCCGCAATGTTTTTTACCATCTTCTTTTGCAGACTCAGTTGCCTTTGGCATGAGGAAGTATGGGATGTTGATTGTGTAGTATATGTATGCTTTGTGTGTGTACCTGAAGGCATCCTTCTGCCGTTTGGGTACTTGGATTTGCTGGGTTTTGTATTTTTTTTCCAGTGCCAATCTGGCCCATCTCAGAGAATGATCGAGTTGCAGAGCCCTGCAGGCTTGTGTTTAGCAGGCATGGCTTCACAGAACATAAAAGGACAATGTTGTACCCAGCTGCTGCTCCTGCTGTCTGTTTGCCAGTTCCAGGATGACTTCCGTGGCCTCTTGCCTTCCCTGCAGTCCCCAGTGCAGTTTCCTTATTTGTGTCTGTAAAGAACAAGAGAAAGGGCTGTTCTCACATTCGAAGGTGCACAGGGGGCTGTTGTTCTGTTTGACCCTTGGCACTGCTTCCCAAGGAGGGATGCTCTGCGTGTTTTCATTCCCACCCTTTGTATACCAAATCATAACTGTAGCCTTCTGTGGTTGTTAACAGAAAAGTCGTCTGTCCTGGGGCTGGCGTGGCCATGGAACTCTGCCTTTTCCAAACACTGACATGGCTGAACGATGAGCCATGGACTGCTCCAGCCAGCCTCCATTTTCTAGCCCAAGTCAGCAGACACTGCTTGCACCTGAGAGCCTAGAGCAGGTCTTGGGGCTGGTCTGGAAAAAATTTTACTGGTGTCCAGCCCAGTCTCCAGGGCTTCCTTTAGCGGCTGCTGAACCTGCAGCAAGACACTTGAGGCACTCAGCTTAATAGACAGGTGAGGACCCAACCTGAAGAGTTATCCCAGTGCCTGTGACATAACAGCAGCTGAGGACACCTGAGGAGGACACTGCAATCTGCAAAGCTAGACTAGTCTATTGCTCTGGTGACTTCCATAGGCAGGATGTCTGGAAAGCCTGAGGTTTGCGAGACTCTTTAGGCTTAACTTAGTAATTGTTTAATGACTGAGGGATTTTTAAGGTGACTCTCTCCAGGAGTATATGCAAGCTCTTGGGATAGCCCCTTAAATTTGGGCTTGCCACTAGCAAAGGCTTGCCAGCCTTCCATCTCAAAGGGAGGAAGTTTTCATCTCACTGAGGTACTAAAACCTGTAAAGTACCAACCCCCAATTGGAGGGGTACTGTTCTTGATTCCTGCCATGGGATGGATTGAAATTTTAAATTTCTGTAACAAACAACTTTTCTGAGTCATCTCTAAGGTGGTTGGAATCACTGAGGAATGTCTGCTGAGTGTGCATTTTAGAGTGCAGTTTGAGGTTTTAAAAACTGAATAGAGAGATACACTTCAAATATGTCAGTATCTAGGCGGAAGATGCAAAATGCACCTCCTGGGCTAATCCTCATCAAGGGTGGGGATTTGAACAAGTAATCTTCAAGAGGCCAAATCTTAGCATCTCAGGATCTCTAATCCCTTCTCATTGACTACACCATTTATTTAGAATCATTGTGCTTTTATGTATGCTTTTATTTTTTGGATGTTAGCAGCGCTTCCTTCTCTAGATATCCTGATGTCATTTTTGGAGTTTCCTCCAGCTGGTCTCTGTTCAAACATACTGTCTTGCGTTGTGGTGGTTACATTCAACATTTGGCAGCCTCTGGAATGATGTAGTGTTCATCCACTGCCGCTGCACCAGGCCTGCCTGGATCTCTCAGGCCATTTCCTTCAGTCCATACGTCTCTCAGGCAGCTTAAGCAGAACGTTGCTGAAGTAGAACATAATCTCCCCCACCGCATCTGCTGACACCGCATGTCTTTTACCTCTCTACTACAGGATTCATGTCAGGGAATGAATAGAGAAGAGATTCATTTGTGAGGGTCTTTGAGAGCAAGAGGCAGAGGGAAAGTGTGATCTGGAGAAAGGAAATAAACATGGAATGGTATGACTGGAACAACATGGTGGTGTCGGTTATTAATAGATGTATCTTTGTAGTGGACTGGGTGAAGGGGATTGTGACAAGGGGGAGGCATGACAGTTTTGTTAGGCTGTTGCAGATGTTGGGATGGCAAATGATGGGGGTTCTGGAGAAACATTAAAGGGAAAGAAAAGGACAAATCCTCATGACATAGCTAAAAGAGAGGCAGAAAAGTGTAAGTATGGTCTGGATTTCTTTGGAGTAGGGAAAGAAAAGATTAATGACCTTTGTGCCTTGCTATGTCACCTTATCTGGGACTGTGCAGGATCCTTGGATTAGTGGGAACTCTTGCCTGTCATACAGAAGCAGTTTTACCTTTAGGATTATAACATACCACCTTGGCCTTCAGACCATGTCCTAAAGTCCTGTGTAGTAAGAGTTACTGTTGTTTTACACATTCTGTTTCTACAGTGTGCCAATGACACTGCTGTGCTGTTGGGCAGTGGCACCCTCTGTGGAACTGTATGTGACCTTGGAGGGGAATGGTACTATCTTGCATGATGTGACTGTAGTCAGCTGCTAAATGAAGTTGTGAAAAAGGGATACAGCTCTGCCTTTCCTTGATTGTCTTTTGTTTACTATTCCAAGAAAAAAAAGGTCTGGTTGCTTTTTGATAATTTTTTCTTGGTTATGAAGGATGTTATTAGGTTTTTCCTCACTGTGCTTTTCACTGATGATTAAAAGGTGTTGAAAAATGTACTCATGTGACTGCCACTCAGTCAGTGTAAGTGTATCTGATGCATGTGGACTGAATAAATACTTGCCCAACACTTTGTGATCCTACCTTCCAAGTTTTAGGATGGAGAGAATAAATAGCCTGCTATCCCTTCCTCTTAACAGTCTTTCATAATGAAATGTTCAGTCATAATTTTAAGGGATTTCATAAATTTTTCTCTGAAGTTTTAGGAAGATTTGGTAAAATAAGTGGGCTAAAAGCATATTACTGCCATGTTCATAGGAGGGGAATAAGATTTTAGCTGAGCACATCAGTGCAAGAATAACAGAAAAGACAAAAAATACTAATATATATCAGTGTTCAGTATGAGAGAACCTGGGCAGGCTGTTGCAGAGGACCATTGCTTTATGCAGTGTGAGTCTAAGCTATCTCTAAATTAGACTGTCAGTAGAAGTAGGTTTAGAATAAATCAATAAAATGAATAGTAACAAATCACCAGGATCAGATGTTACTCCCTGCAGACTTCTAAAGGAACTCTGATATGAAATTGCTGAACTCCTAACAGTGGTGTGTAATCTATCATATAAAGCAGCTTGAGTGGCAGAGGAAGGTGGAAAATGTGATACCAATTAAAAGAAATGGTTCTATTTGGGGAACGTCTAAGTAATAAGGTTGTCATTTTATCAATACATTATTCTAGCATAAACTGTTGCTGGAGTTGAAAGAAGCAGCTCAGCCTTTCCCAGCCACTCTTGCCATTGGTGTCTCTGTACTTCTACAGTCTGTCATGTGATTCTGTAGCAGACCCAAAGCTGGTCCCAGTTGATACTAACCTAGGAAACAATAAATTATTAGCTTTAAGAGTCACTTGATCTGTCAGTGACACATAATTTGCTCCCCTGACACAGGGAAAGGTGGCAGGGAGTGAGAGGTGTGCAGGTGAGGACAGCAGAAGGACTGGTGTCTTTAGCAGCTGGACTTGCTTGCAGGAGTGTGATTAGATGCAAAATTTCAGCATGAAGTTATGAATTTGTGCTGGGAAATTGGGTGTCAGTACAGCTGATGCAGAAGGAAGAAATGCATACAGAATCATACTGAGAAGCAGGAAATATAGAGATTATTTTTTGTAGATCGTTCAGATGTTGTGTATCCTGTAGGGCTGTTAAATGTTTGCAAGAGCTTGAGGATATATATGATCTGATGTGCCTGTATCTTATATTTTCAAAATGCTTTTGATAAGCTCTCTTGTGAAAAATCCTGAAAGAAATTTAAAGATCATTTTGATCAGGAAGGCCATGCTTTCCAGGATTGATAATTACTTAAAAGAGAGAAAATGAAAGGTAGGAGTAAATTGTCTGTTTAAAATGGAGGGAATTCTCCATTGAAGACTGGGTGCTACTGAGTGTGGGGTGAAATCTGATGTAAGAGCATGTGCTCGTATTATTAAATGGTTGAAGGTCTCCTGATAAATAAAGCCTTAGTTTCACCTTTGGTGGCCATGCAAGATGTTCTTGTATGCCCCATTATCCCCACATCTGTCTGTTGGAGCTGCTGTGCTATATCAGGAAGCTGATCCAACTCAAAATTAGTCTCATGAAAGTAGTAAGAATGGGGCAGTGTAGAACTGGGAAAATAAGTTGGGAGCAGGCCCCTCGAACCAGCCCTATGGCTGCTGAAAGATGAAAGGAATAAAATCTGTGTGACTGCAGGATAAAATTGCAGATGGGATCCAAGTTTGAAAAATGCAAAGTAATGTGTTTTTCTACCATGAAGAAGAAGAGATTCTCATTATACATATTCAGCAGGGTGCTGACTTGACTATTATGTAGAAAATAGGACTATGGAGGTAGTGTGGATAGTTCTTGGAAATTTTTGATCAGCCTTGGTCAAAAGGCAAATGGTATTTAGGCTAATTGGGAAAAAAAGCCAAGCAAGAGCTGTAGTTATACCATTGTGTAACTGTGAAATATGGAATGTATAATATGCATTCTTCTTCTCCCCCAGCTCAGGCTGAAAATTAAGTAAAGGGCGGCAAGGGTGATTAGAACTATAGATTAAATAAATCTAAGAAAAAAGTGTCTAGGTCTGGTCATTGTAGGAAGGCAACTTTTGGTGAAGGAGGTAGGTGGTGATCTGCAAGACAATTGTGTGGGGAACTTGAGACGTAAAGATTGCTCATTGTTTCTTATAACGAGGCAAGTGCTTTGTAACGCAGTGAATTTGGTTTATAACTGATAAAGAGAAGTGGTTTTACAGCATAATGCACAGCTGAACTGTGGAATTTGTTGTTGTGAGTGTTCTGTGGAAGCCAAAATTTGAAAGGGTTTAAACACAAACTGGGCAAAATCCTGGCAAAACTTCCATCACTGCAGTGGTATCATTACGATTCCCCATTTGGAAAGTCTAAACTGCCTGTTGATGGAAGATAGGAGGTTGTGTCTGAGGAAGATAACTGTATTAATCTTTTTTTGAGTTCTTTTTTCTTCTGTTGGGCAAAGAGCTATTTCTTTTTATGAAGATCCTTGCTCTGACCCAGAGTACTGCATGCAGCATGTTGCAGTTTGGAAAGAATTAATCAGAATCCAAGATTATAGTAAGATGGGAGGGACAACTGAGGGAGTTGTCAGTTCAACTAGCAGCAGAGTGGCAGCAGCATTTTCTGCTGAATGGCTTTGCAATGCTGAATGCCATCATGGTGGAGCCTGAAGCTGGGACAAGAGAAGCTGGAGCTCTGGATAGCATGAATTGGGGACCAAGGCTGCCAGCAATGACACTGGCTTCTCAGATGGGAAGGTCTGACATTCTCTAACTATACTTTGCCATGCTAGCCCATCTCTTCTTCTATACTCGACCTTGTGCCAAGTAGATTTAGGTAACTTAATAGGAAATAATTTTTTTCCCCTTTGATAGGATTATTTTCTGTCACAGTAGTGAGCTGAATCAGCTTGCAGAAGGAGCACCATGTCTGGGATTCACTACAGACAGACAGTGTGTCACATGCTGCAGTGCCGAAGATAATGGGAAATGCCAACGAGGGGAATATGTCTAAGATGCTCTCTCGTGTCAGGAGCTCAGACAGTCTTTTCTGAGAAATGAGGACATGGAGCCTGAAAAGGGTTTATTTGCACTTGGGCACTAAAATTTGTTTGGGCAAACTTTGGAAAGGCTAGGTCTGGGAATGCTGCTCCTGAATTGTCCCACCATTGTATCCAATGAATGGGAAAGTAGAGTCTTGGAAACTATGGGGAATGATAAACACTCTTATACATGATCAGGACTCTCTCTGTAGATACAGATGGTATTTTTTCAGTTCATCACTGCAAATACTTTTATGCTGTGAGTACACTTAAAAAGTTGGACCCTTTCAGGGAGAGAAAGTAACTGAGGTAGCCATCAAAAATCCACATGGTTACGGTGTGCCCAGGAGCACTGAGGCACTTTGTGCACTGCAGGCACCTAAATACATTATTTTTGTACTCAATGCAAGAATACCTGGTAGAGCCCCAAGTGTTTAATGTTCTGTGTTGAAGTCAAATTTGCAGAAGAAAAAGCTACTATTCTATATGACAGCCAATTGGATCATAGTTTTGTCAGTTTCTCTGTTTTTTCCCTGTAATTCAGTGATTCATTATTGCCAGTTGTCACCTTTTGCTGTGTGAGAAAGTGAGAAGGAGCTGTCATGAAAGCCTAGTGTGAAACTATTTATTATGAAGATGTGCATTGTAGACAATATCAGGGTTTTTGATGAACTTAGTTGTTTAAGCAGAAAGGAATTGGGGAGGGTAGGACTATGGGGAGAATATTTTTACAGGTACAAGTAATTTTCTTTTGACAGTGGGAAAGGCTTCTAAGTCAGAAAAGGCAGAAAATGTTAATTTGTTGTACTGCAAAATAAGCTTGGGTGATATAAGCATTTTTTGAGGTACCTGGAAGATAAGATGTTATGACACTGGGAATTTGGTAAGGTTGTTGGAAATGTAACCCTGAAGACATTCAATCAGTTATTTGTAACATCCCTTTTGTTCTCATAACATTGGAAGTCTAAGCACTTTAACTGTCAAATCAATGGAGAAAGTATTTCAGATACATGAAATTATATATTGTCACATATATATATATATATATATCCAGATGCATTAAATAGCTGAGATCATGAAGAGACATGTTTGTATATTTGAAAAGCATTTCTGCAGAATTTTTTCCAGAATGGTGCTTTTGATAATTCCTAATTGTCTGGTGGTGCTAAGCCAAGAAGTGCATGGAAGGGATAAAAAATTATTGGAAGACTTTATAAAAATTCTTGTATTTTAGTGATGAAAAGAATAGCAAATGTTGCTTCTTAGTTTCTGTGTTAGTCTGAATCCTTTTCTAATCACTCAAGTGTGGCTGGTCAATGTCAAATGTAGCAGAAATAACTTGTGTTCCCAGGTCAGAAGGTTTGGACTGAGTGCCACAAAGTCAAAGGAGAAAATGGAGTCACTGCGCAGGGGTCATGGCAAAGAAATGTCTCTCATCAAGAGACCTGTCATCTTGGATATACACCAAGCAGTGAGGTTGATTCCCTGTCTGGCTCAAATGCTACACAGGAGGCCAGGTCAGTTCCACAGCTGCAGGTCTGGAGATGAAACAGGCCAGGTACCTTCTGTTGCAGCTAATGTCATACTGCCTCCAGTGAGCCATAAGAACACCAAAACAAGTCAACAGCAGCTTAGCAAAAAATCATAGCCAAATTCTGAAATGAATCTAAACTGTGGTAGCTGTTGCTGGCTTCTGTCTAGTAGAGAGCCATTCCCCTGCAGAAATTTGATCAAACCACCAAGAACATGAAGGGGAGGATAACTTCTACTGCAGAGGTGACACAGCTTTAGAGATCCTCTCAGCCCCCAGATATAGCCCTGCTTCATATTTTCCCAGAATGTGGCTCACTGGAGCTGACTATAAAACATCTACAGTTATCTAAAAAGTGGTGTTTCTAGTAGATGAAAAGTGGGACCTGATTTTTAAGAGAGTAGAGTAAGAGGAATAGCAACAGATGGTGTGTGGGCTGGCAGGTCAGTTAGCTGTGAGAGTAGGAACTGGAACTGTAAAAATGAAATATCAATGTTGCTGCTTCTTATAAAGTTTCTACACATTCTGTTCCTTCAGCAGGAGCCCCAGACCACCTTGTCCTTCAGGAACCCCAAACATGGGGCCCTTCACCACAGGTCCCCCATTTATTGTTCTCGCCACTTAGTGTTGTACTCCTTTTCTTCCTTCTTAGAGCCTTTTATTATCAAACCCTGATCTTCAGGCTATTGAAAAGCTGGGCACTGTCATCCAGGTACTCTTCTTGGGTCACACAAAGATTCCCCAGCTGCTGACCTAAGTAGGTGTTTGCCCACTAATGACTCTTGTGTTGCTATTAGCACCTACTGTGATGCTTGTTGAGTTGGAGCCTTGTTCTCAGGATACAGCAAGGCATTCCTTTCTGAAAGCAGGATCTGTAATGATAGGAAGCTCAGAAATGGTGCTCTGAAATTCAGATTTTTTAATTTATTTTTCTTTTTTTGAAAAAGGCTTTTATGGAATGGGGGAATTTTTATGTAAGAATGTTGAAAAGATAAAACTGTATCTTGATGTGCTTGCTGTATCTCTGAGTCCAAGAATACAGTTCACGTACTGCCTTCAGAGTTTGAATTCCAGTATTGCCAGTGTTCCAAGTTGCTATAATACAATGACTTTCTTGTGAGATTAACATTTTATGAGGAATATAAAGAGCTCCTTCATTCCCCACCCACAGGATGGAAGCATGGATTCACTGCAGACCTGTGCTTTGAGGTTGTGTATTAAGAATCTGAAAGAAATCTGTTCTTCAAAGCAGCTTTTTTCCCTCTTGTGAACTAAATTTACTCTCATGCTGTTAATTCCTCCTTCCCCCGCAATCCTTCTTAACATGCCCTGAGTTCAAACAGTTTCACAGTACTATGGAAGTAGAAGCCTTGGTCTTTTTGTGAGCAAGAGTGGGACTGGTTTTGCCTATAGCCAAACTACAATGATTGTTGCTGTACTAGGCTCCCTGTCATGCTCCCTGTTACTGCTGTTAGGTGATGCTTGGCTGTGCAGTGTACTGATGCAGTCCTTTTCTTTCCCACTTTACTGCTTTCTGTAAATCCCTGGGCTCAGAGGTCACCCGGGGAGATTAAGAACAAAAAGCCACAACCCAAGACCTATTTGTGAACCATTAATTGGTATAGATTTCTGCCTATTTCCCAATGGGCTTTTTGTGGGCTCTTAAGACCTCCCCTAATAGCTGGGAACCCTGGGCTGCATTACAGCACAGAGTGCCTCTGCTTACTGTGTAGCTGAATAAACACAATTGCTTGAGGAGTTCTGGGGCTTCTCTGGCATGTTCAAAGTGAAGAGAGGAAAAAGAGCAGATGAGGCAGCAGCTGCTAAAGGCTGGTGTGGTTTGTGATGTTTTGCTAGGTTTTGATTTTAATGGGCAGGGGAGAAGATTGGCTGTTGGATGTAGAAATAGATGGTTGTAGTAGGCATACTTCTGTGAGAGAGGAGGGGCCTGTCTAAAAAGGAGATAATGGAGCAGAATGCATTGAGTATAAATTCAGAAGCTGTGTGCTTTAACTGCAGTTGGTAAGCTCATAATGCAGGCTTTAAATTGCTGTTGCTGTTTTTAGAGGGAAAGGTTTGATCCAGTTTGGTATTACTTAGGATGTATAACATCTTTTATGAGAGTCTATGTAGTTGGCATTGGAGACAGTCCTGCTTGTTTTTGAGAGTAAATTTTGATGCTTTCAAAGATTGAAATAGGAGCAGAATTACAGCACTTTGACAGCCAAAGGTTTTTCATGAGATGTCAGTTACCCTCATGGAGTATAGCTGGCACTGACAGAGAAAGCTTTTCAGAATAGCATCAGTTACTGCAATAAAATACATTACTTGTCTCATCTTCTAGACAAGGTGAAAAATACCGATGTGAGCTGTAGCTGTGGCAGCAGCTCACACCACTATCTCCCAAGCCAGGCTGAGATCATGAGATGACCTTGTCTTAGTTCAGAAAAGCTTATGATATCCTTCTAAAACCAAGATCATACTTCCTCTCTGATGTGAAAATGTGATGGCTACAAGGACACTGAGTGCAAAAACATTTTGGAGGGAGGGTTTGGGGAAAATAGATGAATGTAAAAAAAGTGGCAGTATTGATGAGTCTAATTTTGATGGAAGCTAATAATAAAATACTTTGGTTTTCTTGTGATGGCAGTTGGCAGGAATTGTGATTTTATTCCTTTGCTTGAACTTGAGTTTTGATGGAGATATAAATTGCCAGAATGAGAGATGTAATCATGGAGACTGTCTGACTTGGGACTACTGGAAGCTTTTATACCTCACATTTTATTTCTTTTCAGTTTCTTTCCTTTTTTCCTTTTTTTACAGCCTGCATCCTCCGCCTGCCATTATCCCTCCTCCTCTCACTGCCCATAATGCTCTGCCAAGCAGCCTTTCTTTAACCCTCTTCACATCCATTACTTGGAATTTAGGGCTGGTTGACCTCTCTCTAGGAACTACTGCAGTTAAACCAGAGAGCCAGATCTTGGTTTTGTTCTTTCCCAGCCATGAATTCAGAGCCCCAACATCAATGCAATAAAGAAGCCCTTGTTGGATTTCATTCCCTGCCCCACAGGAGCCTTGTCCATGGGATTTTGTTTGTTGATACTGTTGGTAACATCATGGGGGATGCACAGCCACAAGCTGGAAGCAAACAAACCACAGTGAAAAACAACCACAAACAAACAGCATTTGTCAGATACCCACTGTCAAAGGGTTTTCATTCAAAGCCTTAAAGCAGCAGTGGCCATGTAGCCTTGCCCCAAAGTGTGCAAACCACCAAGAAAGGGCAAATGCAAGCATTTTGCTTAGAAGGTGACTACATTTCCTCTTACTGTCTGTAGATCTTAGCTGTCTCTGTGTCTGTAGAGTTTAACTCTGTAACAGGCAGGTGGAAAATTTCCAGCCTGGTACCTGCCATCAAGCAGTATCAGGGAGGCTACAACAGGATGATTTAGCAATTCAGCACACACATGCATCCCGCTTTCTGGCAGGCAAAATGCCTCCTCACTTCCACTCCAGCTATGCAGGCACTGCACAAAGAGAGGCTGCATGGGGGCAGCCGGGTGGTTCTTAGGAAGGACAGACAGGCGCAGATCTCTGACCTGCTGGAGCCCAGCCTGTTGTGAGGAGGCAGCCCTGGATATGCTGTGGGCTCCTCGCTGTCCTCTCCCCTGGATGTCCCCGGAGCAGGGCAGGGAAGCAAAGGGACACTGTCTATTCCCTCCTTGCTCTCCCTGTGCGCTGTAGGGCTCCTAGGCCACAGCAGCTTGTGAACACCTTGGAGGCTCCATCAGTGCTGGGGATGGTGATGGGCACAGAGCCCTTCCCCAGGGCACTGTGACACCCTGGGGAGCCACTGCCATCCTGGGACCTCTGAGGTTTGCTGTGGGCAGCAGCCCCAAAGCACACAAGGAGATTTTGGGATGTGATCAGCTGGGAAACCTGGGCATGTTGGACAAGCAAAGTCTAAAGCTGTAGGCAGGGGAGGGTCTCTGCCAGCTGAAACTGGGCTGCTCCCATTGCCAAGAAGGCATTTTCCTGAGGTATATGTAGTATCACTGGCTTGAGGGAAATTCTGTTACAGTCTCCAGCATGATGGCCCATCTCCCCAGGCAAATATGTCATGGCCTGCTTTGAACAGGTTTTCTTTTCTTTGATATGTGAGTGCAGATAGTGTTATTATTAATGAGAATCTAATCTTCCTTCTGGAGTGAGGGTTTTGACATGCAAATGGGCCACAGGACATTTGATGTTACATAGTTTATAGACAGGAAATTTGTTCAGGGAGTCAAGGTTAGTAAGATGTAATTTGGGAAGTTACAACTATGTTCTTGATTACAAAGAACGATAAATATTTGATAACCGTTTTCTAAAAGCATCTGGAAAACAAGAAAATGCCATCAGCTTTGCAAGAAACTGCTTTACTGGGTTTTCTTGACAAATGGAGAGGATTCAGATGTTCCTGGGCTTATGGTCATGTAGGTCTGGGATGGGGGAGTTTACAGCAAAAGGTAGGAGCAGTTGCCCAAAGTGCTGCTATTTGTAGTGTTTGGAAGAAAGACAGCTCTTCTTCTGACCCCCTGTGTCTTAGGGGAGTCCTGGGCATGCATCAGGGCAGAGAGACCAGGAAAGTCTGTCATTAGACCATACACAGCCTCCACTGAGGTGAATGTCAGAGTTTTGTGAACCCTTACTGCAGAGAATGTCAGCTCTGTGCAATCAAGCTCTTAATGGAACAAAAAATTTTAAATGGGAAGTGAATGCACCACTTCCTTCTGCTAATCTGTGAATCCAGAGATTCACAGCATTTGGCTTGACTATTCATGATCTATTTACCTTTTAAAATTCCGACATAGGCATGTGTGTGATGATTTATTCCTCCTTGTAATTGGATACAGTGATTAAATGAGCTTGCATATTATAGTTCATTGTCCTTCTGGGATGTGGGTTACTGTTTCTCCAGAACAGCAGCTCCTAATGGAATTCATTCCAGCTCCTGTGTGTTTACTGTAATCGGTGATGTGTTTCTAAAAACTGATATGGAATATCGCTTTTAAATATATATTCTTTATATGAAGTATTAATCTAGTGAAGGGTGGTATGTAATCCTCAGAGTCTTCCTTTAAGATCCTTTACTACTCTCTGACAGGCTCTTTAGGAACAATAAATACATGCTCACTATTTTGTAACCTGAAAGAGGCTGTGGGAAGTGCTATACCTAGCAGATGTGTTTACCAGGCTGCAGCCATGGCAAAGTGATTGCAGTCTGAGACTGTCATCACATAATTGATGATTTCCCATGGGCTAAGCAGTGGTGATATAGAAAGCATACTGCTTCTTACTAAGAAAAAATAATTTTTTATAATTGCCTTTAATGACTAATTGAATAAGCAAATCAGTTTAATAAAAAAAAAACAAGAAATTATGCTGTTAGCCTATTTAGTTTGAAGAGGGTTTGAAAAACTGATAGGCAAAGGCATTTTGCAGTGGGATCACCATCTGACTCACATTTGATGGTGTTGGCCAACAGCATTGGTGGTGTCTGCATGGGATAGTGGGTTTGTGTGCTCAGCCTTGGCCAGTACCTCCCCCCTCTCCTGATCCCATATCTGCCTCCTTTTCTCTGTACACTGGCAAAATAAAGCACGTTTTATGTAGACTGTGCTGGCACTTACAGCCTAAAAGAGCTACAGAAATGAAAGATGGCAGCGAGCACGAGTCACAGCCAGGTGCTGTAGTGGTGAAACGTGGTCACAGAGCAGATGATCCAAGAGGCACTGTTTAATACAGTGGCTTATCTGTTATTGCAGTTTGTGATTTTGTCCTTAACATTGCATCAGATTCGTGTATGCTTGTGCAGAAAGGTGGGGTTTACCTGTCAGCCAAGGATATTCTTCTGTGCCCTGTGAAGTCCAGGAGACAGCTGGGTGTCTTGATGAAGGGCTAAAAATTGAACATTCAGTGAAATACATAAGAATGCATCTCCTGCATTAGATGCTTTCCAGTGTGTACACTGAAAAACACAATATCTCAAAGAGAAAAGAGACAAAGGAAGAAAGCTGGACTATACCAGTCCAAAGTTATGCCTGAGAGCCGTGTTTTGCATCTGTTTCTTTTTTTGTGAATGAATCAATAAATAGCACTAAAAATCTGAAATAATGGCAAAAGTGAGTACAAACCTTTAGAAAATTACCCCACTGTGCTTTCATCTATAATTGCTTAGTATTTTCCCCATTATTTAACTGAAACAAGCAAGATCATCAAAAAAATCCCAAAAAAACCCTGAGTAATTACGGTACAGTTGAACCAAGGATCTAATGCTGAACTCCCCAATGAACATAAATAACTTTTAAAATTATCAAAATAAGGGTCTTGTATCTTAAAAGTGTAGCACTGAGATGCTCTGTATTGCAAGCAGACAAATTGCACACAAAACACAGTTCAGCTGCCACAGGAAAATATGCCCATGCAGGTGTTTTAATACTTACAAGCAGCTGAACTCTGGATAATGTCTGTTCCTCGTGTCTTACCCCTGTATGATCTTTAAACAGTGCAAGCAAGAGCCTTTGCAATTGCTTTCATTCAGCTGTCAGCACAGGGTTGTACTGACAAACACAATTGTTTGAAGTTTTTAGATGTTCTTAATACATATGCAGACTATGTTCAAGGCATTTTTTTATTGCTGTCTTCCATTAAGTTGTAATAATAATGAGCATAAAAGCTGTCTTTAATTACATGTTATCCTGTCACATGGAATGATTTGCGTGTCTCACTGTAGCAAGTACAATTTCAGGGCATCATTTAAGGACCTATATCTTATAAATAAGTCTACACTTAGTGTAACAATGTATTTTAACACCACCATTGTGAAACTCATCAGTTTTTCTTGGCACCCATTCACCACCTGGGGAAGCAAAATGCAGCTGCCTTATGAATTCTCTGGTGCCCTTTGTTCTGGTTTTGTACTGTGAAGCTGTGCTTCACTGCCTGGGGAATGGGGAGGAAGACAGGTGAGGAAATGCAAGATGCAGCAGTGGCCCTCTTTGGTTTTTGGGTTCTCTTGGATGTCACGTCCCTGGTGCCACCCCCCACCCCCTGCATCATAGGTGTGTTGTTCAACATTGAATAAGTTAATTCCGAGTTATTTGAGAATTGTTTGCCCATCAGCCTGAAGTATTGTACACCCTGTGCAAAATGCTGGAGGTGGCATCCTTCACCACAGCAGTGACATTGCAGCATGCCAGTGTCTGTCTGGGGCTCCTGTGGGGCTTGCAAGATGTATTCCTCCCTCCCCTCTGCCCTCTCCCCAGCAGAGCCTGTAACACATCACAGTCATGCAGCACCTCTGCTGGGCCTTTTGCCTCCGTATGCCAGAAGATGTTAAGTGAGTCTCTGCTTTTGAGGTTACATGACAGTGGGCCACAGCTGTGTATGCAAGACCCTAACCTAGGGTGCGTGACCCGATACACCAAAAATATCCCACCATTTGACCTTTCCTGTGCTGGAAGAAACGTGTGGTCTGCTCATTAGTCTACTGCATGCTCTACCCATCTTGTATAGAGATTGGGACCAAATTAAACAGCTCTTGCTCAAATGAAAATACCGTCATTCCCTTTGTAGGCAATTCTGTCAAATCTACAGGAGCCAGGAGCGATTTGCCAGTGGAGGCTTTGTTGTGCTAGGCTTCCCTGAAGAGATGCTGTGATGTTTACTGCACATGCTCCATGCCACATGTTGGGGAGTTTGCACTGCTTAGCATATTTATGATAATTTGGCTCCCAGGGGCAAACAAGATACTCCTTATACCTCCTTCCTTGGGCTGAAGCACAAAGAAATTTCCCCTTGCTGCTTTGTAGGGGGGAAAATAATAGATCAAAGCTACTTGCTAAACACTTTTAAAAATACACAGTGTGGATCTGTACATTTCTGTTCCCCTAAGGGACCCATCCCTCTGGTTGTGTGGAAAGCAGTTAGCAGCAGGTGATGGGAAAATGCTGCATGCTGAAGTCTAGGCATTGTACCTGACCTGCAGAGCTTTATGTGGGGCACTGCCATGAGTATTTTGACCTGTCCTTTATCCATGTCATGTAGCAGCATGGAATGTATTCTTGTCACCATACTGTAGTTGTCATAATCTGCTGGGCTGGATGTTGTCCAAGTGGATTTGGAAGTAAAGCCTTTTGAGGCTAATAGTCTCAACTTGAAAATAATGCCAATTAAGAGTTTTCAAATATATGTATCCAAATATATATGTAATTTTGGGTTGTAAACAGAGAATTTGGGCTCATGTTTTCAGAAATGTCACTGAGAAGCAGACTGTTTTAAAGCATCTCAATGATCTAGAAATTAGGAACTCACAAGCATTTTTAGAAGCTGTGATGATTTTTATGCTTATACATATTATTAGATTTGAAGATTACTGTTTCCTAGGAGGATATTTTCTAATTCAGCAGTGACAAAGACATGCTGAACTTGAAACTTTGTTATTCTTCAATGCGATATGGACTGCAAAGATGAAAAGAATAAAGATTAGGTGCATCTTCCTTTGTGGTAACTTTCTGAAAGCTGAATGTCTGATTTTCAGATTCCCTTTAGACTGGAATGTGTGCTGGACTCATGGACCAGGCAAAAGGCTTGAGGAGCCTTAAGACACTTTAGAGCACCCAACTGGGAGGGCCAGGCTTCCAGTGGCAGAGGGGAGAGAGGGTGCACAGTGCACCCTTTCTGTGCACTGCTGTCAGTTGCTGGAGGATGGCTGTGTGCTGTGTTGCCACCAGGCAACAAAACATCCTGTCCTGCTGGCACCACTGAGGCAGTGGCAGCTCTTATGGCACCTGGAACTTGTGTCACTGGGAGTTCTGAGCTGGAGACATTGCATCTCCTTGGTTGGCTGAGGATGAGGGTGATGGCAGTGATGCAAAGAAGTTCCTGTGCAAGACAGAAGCAGAAAAGTAGAACCTTGCCTCGTACTTGCTCATACAACTTTCAGTGAGCCACACCAGCGCCTGTGGTGCCAGGCAATGTGCAGGCTGGAGGTGCAGACCCAGGAGGGCACATCACAGCAGGCTGTGCTCAGGCAGCTGGTCTGCAGGCAGAAATATGAAAGGGAACCATTAAATCTTTCATCCTCTGTCCTGCTGCTCCAGGCAATCCTGGCCTGGGTGGCTTGTTATAATCAATCGATGGAAAGAGAGGATGGGTTTTTCTCCTCAAGTACTTTGGGAAATGCCTGATGTGAACAAGGAGTGTCTGCCCTCTCCTTGTGTGAGGATTTCACATGTGCATTAGAATACCACCCTTTACTGTCAAGTTTCAGTGCCTGGAAAGCTTCAGTGTTTTAGTTGCAGCAGTCAAAGGTACTTTTTTAACAAAAAGTATCAATAGCGTAGAGTGGCTGCTATAGGCAACATTTCTAATGCTTCGAAATGTGTAAGGCGTAGAGGATTTGTCCAATAATTTCAAGTAACCCTGACCATTATAGCTGCACATGAATCACCAGGGCTCCCTCCCACCTGGGGAAAAAAGAAAGCTTCAGATTTCTATGTGGAAAAATTAGTGTCTCATTAAAGCTGGACAAGTTTGACATTTGCTCTCTGCCTGTGGTTTCAGGGCTTTTTGTCTCTCCAACAAAATAAGAAGCTGCTCCAATACGTGTGATAGCAGCAACTGGAATGCAACTTTAGGAGCATCTTTGACCTCACCCGACAGAATGTGTTTGATTCATTCTGCAGATGTTAAAATACTGCCAGAAATTTCTGGGAGATGACCTTAGAAATGATTCCTGGTTCTGACTTTTGTCCTCTAATAAAACATGTGGTTGTACAAGTTAAATATCTTGCCCTTATGTATTTTAGTTTTCTAACCTAATGTCAGAAATAAATGTCTTGCTCTTTATTCCTTTGTGCATTGATTTCTCAGTGCCTTGGTGGTTAGGTGACATAACTACCATAATTGTTTTAATACATTAGCAGCAAATTATATATCGATGTTCTTTTTTTTCATTGACCTTTCTTTCTCAACATAATTTTTTTTTTTTTTTTGCTTCATGCTGTGTCCATGGTAGCATCGCACTATTAGAGGATTTGATTTTGAATTAAGGGCTAATCCTGCAGGGTCCTGAGCACTGTTGTCATCTGCTGAATGCAAGGGAGGGCTGGGACCTCTCAGACATGAGCAATATCTTGCTAGATCAGATAGCAATTTGCATTTACTCTTTGTGCTCAGAGACATCCTAACATTTTTAGTAAATTGCTGTGGAATTACAGATTACTGAGAAACTTCTACCTTTGAAAAGAGTTGCTGCTGTCAAATCGTTTTTCCGATTCTGCAGAACAAGCAGTTTTCTGATTACAGCTCAACTCTCAAATACAGGACCTGTGTTTGCATTGCTGAAAGGTTTCAGAGCATTGCATAGTACTATATGAACTAAACCACACAAAAAATCTACGCGTAGCATTGCCTGCCTTGAGGTATGTTATATAGTTTTGCAGAAGAGAGGAAGAGGTGTGACAAGAATTTATCAAGGCTGTGAGCTTTCAGCCCTGAGAGGCTGAAAAACTTGGAAATGCTTTGCTGTAGCCCTCATTTTGTTTAATTTGAACTAAGTGACTGATTATTTAAGATAGAAAAAACTGTTTATTCCCTATAGAATAGTAAGTAATCAGTATCCATTTTACTCAGGCACAGGGCTCATCTGTCTGTTTGCCCAGCTGTAATCCCATCTCATAGGGCTGCTTTTCTTGATGACTGTGAGAGATGCATGTCGTAACTGTTTCTGACCAGTATGGTGTTGCCAACCCCATCAGTGAGTATTTTCTTTCTAAAAAAATATTTCCAATATGAGCTATGAGGTCAGAAGGTGCATTAGTGTTATTGATCCCAGCTTTTCAGCCATAGCAGGGGTAAAAATTCCAAAGGATTCAGCTGATCTAGCAGTTGACTCTTTTTTCCCAAATATATTCTTGGGGATGAGCCTCACAAAATGACAGAGAAAAGTGTCTGGTCCTGCAAGGTAGAGATGATGCACTGAATGTAAATGAGAGCAGAGTTGTTGATGATTATTTAATTTGTAATTCTGGCTAATACTGGTAAGTGTATTAACATAAGGGGATATCAGGAGCTGACCATATGGTCATCTTGTCATCTTTGCCATAGTCACAAATGGGAAATGGCATAGCTAAAGGGTTTTAGAATTTGTTCTGTGTTGTCTAAAATACATTTTTTTTCTGTCTTCTTCTTTGTCTTTCTCAAAAATATCCCCCCCAAGCACCAAAGAGATTTCATTATCACACAGAAGTCCCTCAGAATTTACACTGATGTTTGAAAAATGCATGGGTAGCCCCACTTGTATTTCGTGCTGCTGGAGGTCCTAGATGCTGACAACCAATATATTATACTAAAGTTCTTACATGATGAGGATGAGGAAGATATTATGATCTCTTTTTATTTGTTAAATTTCTGAAAGATAAGTTGAGCAGGAAGGAAGGAGACTTAGCAATTTCCTGTGCTTGGAAAGCAGAGGGTTTAGAGTATTATAGTTTTAATTCAGTGCATGGTTTTCATTCTCTGAGTTTAATTCTTTCATACACATAGTGACAACCACAGCTGCTCTGTAGCATGACTAAGGCTTGCCACTACAGTGGCAGGAGTAGTTTTCACCTATGATTTACTGCGTTCCAGTGGCTTATGCATTCAGGCACTTTTTTTTTTTTCTCTTTTTTTTGTTGTTGGTGTTTGGTTTCTCCTTCAATCTCCATACAGGTTTTGCCTCCACCAGCAAATCCTTGGAGAAAGCTGAATCACTGCTTTGCATAAAGTGGAAAAAGGCTTTCATTCCAGTGCTTTATCTATATTTTCTTATAATCCGATTTAGTGTGGCATACAAGCCTGAAAAACCCTTAAATCTTTCTGTAATTCTTGCACAACCATTCACAATGGATTTGTATAGTGCAAAGTCAAAGAGATTTGGGTTCAGAATAGTGATAAGTTAAAAAAACCCCAACTCCTCCCCCAAAAAACCTGATTACTTGTTTTTCTTTCCAGTTTAACAGATTTCACTGTCAGTACCCTCTCCCCAGCTAACAGTACATGACATATACAATCTGCAGAGAAAGGAATATAGTCTATATGCACAGAGTCTATATGCTTGTACTTCTCTGCATATAGGAATTTACCTTTGCCTTTTGTAAGCCATACAGTTATAAGAAAAAAACTTGATGCATTGGATGTTTTAAACCCTGTTGTTGCCTTGTTTTGCATAGCTTTATTTTTTTCATAGTATTTAAATAAGCGTATAATGGAAAGGATAGTACATGGAAAAAGAAATGCTACAGAGAGTGGAAAGAGCAGTCTGAAAAATTGCTCTTCATAAAGTCTGATATGAAAAAGAGAATGGTTCTTGTCATCTCAGCATCTCAGTTTGTCACTGAAAGTGGGAGGACTTGTTTGGCTTATTTTTCTGCTTTTGTTTTTTTTTTTTTTTTTTTTTTTTTTTTTTTTTTTTTTTTATGGTAGCCATTAAGAACAACCCAAAATCTATTCAGGATGTAGTAGTGTGATCCGAAAACCAGGACAAACTGGAATTTGTCAGCAAGTTATCTGTTCTTGTGGGTATAAAGGGATTAATGACTCAGGCATTAGGAATAATTATATCTGGCTTAGCTGGACAGTATGTCTAATATTAGCAGTAGGGCAATAGGTGTATTCTAAATGCAGCCTGAGCTATTGGACACGTCTGTAATGTAGATATATATGCACTATTGGTTTAGCTGTGGTGGTCTAAAGATGCTGGTTGATGCACATGCAGGCTAGTAAATAACATGTGAACATAGAGACTGCTAGGTGGGTGGTTAGAGACGTGTAGCTATCTGTAACATTTGAATGTTTCCATGCTTTTCATTCTTCTCTCATTCTGTGAGATAGCTTTTTTAATATTTGCTTTTTAGAGCTGTCCCCAAATATATCTAATTTAATCAAATGAATTTAACTTCTACTCAGCGTGACGAAGGCATTTCCTTTAGATTAAGTCTCTTCAAATGTTACAAGTTATTAAAGTGAGGCTGCTCCACTGATGCCTCATATCACTGTAGTAGTTTAGGAAAATGCTCCAGTTTGAGAAGAGGGTACAGATGTTTGATTTGGCAACACCAAGAAGTGTACTGCCTGTCCTGATTTGTTAAATGTATGTCACAGATGATTTTTCTTTACAGATCTGTATTAATTTCTGTCCTAAGCCATAGTAATTGATAGCCTACCTAGAGAACAAGGTGGGGAAAGGAGAAAAGAAACCAGTGGAAAGTCAGATGTGGTGTGCAAACCCATGTAGGAAACCTGTTTTTTCCTCCTAGCATTTATAATTGTACTGTCACTTTGAGCTGGAGCTGTCTTCTCAGAGAGAAAGGGTTTCGGGTTTCTCCTGTTGGAGATGTAGGTGGGCACATGGAAAGCAGCAGGGAATCCTGTCTATTTTTTAGTAGGTGGGAATATATGATGTGTTGTTCATCTAAATATTTTATCATATCCTGTCTCTGGGACCCTAGGTCCCCATTCCCGACCAAATTCCCTGTTGTTGTTGTTGTTGGCTGTCATTGCCCTATACACTCCATACAGTTGCAAATTCTCATGTAGATGTATTGCTGGCTCCTTCAGGAACCAACTGAAAGCAGATGTTCCCTGGATGTTTCACATGGGTGAGAGTGTCTCTATACTGCTCTTTCTACCCCTCAGCCACCCTGCATGTGTCTTGCAGAAGGACTTGTCCATTGCAGAGGAATGGGAGGAGCAGGACTTGCTGCTCCTGGTAAAGCTGTGACCGTGCTTTATTTCACTTGGGAGAAGGAGGAGGCTCATAGCCTGGGAGAAACTGTCTCAGCAGAAGCTGGTGCAAATTGATTATTTAATAACAAACAAGCACAGTGCCTGCTTTTTTATTATTTTTATGCCTGTGGAACTCGCACAGAATTGGTGTGGTGAGATTACTGCCTAAGGCTGCCCCCAAAGAGCTGCAAGAAGAGGAGGCCGTGGGACTCATGCTGGTTCTGTTGCATGTCTTAATGAAGCTTTAAAATGCTTGAAATTGTCTTTGAAATGAAATATTCCATAGCTGCAATTTAACTCCAGACTTTGTAATAATTGCTTGGCCAAATGAAGGAAAACTGTGAGGAACAAAAAAAAAGTTAGGTTAGAAGAAAAAGTTTAAATAAAAAATTCATGAAGAAGAGAAAAAAATATAGCATCATAGGCTCATGCACCAAGATTTCCCTTCCAATGTCTTTTCTTTTCCAACTATTACTGTGCATTTTATTCTCCCTATTTGCAACAAATGTTAGAAAAGCTTTTTCTGTAGTAATGATAGGGAAAATTGTCACAAATTTAGGCAGAATCTGGAACATGGAGTAAAATTTTAAAAGGAGTATGCATTTCACTGCCATTCTGAGTGGGGGGGGGTATGATGAACTGTAAATTATTGATGATTTGCCTGGAATTGCCTTTTTAAACTCTTAAATCAAATGTGACTAAACAGAAAAATCTCAGAGAGACTTTTGTTCATAATTGTCAGCCCAACTTGGACAGCTACAGCTCTTCCTCATTCAAATTTACTGCTCTTAGTGGCCTTTAGTAACAAAATGAATAATATGCTGTGAATAAATCCTCTCATGGTTACCCTTTCTCTCCATTTGTAGATTAAGATCAGCAAATCATCATTTGTGGACATATATTAATGTCCAAAAGTGTCTGAAAAATGTGAAGTTGTTTGTTTTGAGCAAATTATTTTTGAAGTATCAGTACACCCTCAGGTTTTGTGTTCCTGCTATGACATGAAAAAATATTCTGGAATGAGTTTAAATTACAGGGCATTTAGGAATAAAATGCAGAAGAGTTACAGTGAACAGTAGGAATTCAGGGAAATACCTACAAGCTAGTTCAGGCATTTTGAAGTATGAATACTATTGCTAAGTCTTTAGGTGATGTCTGGTAATAGATATTTAATCTTGCAAAAGCACTTTCATTGCTTACTTGTTAAAGTAATTTAACGGATGAGTGGTGCTATTAATGGACCACATGTATAATCCAGATTTTTTTTTGTTCAAAACATTCCTCTAGGGTTTAAATTTCTAAACATGTTCAGAAGCAATTTGAAGAAATTTAGCCTGTCCACAAGCTGTAGAAAACATAATTTATTAACATTTCTTCATAGCATTTCTTCTGCATTTAGAGGATAAAAGAAATCACTATGTATACATATGTGCAACTTTAAGTGGGCTGAGTGATGTACCCTGTTTTGATGGGGTTGTTAGAAACCAGACTGTGAATGGAAGGATGTGGAGATGGAGATGAATAGAGGGCTTAAAGTTAATTGTAAGTTATCTGAGCAAACGTACAGTTCCAGACTTTCTATCACTGTTTGGTTTGTTGTAGGTTTTGGGGTTTTTATTTTTTTTGAGAGAGAATTGCATTAGTAATGTCTGTAACATAGTTCTTGCAAGAAAATAAAACAAAAAAGCAAGAAACTGACATAGTAAAACCAGTCTTTCTTTCCATCCCAACACTTTGGGATGCTGGAAGAATTGACACCTGGAAAGCAGATTATCAGGTAATAAAAATAAATATAAAAGTCGTTTGCTAAACACCAGTTATTATGATAAAGTCACATTCCTTTGAACAATTAGAGAAGTTCATTGATAATATTGCAGTTTTGCTTCAACTGGGAGTTCATTTCTTTTCCGAACACATTGTTGTGTTTTGGTAAAACTCAGATATCACCTACACAGAGTAGGAAGTTAGGGAAATAATCTGGTGTAAACATCTCTTTGACTTTGTGAGGATCACTGCACTGTCACATAGTTCAATAAAGAACTAAAATGTGTTTGTTGACTCCCAAGTTCAGCTGTTTCCAAACAAATGTTTGTGAAACCTCCAACTTTAATGGCCTCATTGTACCATCCAAAAGACACGCAAGAGAATGAATAGATGACCTTTCAGATATAGAACAAGCTGTTCACCATGTCTTTTCATGTACTGAGACAAAATACTCTTTTTCTGCAGAGATAATACTTTCCATCATTTTTAACAATATTGGGTAGAATAAAGAGTTTAATTGTTTTGCTTCTGAGTGCAAGGGGTGTAACCTATGCCTCCTTAGATCAGGACTTTTTCTGGACCAGCAGTGTTAAATGCATCAAGTGAAATAGACTTATTTTAATTTTTTTTAAAGACACTGGAGGTATTTTGAGTCCCGTGCTCACAGGGTGGGATGTCATTAGCTATCCATCCATGTTTATCCACGTGACATCTGTCTTTGAATGATACATGGGTGAATTCTCATTGCCATTGTGCATTGCAGCTAGGGGATCAATAATTTACTGATAAGGTCCAAAGCAGCTGTAACAGAAATTGGTCTAAATTATTGTGAAATTGCAGTCTTGCTGTGGAAAGCTGCTGGGATGCTCTCAGTTGCACATTTGTACAAAAGCACTAGCTTGGACTGGAACAGATCACAAACAAACAGGGAGAAAATCAGGACATGGAAATCAGGGCTCAGCCATGTCTTTCTCATGTGAGGTGTGGTTTGGTCCTTAGTGTTTGCAGTTCTAAATCCACCACTTAAATCACAACTTAGTGTAATGCGAACTAATACCAGATAGTTATACTGGTAAAATATTTTTGTTCTACAGTACAACTGAAATAATGTCTTTTATTGTTCAGCCTCTGTCCATGTTACTGTTCTTATCTGAAAAAAAAAACCCAGAGCTGTTCTCTTGTTAAAGGAAACACAGTGTATTTACTGAAATTAAAAGAAGTACAGGAATTCAAAAGGAATCAAAAGGAATCCCTCAAAACTTAAGAAAAATTTTACCATTTGGAAAACTGTCCCCCCCCGAAAAAAAACAACCAGAGGAAGAAACAGAAACTTTTTTTTTTTTTTTGTGGTTACAAAGACCAATTACATTGTCTGTTTGCAATAAAGATTTTGTTATGTGAACCAAATACTCTGTATCTTGTATCGTGCATGAGTAGTTTACTAAAATTAGAATCAAATTTGTTTTAAAATTTTGTAATAATTCCATTTGGAAGGGAGCTGTGAAACCATTGGGTCCAACCTGTGCTGGAAGCAGCTTCAGTAAGGCCAGGATGCTCAGAGCTTTGCAAAGGCAAGCCCTGCATATAGTGATGTTGGAGACTGTGCAGGTAACATGTTATGTTTGGCCTCCTCACAGGAGGAAAAAATAAGTATCTTAATCTAGACAAATTTTCCCTTGTTGCCATCTCTGATGGTTGCCCCATATAATTTTGTAGCACACCTGCAGGAAAAATCTGGCTTGGTGTTATCTCCATTCTGCCACTGGGTTTTTGAAGACACCATGAGATTGCCTTGAGCCCTGTCACCCAAGAGCAAACCCAGTGCTTTCACCCCAGTGATGTGTGCAGTAAAGGCTTGGAAAAATCCTAAAAATAGTGTGACAGGGGAATGAGGAATGAAAAAGTTACACTGAAATCTGAAACTGTCCATTTGTCCTGACAACCTGAGGTGCTACAGCTTCAGTCTGTAGGGATGGTGTGTTAGCAAGTGCCTTCAGCCTGGTTTTGTAACACTGATAGAAATGAGGAGGAGAAAAAAACCTTCATTAATACAGTTGAACAAACCTTAAGAAAACTTCTCAGCACTTACAATGATGCCTACAAGACTAACCAACCGTCTAAAGATTTGAATGTATTTATTCTGTAGTTCTCAACTACTGTGCATAGACGTTAATCACAGTTCATGGCAATCCTAGTTTTTTTCTCATATTATTAAATGGTATTCTTCTGAATTTCCAGAGCAAACTAATGTGTGGGACGGCTGCTTTGGGCGCAGCTGAGCTAACCAGGATGGCAGTGTTTGTTATAAGGACTCTTTCTTACTCATTCCTGAGCTATGATGAATTATTTTGTGCACACTTGTTCCTGTCAGTGCTTTGGGAGCTGAGGATGTATTTGTTAAATAAAGGAGCTGATCTCTGCAGTGGCAACACATTGTTAACTTTTTGAAACTTAAACCTTTAAGTATTCTGTATTCTTTGGGCTTTTTTTTTTTAAGGGTGGGGGTCCTGTTCCTGCCATGCACAGTAACAGGAGTAGACACTTTCTTCCTGCTCTTGCTAATGTATTGTACCTTGGGCTTTTTTGTCTTCCTCTGCAGAAACTCTCCTGGATGATTTCCTTCTCACATACACGGTTTTCATGACGACTGATGACTTGTGCCAGGCCCTTCTGAGGCAATATCCTTTTACTGAAAGTTCTATTCACAGGAGTCACAGATTTACTCATGGTTTTATCTAATGTTGAGCCTTTTATCAAAGTTACGTGCCTGGTTTTGAGACAAATGCCTAACTCATAGCAACAATGCTATTTTATGTCAGCTTTGTTTGAAGATAAATAAACTTTTATAACAGTGGCAAGGTAGAATTTAAATTTGGGTTAAAACCTCCCCAGGTTATGTTAATTCATAGAATGCCTACATGTGCATAATACATTACAGAATACAGAAGGAGAAAAAATAAAGAATTTTACAGTTTCTGCTCCTTTTGTCATGCTCATTGTGAGATAAAATAATTATTTTCATATATTTCTAATTACTTGGATAAGCTACAAAGCTATGGATCAATGTTTGAATAAACTTGTGGCTATAAAATGAACCTTTTGTTCATTTGTTTGTTTGCTTGGTTTTTTAAAATCTTTTCCCCACCTTTAAATTTTGTGCTGAAACCGTAAATTTTGTCCCTTATAAGACAAAGAGCCATGAAGAGGCAGGAGCAAGTGTGCAAAGTGGGTATCATCTGACATTTGGTGCTTCTGCCTTATGGATAGAGAGAAATAGTAGAAATAATCTTTCACTTTTTTTTTTTAATTTTAATGGAGTCATTCCTGCAGATAGTATAATTTGTGCAGACAAAAATAAACTGACTTCCTTTGCATGTTTTTTGTGTTATTGTTATGCTTTGCCCTTCTTCGCACAGACATTCGCGTTGGTATCGGTGTGCAGGGCAAAAGTTCATTCTCACTTCTGCAGAAAATATATGACTGAACATTGTATAATTCCTTTTGAATTGATTTTACTTTTATAGACTCACCTCTCTAATCTGTAAGGGAAAAAAAATCCTCTTGGCACAGAGGATGAATTGAAATTTCTATTACTGAGAATTTCATTCCCAAAAGTTATGAAACTCCTAAAGCTCCAGACAGGATAAAACATTTAAAACTGAGCAATGCAGTGAAAGAAAAAAAACAAACCCTTTCATTAGCAAATGAGATTATTGAAAAGTCTTTGCCAGCAGTTAATTTTAAAGTTCCTTTGAGATCTTATTATATGTTCCTTAACCTGCTGCACCTATTGTGCCAAGAACCACCAAGGGAAAGAAGATGACTCTGATGTGTCCTGTAGGAAAAGAAAAGTCTTGCATTTGGTGTCTCAGTGGACTTCTCTCTACAAAGACTGGTTACATGAAGATGAGCATTTAAAACAATTTTTAAAGGTATTGAAACAATTTCTGTGATGCATTTCAGCACTGTTTAATTACATACGGTGTCTAAAATGCCCCAACAGCAAAATCTATAAAACATATTTTTTCATACTTAGATCTTCTCCATGAAATCTATAATATAAAATTATTTACATGTGTCTTTTTAAAATGCCTTAAATATACTCAGTTTGAACAGAAATCCTGTATTGTCAATATAGTCACCATTAAAAGCATTACTTTAACATATGAAACTTCTGGAACTCTTGTGGTCACTAGAAAATGGGAAAAGTTAGGAAGGTAAGAAATAAATCTACAAAGATTCCTTGGACACACCATTCATGTCTGTCAGAAGAGGGTCTGCAGTCAGTATCCAGAGGATCATGGACATAGAGAGTTTTGAGGTGTCTGTAAGAGATGCTACTTTGACTGAGGAGTGAAATCCTATTCCATGGTGTTTGCTGGGTGGGCATGGAGAGCAGCATAGCTTTATGTATTTTTGATAAATAAAATTTTGTTCCTTACTTGTTAGCAAAGTTCTTCTCATATTTCTCTATGGGTTCCAACAGTTCTTACTAATTAATTAATTAAGCTCTTGTTAAGTTGAAAATAGCGCTGTTGTTGTGAACCTAAAATCAATCTGGTTGCTGATTTTTTTTTCAATATGTATTTTTACCCTGCTGATTGCAAGATGAGAGTATTTTAGGACACTTTGCAGTATCTTCCACATTTACTGATGAGGTTCTTTGTCTGCAACTGGAGATCTTCTTAAGGGTCTTTTATCCCTTCAGTCACTTGCTCAAGACAAAGGCAATGTGGAGAAAATCTTGAGATTCCTTATTTTGTTTGTTTGTTTGGTTTGGTTTTTTTTAAGCAGGACACTCTGCATATGGAAGCAGAGACCTCAGGATTTTTGCTTTTTGGTGCTAGGTGTGTATTGGTGTACTGGAAAGGGGACATCATTTCAGGCATATGTTATGTTACACAGAATTGCACCTATGTGGATGCAGGGCTTTCTGACCATGGAGGTGTGTGACTGTGCACTGTCTCACAATTCCTGTTCTGGAAGCTTGTGTGCAGTATTAAACAGCAATAATGTTAGTGATGGTTGTAGTTACATGTGCAAAACCAACATACAGAGTCGTAGGCTAAAATCATTAATGCGGAAATCTATGAATGTGGGGGCTAAAGCAAACCTGGTGACTCAGCTCATGCGTGTGATCCTCATTTCCTTAGAAGGGAAAGGGAAGGATCTAGGTACAAGTGTGGAAAAAGTGTAGAGAAAATGATTCCTAGAATTTCAGTCATGACAATGTCTTCCCCCAAAATTAAAAGTAAGGTTTATTTATGTATTAGTTTACAGCTAGGGAAAGTTGTGGGAGTTTGTGGGAGACATCAACTCAGTTTAAAATGCATGCAAATGTGAAGAAAGGTAAAGTAGAATATTTGCCATTCTAAGTCTTAATCTGATGAACCTATTTGTTATAATTTTGGATAAGGGATGATGGTGTGGTCTGCTGTCATGCTTCAGAATGTGTTATGCTGACCTAACCAGGTTTCATGTAATAGCCACAAGTGGTGTTTTAAATTTTCCTGTTTATAGACAAAATAATACAAGCATTTTGCCCTCTTGCTTGGTACAGAGTATTAAGTAAGAGTGTTTTTCCAAAGAATATTGAATATTGACTAATCTGTAAATTGAAACAGGAGCATTCTCTCCTTACAGGTTTTGCATAGATATAATGATAAAAGTTGTTTTAGTAGGATGATGCCTGAATTAACTTAGACCACTGATGTGATGCCTTAGATTAATGTTTGAGTTGTCAGATGTTTTAAGATAGTGCTTTGTTTTGTAGACGATATACAGAAATGTGTTAGATGATGTGTATGAGTATCCTGTTCTTGAGAAGGACCTGAAAGAATTCCAGAAGATACTTGGGATGCATCGCCGTCAGTAAGTATTGATTGTATTAGTGATCAAGTCTTCTTTTATTCAGAGTGTAATTTATTTTTATTGCTATCTTTCTGTAATTCTGTAAAGTGATGAGAGGATACAAGTGGCATAATCAGTTTTACAAATCATCTCTTCTTAACACTAAGGCTAGATTATTCCATTTTTTCTGATGTTTGTTGGACAGTGTTTGTGATTCAACATTCACTCCCGTCAGTTTCATTGGGGATTACTTACAGACAGAGCAATAGTTTGTGGAGAAGCTGGCAAAAATTCCCTCAGAAGCTGCAGTCTGTGACTTCAGATGGTACCTTCATTCTCTCTGCAGTACTGAGAAGCAAATCACTTGGAATAGTCATCTCAGAGCTATTATTTTGCTAATAATTATAGCATCTATAAAAGATATTTAAGTGGCATGTTTTTCCAACAAATGGAGGTTGCTTCCATGGTTTGGCCATTGGGGAAGTGGAAGGAGCTGTGCCCTGGAGGCTGACCCTGACTGCTGTGTTTGCCTGCTCCAGCACCTCGTGGGCTGGCAGCATTTCTTTTCACTACATCAATTATGCGAGTCAAAGGAAAGTTCTCTGGCTGAGCCAGATGCCTTTAGTTTTTTCCTGAAGAGCCTCTGCAACCTTTCTGCAGTGACCATTTACTGTTAAAAACTTTCTGATGTTGTAAAGTTTGTTACAGCTAAAACTTCCTTTTCCTAAGCTTTGGCTGGAAAGAATAATTGTGATTTTCCTTTTTGTTTCAGCACTGTTGATGAGTATTCACCTCATCGAAAGGTAATGCCAGCTTGATTGTTGCTGATAGCTAGACAACTTACTATCTCACTTTTTCTTTCCTTCTCTCCCCACTTCTCTCTCTTTTCTTGGCTTATTAACTGAACGTGACTGGTGACCAAAAACATGACAGGACACATCAGTGAGGTTAAACCTGCAATGCTGCTTAAGGAACATTTTTTTTCCTTTGAGTGCATCCTGGATATCAGCAGTGTGAGCTAACCTGCAGTGGTTGTGACAGTATTAGCATGTTAACAAGATGCTTTGAGGTGTCAAAATTCAGGGGAGGCCTGGGAGGGTGTCCCCACCGAGCTAGAGGGATGTAGCAAGCTGGGCAAACTGGGCTGAACACAGACATTGACATGGATGTCAAGTAAACAAAACAAAGGGCGGATTTGTTGTGACAGGGACAGACAAAAAGAGAGGAAGGAACATGAATCTGTCTGACTGGAGGGAGAAGTGGCAGCCAGAGAAAGCTGGTGTACAAACTGCTCAGAGGTGAATTGCTGTGCTTGTCAGTTTTAGTGGGCTGGAGCTGAAGTGTGTAATAAGCTTTAAATGTTCCTGCAAAAATGTGGAAGGCAGAACATGAGATTGCAGTGAAATTGCTAAATAGGCTGGTTGCTACATAGGAAATGTATACAAGTGTATAAGAAATGGGTTCTGAACGTGAATACAGAAAACCTTGAATTGTGCAGGCTGCTTAGCCTTGGCATGTCCTGCTTCCTCCAAAATCCCCACCTTGGCCATTATTTAGAAAGGCAACTCCCAGTTTACTGCTCCAAGAAAGGGTGGGTGTACTTCCTATACAGAAACCTTTTGGCCAGACATATAGGTTAAATGCTGTATTCTGTGAATTACTGCTTTGTAAACAGCAAGGACGTAAAAAATCACTGTTGTTTTTTCTTTCCTTTGTTTCTTTTCCACTCCCTCACAGAACAAAACCTTTTTCCACCAGTTCAGTGTAAAGGAGAACTGGCTGCAGCACAGAGGAACCGTGAATGAAACAGAAGAAAGTGAGTATAAATGAAAGAGTGGAGGAAAAGCTCAAAAGCTATAAAATAGTTTCTCAAGGACTTCAATGTAAAAATTCTTTAGCTGACATACAGGTTTTGAACAAGACCTTAGGGACACAAAAGAAGAAATATTTGGCAAGTTTTCCTTCCTTCCTCCTGGTTTGCAGGGCTCAGCAGTGCCATGGTATCTCAAGGGGTTTTTGCCCTGTCCAGTTCCTCCAGCACCCCTGTGACAGTCGTGTGTGTGTCCCAGGTGTGGGACAGCCTGTCCACCAGGCATTTCTTCTGCTCCAGTTCATGCTCTTGGTCTATTGACCTATATCTTGGTTGTGAAAGGTGAATGAATGAGCCTGTCACATGAAATGGGCCAGGATCTGCTGGCTCTGGGAGTGTGCCTTACCTCCTTCTCTGCTCAAAAACATCTCTGCATGGAGTGTGAGGTGCCACTTCACTTTAATGCCAGCCATTTCAAAAGGCAATTCCCTGCATCACTATTAGTAAGGCAGTGAGGCTGTCACCCTCCTGCAATGCCTGAGCGAGGAAGGAGGCAGAGAGGAGAACGCTGTGTACGCAAACAGGGAACGGCAGAAGGACCTCCTGCCTGGCAGCCTCGCTCTTTGACGGTAGATCTTCATTTCTTACTGGGAAAAACACTCCTGAAGTTCACTGGAAGTCAGGGTATTTTTAGTACTCATTTGTGACAGAATAAAAACTTGGCTTGTTCTATGCCAAGTCGAAAGACTTGCACAGTATGTGCTGCTGGTAGGTAATCATCTTTTTGTGCTTCAGATATAGGGGGTTTTGAGGTTTATGTCACCAAGGCTTCTTCTAAAAATGTTATTTGTGGATGAGAGCCCCCACATTCATTATTCTTTTGAAGTTGGGCACAGCTTGTGGGTGACTGGAAAGTGTACTGGTGCGAGAAAGTCGACTGGAAAGGAAAGTGTACTGGTAGGACAGCCACCAGGCCAGGACCCAGCAAGGCCAGTCCTGGCTGAGTTAAATTGCTTTTGTCTCACTCTTTGAGAGCAGGAGCCATGCACTGTGATGGGATTGAAGGAATTAAATAGCCAGAGTGAAACTGGAGAAGGGAGAGACAGATGCCGAGGGTGGACATCTAACCTGTCTGACTGATGGTGCTTGTGGAGGATGGGTCTGTCCAGCTGCACTATGCCACTTGACCAGAGGTGTTTTATCTTCTATTGCAATCATTACCAGGGCAACTTACAGTCCATGGCTACTTCCTCCCTCTGGCATTCCCTCCTTCTGACAGAGGAGCAGCACAGGCTCCTGGAAGAGATTATGTGGTCCATCCCAAGAGATACCACAGATAGAATGTTGGAAAGGTGTGAGGGGGAGAATCACTATGGTGGTTGTGCATGAGCATCTGACCTGTGGGTTGATTTAGTTCAGTGTTAAAAGAAGGATAAATCAATAGCCCATTTATAAAACGACATTGCTGTCATCGCCCCTTTGCAAGTGACCAAGAGAACATTTCAAACAAACTCACTGTAAGCAAGGTATGTCACTTTGCATATGAAGTCCAAATATTCATATCAGATTTTTTTAAAATTTTTCTTCTTTGTAATTTAAAGTGTAGTTGGATTTCTCTATCTTCATGATGTGTATCATTCTGATAAAATATTCTGCCATAGAATGAGCATCTCATTTACTCTCTGTCAGCAGAGACAGGTTAAAAAGGAATTATAAAATCAAATGGTGTTTTTCCCCAATACTCGACATTAAGTCCCTCCTTTGTTCTCATATTCATTTTTTCTTTACTACAACAGGAAAAAACCCTTTTCTCAAGAATAGTGTTCTTAACTGCTTCTGGCATAGTCTTCACTAATGAAAGTGCCCTGAAGCCATGAAGATCTGTAGGACAAGCAAAGAGCTATTGCTACATACATCCGTCAGTAAAGATAATAAAAAAATACAAGATTTCTGGAGAAGAAAAGTTGTCCTGTGTTGGCATGGTAGCAGCCTGTCTAGAATAAGAAGTGCTAGAGGAGAAGGAAATTGAAAGTTTAATTGAGCACTGAAGTGAGTGTGAAACTAAGAGCTGTGACGATTCTGATTAGCAGATGTAATTTTCAAAATATTTATGCAAGTCTGCAGCTCAGTTTCTTCTGCTTAAGTGTGGCAGCCGTGTTTCAAAGAACTAGCTAGGGCAAGCTCTGCAAAAGTTATAAACCTAGAATTCTGACAGGCAGAGAGAGTGTACATCCCTTTGTGTAGCGGAAAAAAGTAATCACAGAGCTGACCATGGCGTTCCCAGAGTTGAACCAACTCATGGACCTCAGTGGAAGTAGTGAGCCCAGGGAGCGTCTCCAAACCAGTCCCATTTATATGTGCTGCTTGTGATTCAGAAAATGAGTTGTCAGAACTGATTGTATGGCAGTTTGGGCAGTCTCTGCTGGTGCTGAAATACTCTGGCAAGTAGTTTAGATGTCTAGACAGATAAGCTACCAGGAGTGGTTGAAAACCTGGGAGCGCTGTTCTTGCAAAGTTTCCTGTTCCAGGTAGAAATGGAGGTCCAGAATAATTTCTGCAGCAGACATGAAGTATACTGAAAGGGCACTGATTTGTCTGAACCTAAAATGAAGGGAGAAAAAATGGCAACAGCTGAGTTTCAGAGAAGATAGGCAGTGAAGGAAGTTGTCTGTGACAAATCCTCAGTGTAGGAAATCTTAAATAGGTATTGCTGTGGGAGTCTATGTTTCCATTTGCCTGCCTCTCTCATTTCTCAGGGACAGGAAGGGGGGAGGGGGGAAATGGTGATGTTTAGGCTTAGTTTCATGTCCTTTGTGTCAGGGTGCAGTGACTGCCCTTCCTACAGCAGCCAGGCAGCTGAGGCATTGCTGTGGTGGGGTCTGCAAGTTTGTTCTTTGCTCTGTTCAGGTCTCTCTGCCTACAGCTGAGCATGTCTTTGTTCCTTTGTGCAGTTTTCTGCCGTGTGTATATAACAGAGCACTCCTATGTCAGTGTGAAAGCTCAAGTGTCCACTTCAGCTCAGGAGATTCTGAAGATTGTGGCAGAAAAGATCCAGTACCCGGAGGAGGAGTTGGCGCTGGTGACAGTCTCCTTCTCTGGTGGTAAGTAACTTCCCTCCATCTGATTACTTACCTTTTATTGCGTCAGGTAAGGGAGGGCTGGCATTTTCTGATGCAAGGATACAGCTGTTCCTCTGTGGGCCCACAGCTGGATGACCAGGGGAACAATGAGAAGCTGCTTCCCAGAGACTTGTTTCCATGGCAACAGTTCTTTCTTGGGTACTGTGGGATGTAGCATCTCCTGGCTGGGAAGGGAGTGTAAAGAACTCTCAATCTCCAGCAGTATTGCAAGGTTTTATTTCTTTTTCACAGATGAATCTCCTATTTTGGAATTTAAATTAATTTTGAAGGCAATGAGGCATGGTTTGCCTTGAAAATAGAGATGGGAATAGCAAATACTATAGGCATGGTTGTTTCCTCATTTATGCCATAGGCAACAAATATTCTTGAGCTGAAAGGAGGAAGATATGTATTTGCACAATTGAAATACTGGTAGCAGTCTCAGCAATATTATGTAGGCAGCAGCTGACATCTTTTGCCTATTGTTTTAGTGTTAGTAGTTAAATAGAAGGGCTTATTTCTTTTTTAAGAATGACTATAGTGATTGTGGAGTGTTACTAGGGACCAGCCAAAGTCCCAAGATCTTCTTTGGTCTTTGGCAGGTCTCAAGCTCCTTGGTCAGATTGTTCTGATCGTTGTGGTGTTTTTTGGAAGTAATTTAACTAGGTGCATAGAGTTGTGAAGCTGTATCTACAAAGGAACTAACAGCGTAGAATATCTTGGCAATATTCTCAGATAACATTAGTTGCTATTGATCCCCTAAGAGAAAGGATGCATCTTTTAAGTTACAGCACTCATTGCTGCTTTGTCAGTCTAGTTAGATGAAATACACACAAGTGCTGGCTTGTTCTGTTCATATCTTTGATTCAGAACTGGAAGGTCACAGTTTTTTTCCCCCATGCTGAGCTCAATTAAATAAACCTGGTTTTGAGTGCACTGGTGTGGGTGTCAGGGAGATGGTGCCCTGCTCTGGGTGCTGAGGTCCTGGGCACAGAGCAGCCATTGGGAACATTACACATGGGTGTCCTGGCCATCAGGCTGCATAATTTTCAGGCATACTCTTTTTACTATTTTTGGTGTGCCCAAACTCACCTCCAGTGCATTTCACAGCACTGCAAAATCACTCTGCTGCTGTTGTTTTTCAGGTCTTTCTCTCCTGTTCAAGAGCAGGTCAAGTTTTGCTCTGATAGCAATAAATCTGGTTCTAACTGCCTGCTTAGCTAAAGAAAACCAACCATTCATAAATAATAAAACATAGTATATTGGTTCCCAGGAAAGCCACAAAATTGAAGTGGTTGCCACTTGGTTGTTCAATGAGAAACAGTAAATAAAATGCAGGTATAGTAGGAAAGCCATTTGTACATGACCTTTATAACCCCTAAAATGTTATTTGGTTACATTGCCTGAGTTAATTTGAAATACAACAATATCAGTAACTTTTTTCTTCTTCATCCTGTACTGCAAGTAATAAACACCAACCTGCTATGCTTTTTTTTTTTTCTGCTTTGTGTTTTTGCTATTTGTGTGACTCAGAACTCTTGTCTTTCATCCACTTGGAGGGCAGCAGTATGAGCATTGAAGAGCCTGTTTTTATTGTACGCCAATAATGGATAAGCAAGCTCTTTATTCAAAATTACCTTGCAAAAACCATAATTATAGTTCAGCTAATGTATCTGTGCATCAATGGATAAGTGAGCATGGATAAAAAGGAAAACTGTCTGAAATTTTATTTGGCTCTCAGCCTTCTCCTGGTCCTACTCCTCATGGGCAATGAAGAGTCCAGAGTAGCTGTCAGTGTTCTTGGTGTAGTTTTGGGTCTACCATGTATCTGGTCTCCAGAGGATTACTTGGAACCCTCAGGAAGTGACAGTTTATGCAAGGCAGTTTTTAAGCTGTGTTTGTAGTTTTGCTTTATTTACCCCCAAACACCTTTCTCTAGTTCATTCAAGATTCCACAGAGCCGAACCAGTACTCTGGACTGGAGGGAAAAAAGTCCTTACCCTTTGCTACCAGTGTTCTGTTTTACTCAGATATTTCCTAAATTATTTGCTCTAAGTATGGAAGAATTACTGTAAATACTGTGTTACTGCTCTGTGGGGTGAATTTCATGGTGATGGGATCCTTTAAACTTCTTTTCCTGTTCAGTGTCTGTGGCTACTGATTTAATCTCCACCCCTGGTTTTGTCTCCAGTGACACACAACAGCTCAGTCTCTGGAGGCTGAGACACTCTGCTCTAACAAAATTCACTACATTTATTCTAGATACACTGGGTTCAAATTAAATGTTCTATAAAGCATGGGAGGCTAGACCCGATGGTTTCGGGATTTCTTTCTGTTCTATGTGAAGTGCAGTTTGAAAAGCAGAAGCAGGAAGTTTTTGTGCTATCAGAGATACCTTGCCTTTATCTTGCCTGAGCAGGGTGGAGATGATTGGTCCCTACAGAGACTGAATTTGATGCCTAGTTACCTTCTAAGAAGTTGATGTGGCTTCACAAATACAATTGTACCTTTATTTCTGATATACAGCTTTTACTCCTGTTCTGAAACTTCTGGTTTTTTGCTGTTTTTACAGAAAAACATGAGCTACAACCAAATGATTTGGCTATCTCAAAATCTTTGGAGTCATCCAGTCGTATGTTTGTATACCGAAAAGATCTGACTGATTCTTTGGTAAGGATTGGTATTGCATATTTCCCATTTTTTGTTTGTCTGACTCCAAATCAAAACCTTAGTACTCTGCTCCGAGGGCTTTTTCAATGCAGAATTTATTTTTTGCTTCCTTACTAAAGCTTACTGAGCTGCTCTATTCCTTAAAAAAAAAAAACAACTTTCATTAACAGCAGTTGACTGAACAGTAATGGAATTTGTTCATCAATTTTAAATAAACCAAAGCTTCTGTGCAGCTTAAATCTTGCAATCTACATCAGCCTGGAAAAACTGACCTGTGTTTGTACCAGAATAGATGGGATGAGGATTATTCAGGGCTCTTGTGACTCTTTCCTCCCCGCCCTGCCTTGTGCCTCTGTAGCACTTTGGCTGGTAAATAATCATACAGAGTGGTAAACAAATTCCCTGGAATTACTCCATGTGGAAATAGATGTCGTGTGAGTTCCACAAGACCCATCAGTGTGACCCCTGTGTTGTGCCAGCTGGTGTGTACCACTGGGGGTGTGTCCTCCTCCTTTCCTTCTGCCTGTCTTCTCTCCATCCTCTCGCCGGCGCTGGGAAGGTCAGCGGATCGAGAGGCAGCAGATCTCTCTCATCCTTCCCTCTGTCTTCAGAAACCAGGATTGCAGCCTCCCTGCCTCCATGCTTTCCCAAAACCTCAGTGAGGCGGGCATAGTCAGGAACTTCAGTAGTTTTCTGCTAATTATGCAGATGTTTCCAGGAAAGAGTCGGGGCTGTATCGCAGCTGACTTCTCCGTGTTGTCAGCGCCGCTAGGATCTGTGCATTCATCCTCAGGATGAGAAATGTCTATTTACATTTTGTCGGATCAATGTGCCCCGAAGAGCTGACATGCCACTATCATTGTAATCTGTCATCCCCATTATCTCTGGCTTTCGAGCCATCTCTAAAAATGTGAATATCAAGGGAAGGTTTCCAGCATAGACAGGTGACAGCCAACCTAGTTTCATTAATTACATAATAAAAATTGCAAAACCTAATGTAACTGTCTGAAATATAGCACCAAAGTAATGGCTTAACTGGTAAGAATAATCTTCCATCGTGGCAGAAGGTTCATGTGCCAAGTTTCAGACTGATGAGGTTAAAAAAATCAAGAGAAATGCAAAACTTCGAAAATTCCAGCTAATAATGGAAATGTCAAATGACCCTGAACACCAGCAGTACCACAGTAATATACTAAGTAACTTTTATGAATCAGAACCCACAGCATTTTACTCTTTGTTGATTATATTTGGGGTAGATTAATCATAAAATATATGGATTTATGTTATTTGTAAAAGTGGACTGGAGGGCAAGTTATGTGCGTTTATTCTTAAAGCAATATGTTTTTAGAATGATTCTTTTATATCATAAAATTTACTGATGTCTTAATTTAGATTTTATTTTCTGATAGTTTGAGGGATTTTATTTTTATTATGCTGTCTGCTTGGCCAGTGTTTTATATTCAAGGTTGGGAGAGGGAGAGAGAAGGAGAGGGGGAGAAGGCCTCACTCTCCAAAGCAAATCATTGATCCTATTGACCCATTTCCCATTTCAAGCTATTTATTAAATAGGTTATAGCTCCTTCATTTTGATTAGTGGGGAAAAAAGCCCTCAGAGTGCACTTAGAGAAGATTACCTGCTCAGCTCTGTTTGGTACCTTAGTCCAGTAACTTTTTCATTGCAGAACCTTTGGCATTTCTTGAGGAATTTGTTTTGCTCTTGTCTGTTCATTTAGAGCCCGTTTTCTGAAAATGAGGAATTGCAGCAAAGATCTGTGAGGATTTTGGGAATTAACACCTGGGATCTTGCCTTAGAACTAACAAACTTTGATTGGAGCCTCTTCAATGCAATTCATGAGGTAAGAAGCACCACATCCACTTCCAGGTATATTACTGTCTGCAGCATTGCATCATTGTGATGCATTTTGGAGCATTGGTACTCCTGGTTGCTTGCTTCACTGTCATGACAACATGATTTGGCAGCTGTCAGTAGTGGTCACAGGTCCAGGAGTTGTCTTGCAGTCCTTGAGACTGAAAAGAATTGTCAGAGGTTTGTAACTTCCCTGTGTTTGGGCATCTCATATTTTTATTGAGATTTGCCTCAAAAGAGTAAAAGACCATGATTATTTTCTAAAACCCTTCTCTGTGAATGGCTTACATATGCAAAATGTCCTATGCACTTGATAGTGTTTCAGTAAATATGGGATTCCAGAAATAACTCTTTCATATCACTTTAGCCACAAAAGAATTCACAGTTTCAGCAATTCAGATGGTCACATTACTGTCCTTGTTCTTGTTAGGCTTCAGTGAGATGAAGAATACTGGGCAGGCTTTATTAAATGAGGTAATGGTGCACTTCAGGGCCCATTGGGTTGTTTCAATGACTTTGATAGGTTCTAGTTTGGGTTGTTGAGTAAAACGCAGTTAACAGTAGAAAAGCTCTCTTGAAAGTACCGTTTACTGAAAAGCATGTTGGCTTTTTGAGAAAATGAATGTGAAATTGCCTTGGTTTTCACCAGATGCTTTCCTTTTCTTTCATTTTGGGTTCTTTTATTCTGTTTAGACACTTTAAATTTGAAACTGGCCACATTTGGCATTTTTGTATTTTTTTTTAAACGGAAATCATGACCCACACTTCTATTGATTAAAAATTGTCTAATACAGAAACAAGTTTGAAGAGAAAATTTTCAGATTCTGCAGTGGTTTGATATGGTTGATTTTTTATACTGGAACAGAAGTGATGACATACAGAAATAGATTTTTTATGTCATATACCTGGCTGTAGCCAGAAATGGAACCTTGGGAATTCTAACAAGAAGAGCATATCTTGCAGGATTTCCAGTCCACCTGCCTTCTGTAATTTTGCTAAGCCAAACCTGAACCATTTGTGATTGGCTCATGGATAATGAAAAAGTAACCATTTGTGACCAGACCTTGTTTCAAAAACATAGTTCTAAATAATTTACAGTTCATTTATATTTAAATTGTTTTTATATCCCTAATGATGTTGTCCCTGTCTTCCAGCAAGAGCTGATATACTTCACGTTCAGCAGACAGGGCAGTGCTGAAAACACTGAGAATCTCAGTCTTCTGCTTCAAAGATGCAACGAGGTCCAGCTTTGGGTTGCCACCGAGATACTCCTCTGTAGCCAGCTCTGCAAACGTGTACAGCTAGTGAAAAAGTTCATCAAGATCGCTGCCCAGTAAGTTGCTGGCATTGCAAGATAAATCCTTGAATTCACATGGTTTGTTTGGCAAAAAGTAGGTAGAGAAAAAAGGAAGGAAAACTCATTCGTCATCCTGTGTTTTGATAGTGTAGTAAACATTCCTAAATAAAACGGTCCGTAGATAACAACAGATAACAGCAGAGCCTGGTCAAAACTAGGCCTGGTGGAGTGTGTGCTGCTCAAATCTCCCCTGGCAGCTTAGCTGCTGTGTCTGCAGTGTCAGCTGCAACATCCCTGATGGTGCAGAGATGGCTTCTTCTGAGCTGAGATAACCTGAGGACTGTATGATGGAACTGTTTTGGCAGCAAAACAGTCACACACAACTAGATAGAAACCAAGACATTCTGCTAGGAACTTGAAAGTCCTGCCTTTAGAGAGGAGCCTAACTGCAATAAGCTGTTGCCCCATGTAATCCTCTCTGGAGTACTCCTTTACTTATTGGAGGGGTAGCTTTTTCATATGTTAGATTTGACAGTCTACTCTTTCACTGTTACTAAGTAGTACTGGCATTTATTCTATGTCTTGCAACAGAATGCAAATATCTACTATACACAGATTTATTTTCTCTGTAATCACGCTTTGTCTTAGTAACCAAGGAAATGGAGCAATTTAAATATGTGCAATCATCCTCCTCACCTCTCTCTCCACTTGTTGGTCTTCTGCAATATTTGAATATGCATGTTCGTGGAAAATGTATAAATTGTTCCCTTCATCGACTGGGCTGATTTAATTTGCAAGGCACTTACATAGAAAGGACTGTTCTCTGCTGAAGCAGTGCCTTTAGAGAAATTAATTCTTCTAATCTAATCTAGTGTAACTCATAAATGTGATCCGATTTAGTTTGCAAGTTGTGTGGTATCCAGTAATATGTTCATTTTCTGCCATATCAAAGGCCAAAAAATGGTTGTTTCTAGGTGCCTTGCTTGCACCATTGTGGCATTAATTTGCATCTCAGGAAAAGGTTGTGTCAGTCATGGATAAGAATATATTTGTCACCAGATTAAAGTGTTGCTCTATTTTTATTGATTCCATTCTGTTAAGTGAAAAGCCAAAGTTATGGAGACTAAATACAGGTGTCAGTAAGCCGTAGACAGGCTCTCCCCGTGAATTGCAGAAGCACCCATCACTGGAGAATGTAGATGATGAAATAAGAGAGTGTGTAGTTTTCACAAGATTTTTTTTTTTTAATCATAAAAGCTGCTTTCGAAATGAACACACCACTGTATCTCATCAGTTCTAGAACAGTTGATGAGAGAGGAGCAATTAGGGTGGAAGGATGGTGTGCTAAACACATCATGAGACAAGCCAAGCAGCCCTCCTGTTTTGTTTATGACTATGGCAGAGAAGGAGGGAGCTATGAAGTGCTCTGGCTGCTCCCTGTTCTCTGCTCACAGATTCAGCCAGGAATCTTTGTCTGGTAGGAAACCACCAGGACAAAGATTTCACGTCCATCATCTGTGTGCTTTGCTGTTGAGGAATGCATTTTACACGAGTGCGTCACTACTTAAAAGGGAGACAGAGTTTTTGGAAAACAAATCCATACGCTTCTGTTGATGAGTAGTCTAAAAGAGAAGGCAAGTGGTTCAATAAACAAAATTAATTAGCATGTCATTAGAAAAAAAAACATCCTGGGGAGTTAAAGAAACAAGTCAACGTAAGGTTAGAATGAAAAGATTACAACAGCAGCTTTTTGCTCCCCAAGCAAGCAGTGGCTGGCTGTGAGAGACATCCATCCCTTCTCTCCACTGCTTGCTGTGAGGAGTGGGCCCACCCAACAGAAAGTTCATGCAGGCTGCACTGGACACCTTCCTTGTTTTGAAATGAGTTGCCTTTGGGAGCTGCCTGGCTTTAATGATAAAAAGAATCTAAGCAACAAAGTTAGGATTAACTTGAAGACAGCTGAAGTGAAGTGAGAAATACACTGTCTCAAGATAGTACACTGTGATAAGGACAGGCTTTATAAAACTTGTAACAACTTCTGGCCATTTTCCAGGCTAAGGCCTTGGCATGTACTTTTCCCTGATGATAAATCCCAGTGAAGCCAGTGGATTCATTCACACTTTAAATTGTCTTAAAAGAGGATTCACACTCTCACACACAAATGCGCCCATATATATTTGTATGGTCTCCAAAAAGCTGCAAGAGACAGGGCAATATTTTTGTTTTAAAAGAACTCAGTATTTTAGGATTTCAAGTTTCCTAATGAACTAGAAATAAGCATGGTCTGATTGTATACAGTAAAATGTCAAAAAATAGAGGAATCGAGCAAATTGAGACCTGTACTGGAACCAGTACTAGCTGCAACTGGTTTATAGGCATATGTAAATTGAACACTAACCAGATTTTCAGACAATAAAAATGATGAGGGATTGCAAATGCATTGGAAGATAGATAGATAGAAAAAAAAATTATCTAAGGAGTCTAGTGGCATGTGCAAACAACAGTAGGATAAGATTTAATTTAGATAGATGCCAAGTAATTCAGCTACAGAATGCTAATACCGAGCTGAAGAAATAAATGCATGATTGTAAAGAACAGCACTGTGACAGAGGTCCTTGGGTGATAATAGATGACAAATTAAAAGAAAGGACAAAATGTGATGCTGTTCCAAATAAATAATTTGCTGTTTGTTTTATGCTTGCATAAGAATGTACAACAGTAATTATATTTCTTTTTCCCTCCCCACTGTCTCACTACATGAGAAAGTAGTGAAGGAAATAAGAGTTAAATATGAGTTAAAATAAATTACAAAGAATTCAATGAAGGATAATAACAATATGGAAAAGAAAATTGCAGGCCACAACTACAAAGAGAAATTGAAGGAGCCTATGTTGTACAATTTACAGAAAAGATGAAAAAGAGAATGAAAATATTTATTATACAACAGAATAGAGGTCAAGGAATTATTCTGTATGGTAAAGGACAGCTGGGAGTAACTTGAACATTGAAAAGGGAAAATTACTTTTGACAGCAAAGTGAAAAAATTAACCTGCCAACAACAGGGTTGATGAGACAGTAGAACGTTTTCTAAAAAACTTCTTAGAGACCCCATCACCTAGACTGCAGGTGGTTATGAGAGGACATTTAATGAGTTCATTATGTGGAAGATGATTGTGTGTTAGTGCTGAGGGTTGAAATGAGACTCAGTAACCTAGGATACGTGTGCATTCCATTTATCGCTGATTCTGAGTACAAAAAAAATCATATTTTCATTCCTCAGCTGTAAAGCCCAAAGAAATCTGAATTCATTCTTTGCAATTGTTATGGGTCTCAACACTGCATCTGTCAGCCGGCTGTCTCAGACCTGGGAGGTAAGACACATCTTTATATCTTTCAGACACTGTCAAAAGCATTTTGCACAAAGGCTGTATACTGGTGAATTATCTTTTCTTTATGATTATTAATTTTTCATGCTGAAATCAAACATGGAGGGAGTGTTGGTGGAGAAAATTCTTTGTGACCTGAAACCTTAGATACACAGATATTAAAAAAACTCACCTAAATGTGTCCTTCCAGAGTTTTAAATAAGAACAAAGCATGGAGATCTTATCCCCTTAAAACAAAATCAATTATTCTAGCATTTTAAGTAGATGTCAAAACAGAAAGTCTTACAAAGGTGGCTCCAAACAAGCAATACCTTATTATGGAATAAGTTAATTAAAAAGCCAAAACAACAAAGTAGAAATAAACCTTCTTTAGTTGTCTTTCATCAGCTTTTTTTTGCAGCTGCTCGTCTTAAACAACAAAGTTGGAAGATGAACCATGAATAAGGAGCATACTGGAGAACAGAGATTATTTTCTTAAAAAGCTACTGGTTGCTACACAGGGCATGAGTTTAAAGGAGGGACCCACCGGGATCTGTATTTATGTTGTGATTTTTTTGTTTCCATCCAAATAGCATCTATGTTGAATTACAGTGTCTGCAAGTTTACTGTATCTGCTGATGAACCAAATACTGGGGAGGGGGTAATTGAGCAGGGTGGGTTGAAGCCTTATCCCTCCTTCATGCCCTTAACACCACAGGTGGGCAGTACCCCAAAAATATCAATCTGTAACACAGAGAAGAGCTGATCTCCTGCCTTGGAAATATGCCTGAGCACCAGCAGCTGGGACCAGAGGGCCATCAGAGATTTACAAACCTGTCTGACACTGTCCAGAGCAAAGTCTGCCCCTTCAGCTGAAACCACACATATGGAAGCATCACTTGTATGTCTGAGGCTTTGACACACAGAGGAGCAAGGACTGTTTACAGGGAGTCAGATAGGCAAGGAAGAGCTGACTTAAAAGATAAAGTAAAAGTTTTAGAGAAACTACATACCTGAGGACGATGATACAGAAACCCTTGCCTCTGATAGCTCTAAAACACTTTTCTGGGGAACATTTGCCCTGGCCTCCTCCTAAGTTGCCTTCATTGCATTTCTCTGGGCTCTGGTAGGAGAGTGGAAGAGACCAAGAGTGGTCTGAAAGGCAAGGATGCTGATCTGTCCTGCACAGAGCCACGCAGAGCTCTGCTCTGTGCTGAGGCCTCTGGAGATCATGTGCTGCCAGTGGACTTCTCTCAGGAAGAGCAGAACATGTTGCTTGTCAGAACAAAGAGTGCATCTGCATTTGTACCGCTGTAAACATGTCACGTTTCTGTGTGTAAAATATTTATCAAGTCGCACCCTTTCTTTTTTTTATTTGTAAAACTTCATTGCACTGGAAGTTTCAAAAGCAGAAGGTTATTTGCATTAGTAATGTGACTTCTAGAAAGTAGAGCAATGTTTTTAAATTAATTATAATTACTTACACATGTAAATGAAACAACCTATATTTAAGCAGCCATTTAGACTAAATCACATTGGCTCTGCACCTGATTTTTTAAACAAGTAGTATGCTTCCTAGTATATTCCACCTTTTTTTCCTACAGGTATCCAGTGTTTTAGTGAGCCTCGCTTTCCCTGATTTAAGATAGAAAAAAACGTGAAATTGCAGTTCAATGTTCAATAATTTTAGCATTTTAATTGTACATATCCACTTAATCTAATTATTCTAAATCTCTTTTCTCTTGGTATTGTCACTGTAGCTGTCAGGATCTAAGGACAGACAGGATTTGTATTAAGAGTGGATCTCTTTTACTAGACTAACTACTATGGCTGGAAAAAATAGACAGGCTTTAAGGTCCACACACCATTCTTCAAGTCTGAAATACCAGCATGAAAATTTACATTGCAAATAATTGCTTTGAGTGTAGTGATGTGAATCCATTAAAGCATCTTGGAGACAAAGAAGATTAATGCTTGTGGAGTAGAGCAGGTGTTGGCGTGAGGGGCAAGACAGTAGTTTGTGCCTGGGCTCCCTTAGAAAGTGTTTTATGCACCTCTCTGTGGGATTAGGAGCAGATACCAGAGACAGAGTTTATTAAGGAAATGTCTCACTTCAGCACCAGTATTTGCCAGTGTTAACCCTGATCAGCACTGGTGTGATGTATAAAACAGCACTGAGTGTGACACCTGTTAATTTCTAGAACCCATGTTCTGGGGCAAGATTGATTACAACAAATGATTTAACATGGATGTGGTCAGTTTCTGAATTCTCAACCTGTGTTACTGATCTAACTTGATATGGATGTTTAATCGTGGAAGCTGGGGAAGAAAGTAAAACCAGCTTCTAACAAGCAGTTTCCATAAAAGAAGGATGCACATCCCCAAGACGAGGCTGCAGGACCCAGTTCCTTGCTGGCATTGCACTGAACGTGGTCTGTGATTGGGGCCCTGGGAGCTGAGGTTAAGTGCATGTGTTGGTGCTTTCAGCAGGCACTTCACCCAGAGCAGTCTCATGGAAAAAAATGCCTTAGCATTTTTCTGCCTAAATAAAATTATCTTTTTTTTTTTTTTTCTTTTTTTTTCCTTTCCCTCTCTGTTTACCAACACTTCAGAAAATTCCTGGGAAGTTCAAGAAACTTTTCACTGAACTTGAAAGTTTGACGGTAAGTATGGTGTTGACAGTAGAAGAGTATTGCTAGCTTCACCTGCCTTCCTTCTTCCTAATTTATTTGGAGTCTGCCTGTTATTGTCTGGAGTTGGACTTGTCATGTCAGATCTGTGATTTGCTGAAGGCAACGTGGCTCTCCAGAGCTCCGAGGTGGTCTGCAAACATGAAAAGGAAAGAGGCTCTGTGCCTGACAGAGGGAGGAAGGGCAGAGAGAGGAAAAAGTAGTATCACCAGCGTCAATTTGGGAACTGTTCTTTTTCTCTGGTAGCTAATCAACCTTTATCTGGAACAATATGCTGCAGATCAGGAGAAAAAGAGACCAGTTCAAGTTTTAAAAAATAAATGTCAAAATCTGAGGCTTGAGGGTGTTTGTCAGCATTATCAAAGCAGAAGAAACAAATGTTTCCTCTGGCTGTCACGGAAGTGGGTGCATGGTAAGATCACTGCCTGGCACAGGGAACAGCAGATCCAGCCTTTACCAGCTGTCATGCTTCTGTACTTGGAGTTCATTATAAATGAATGTGTTTTAAAGATTCTGTGTGAGCTGGTGTTTACATTGGAAATTGAGATGACTTTTTGAATTGCCTACACAATGCCACTGAAACATACTACCTTGTTTTCTTTGAAAGTCTCCAATGTGCTCCATGGATCTTAAAGCAGTTTTTATTGGGATTTTTTTGGTGCTGTTTGGTGATGTTTGTTTTGGGTTTTTTTAAAGAAGTTAATCAGCAATACATTCGGGCATACCTTTTGTGCTATATAGTAAGAGATTTTGCTAATAGAAATTTGTGGGGAAATTACAGAGCAGTCCAAGTGAATCTATTCTGCAGTTTCCTCTCAATTTAGCACTGCTTCATCTAGAGGAACATAATTGCTTTTGTTCCTTTCACTGTTTACGTTCCTGTTCAGTTTAGCATGTCGGCTAGCTTAGAAAACCTTGAGCTACCTTGCATCCCAAAGAAACCTTTTATATCTAAATCATGTTCAGATCATAAGCCTGTAATGGATTTAGAATTGCTCTTTTTATAGCCTATTGATTTTTCTGTCTATTACTCAAATGGTTTTGTAGGATCCTTCTCTGAATCACAAAGCTTACAGAGATGCATTCAAGAAAATGAAATCTCCGAAAATCCCCTTCATGCCCTTACTTCTGAAAGGTAATGTTAAAGCTTGGCTGCTCTTCACGTTGTTAATTAAAATAAGTGTAAGGAGATTTTTCCTTTGGATGCTCTTAAGAGGAGTATGTGACAGATACAGTGGTATTGACAAGGTAGCACTTGGTCTGGATAATAAACAACTTCCTTTTAAGACGGGGGAAGATCCCAATTTTCACACAGGTCTTAAACCTTCATAGTGTCCTGTCAAGTGTGGATAGAGCTGTGTGCTTTTACTCTGGCCCCATCCCCTTCAGCGGGAAGTGTGCCCCTGCAGACCCCTGAGCCAGTGCCATGGTCATGCTGCTGCTCCGAGATGCCTGTTGGGAGATGCCTCCCTGCTTTGCTGGGATGAACCTGCCCTGGTGCCACCCTGAAAGCAGAACCTGCCCTGTCTGTCTGTCCTTAGAGGAGGGGATTTCCAAGCCTCTCATAGGTCTGAAAGAGATAAATAAAATCTTACTATTTAAAATCATTAAAAAAAAAAGGGGTTTTATAATAAAGTACAACTACATACTTATGCAGTGAGCTGGACAGCTAATTAAGTGGCAAGTATTTCAAATATTCCATTGTCTTGGAGTCATTAATTATTAATTGCCTAGTCTTTGAACATGGCAAATTCATTTGTTTATTCCTGTATTCTGAAAGTGTTCTCTTTAGGCTGTTTATTCCAACCTGCTGCTGTGAAATGTTTGAAGGCAGTTCTCCAGATCAGTTGGTGACAGTTTGGGAGCCACCAGACACTTCCCCTCTTTGCACACATCAAAGGAGTTTACATTAATTCAGATGGATACAATTATCAAGGCTTCAAAATCAATATTTTTACAGTGTTCTGTAGTATGTCTTCCTGCAAACAAAAGCAGCAGAAATAAGTCACTTGTAGCAATGATGTTTGCACAGCATTACAATATGGTGTATAAGAACCTAGACAGCATTTGTATATTTAACTTGAACTGGAGATAGCAAGAGGACTTTGAAATTAATGCAGTAATGTCCTTCAATACAGTGGTCCATAAGGAGATGTTGCCAAGGTTGGTAATTCCCAAAGTATTGCACAGTACAGTGGAATTTATTCCATATCAAGCATATTTGTATTAAGGTCATTTCCAAGACCAGTAAAATAAGAATGGGTAACACAGAAATCATTAATAACCCAGCAAATTGCTGTATTTCATCACAATAGGAACAAAAGTAGTTTCAATTAAAAAAGGAAGAAAAATCTTAAATTATGAAAAATAACTTCAGAGTGTCCTTTAAAAAGTTAATTAAATTTAAATGCAGAGCTCTCACAGCACACAGACATAGCTTTTGAAAATCAGGCAGATTTTTCAAATGTGTAATAAAATACTGTGATATACCCTTATAACCTAGTTCAGATGCAATTTTCTGCTCCACTGAATTTATCTACACTCTTAGTTGTTGGCTGCAAAGCAAATTTCTGTTCCTTCTGCCCTCAGAGATATACACATTGCTGTCAATGACTTAAAAAGCTGTGTGGAAATTTCTGCTTCCAGTATAGGTTTTTCATTGAAGGTGATGGACAGGTTTTAACTGCATTGATATGGACAGAAGTACTGCCTGTGTCCTGAGCTCATGTCCTTTCTGTGTCCCTTTCCCTGGGTGTCCCAAAGCAGCCCAGCAGAGGAGGTGCAGAGGTTGTGTTCCCTCCTTTCCCTCTGCTCTATAGGATGCAGCCCAGGGGTAGGAGAGGTGCTGGAGCTTTTGGCAGCATGTGCTGTGCTTTCTGCATGTCCAGGCTGGCACCCTGTCTGTCCCAGCCCAGCCACCCTAGAGGCACAGCGCGATGGAGACATCATCCCCCAGGAGAGTCCCAGCCCCGGCTTTCCAGCAGCATTTGAAGCCGTTTAGCATTTCAATCCCAAGCAATTACAAAATGCCTCTCAGGCACAGAGTGAGCCATTGAAACCCAAGGAAATAAATCAGGTTGGCTCTTTTGAGGGAGGGCGAAGGTAGAGGTGGATGGGGGCCGGTGTGTGACAAAGCTTCTCTGCACGTTTCCACTCCTGAAATCCCCCAAAACCGTGGGGTCCATGTGGGTATCAGAAGGAGTCCTAGGGGTGAGGACAGGAGAAATGCTGAGGGGCACAGCTCGACTGCTGGGCTGGAGGCTGACACTCTGCTGAGAGGGACGCTTGTCCCATTTGCTGTCTGCCGTTCTCCCAGTGGCATCCACAGCTGTGACTGCTAAGGAGTAATGGTATTGGAGTGCCACCTCATTCCTTCAGCATTTTCTCCTCATGGATCTCCTGGGTACCCTCACATGCAGGAGAGCTGATGGGGCCAGGGCTGTGGTGCTCCTGCCAGTGCTTTCAGTAACCTGGAGGCTGCACTACTGAAGTCAGAGCTTCCACTCCCACAGGGAATCTATTCATATTCTGGTACTTTATGTCCAAGATAAGTCTCACTTCTGACCTAATACACATTAGAAAAACAGAGAAAATGGCCTTGAGCTACTGTTTTAATTGTATCTTAACTTGGCAACATTTCTTTTGCCTGATATTCCCTCCCTCCAGTTCATTACACTGTGTTCAGTTCTCTTCCTGGAGCCAAATATACACCTTTTCCTTTTCCTCTGACCTTTTTGTTGCCTTTGCAAATTCCCTCCAACAACACTACATAAAAGTGTTTTTCCCTAGACATAATGTTTATTTCAAGACTTTGGTGTCTTGTGTTTAACCTCTCTGGCTGTCCACTGCTGTAGCCCTTGTCTTTGGGGAGGATTCACAGTCATTGGTCCCACAGAGGGAGATGAAGGGTGTCAGAGCCAGCTCTGGGCTCAGGGACAGACCTGTCCCAGCCTGGGCACAGCCACGAGCAGAAGGTCTGGATTGGTGCTGCAGGATGTAGGGAGCAGCATGCCATGCAGGGCCATCCCTCTGGATGCCCTCCCCTGCTCCCAGTCATCTTCTGTATATTATGCATCCCAGAAGTAGCACAGATCAAGTTTAATATTAAATCCTTGCCCCCACTTAAAAATACTCTTCTTAACAATGTGTAAATATTGTTGTTATCTAATAATCTCTGCATGTCATCATTAGGCCAGGCTTTTGTTTCACTGTTACAAGATATTGTGTCAATCCTTAATGGGATACTTTCCTTTTTTAAAGAGGTTGTGAATAGTAATTGGTTTTTTGGTGGTTTTTTTTCCAGATGTAACATTCATCCATGAAGGAAATAAAACGTTTCTGGATAACCTTGTTAATTTTGAAAAGCTGGTAAGCTAATTTTATCCTTCCTGTTTTTCAAAACATTCATGTTCTCTTCTTCCCTTTGCTTTCCTTATCTTGTAATACTGTAAGGCTTTCTTCTGGCTGAACCAGGAGGAAATAAACAGGGATAGAAAAGAGCAAGCAGGATGAAACAGCCAAGTCTCTTTCCCCTGCCCTTTTCCTCTGTTCCGTTCCTTCTCCTTCCTTCCTTCTCTGCTTCTGTGTAAAATGGCTGAGCCAATAATGGCCATCATCACTGCTACACATTCCAGTCTTCACTTGTACTCTGTGAGATCAATTCCTTTGCACCACCTCGAGGGCTGCCTCATATGTGTTAAGTTCTCCCACTTCAGCTTTCTCTGAATTATGTTTCCTTTTTTTGTTTTTTCCCTCAGGTTTCATTAGTTTATCACTTAAGGAAAGATTCCTCTAGTTTATCACCTGCAAGTGGTATTGTAGTTTTAGAGATCTTAAGTGACAGAGAAACCTTTTGATCTATGTTAAATGAGGAAGAAAATAATGCCTGAAATACAAATTAAACTGACTCTAAATATTACTATTGTAGCTTTTATGCATAAGGGCACTTGATGATGTATTTCTGGCCACATTCACTCTAGGCATCATATGACATCTACTCTGGCATGGTATTACTGAGAGAGGTTTGAGTTGCCAAATTTGTGTTGGTTTTTTGGTGGTTTGTTTGGTTTTTGTTGTTGCTTTTTGGTTGGTTGGTTTTGTTCAATTTGGGGAGTTTTCTGTGATAACATTTTCATGAGATCGCTCAGTCTGTTCAACCTAGAGAAGAGCTCATTGCAGTCTAGAACTTCCTGGTGAGGGGAAGAGGAGGGGCAGGCACTGATCTCTACTCTGTGGTGACAGAACTTGGGGGAATGGTCTGAAGTTGTGTCAGGGAGGTTTGGGTTGGATATCAGGGAAAGGTTCTTGACCCAGAGGGTGGTTGGGCACTGGAACAGCTCCCCAGGGAAGTGGTCACAGCACAAACCTGACAGAGTTCACTAAGTGTTTGGACAGTGCTCTCAGGCACATGGTGTGATTCATGGGGATGGTGCTGTGCAGGCCAGGAACTGAACTCGATGATCCTTGTGGATTCCTTCCAACTCGGCTTATTCTGTGATTCTATGGCACTAAAAGCCAAAGTCTATATATTTGAACAGTGGTGGAGTAGAGAAGTTTGGATTTTTTTTTTTTTTGTTGGCCTATAGTATTTGACCAAGAAGCCAAAATGTTCTTTGCAATTGTCCAGGTGTGCCATGGGACTGTTATTCCAGACGGCTGTGGTTGGTGAATTGTCCCAATTATTTTCTCCATGTGTTTACACTTGTTTGGGAATGAACGCACAACCATGGAATTATTCATGAACCAGATGTTGAACTTATTTTCACATTCTATCATAATATACATTGTCTTTCAACTTGCAAGCAGATGTAGGCTCTGACTTTTGAACCTGAGCTCCTTTTTTTCATGTTTTCTATTTGATTTCTGTACCTTTTCTTGTTGCAGAGTTTACAAGAATACCGATTTGCATTTAATGAAAGGTTTTCTTGTTCCAAGTCCATTAACTGTTTGACCTTTAGGTGTTTTCATAAAACTCATTAGCATGTTCTTCTTCATTGCCTCTTGGAAGTACATCCAATTAACATGTAAATTAAACTAGCCCTTGATGCACCATAATTGTTATTAAAATCCCTCCACTGGTCCATATATTTATTTAGTGAATATGTAGGATCTAATTCTTGTCCAGTCTTAGCAGGCTGTGTTCATTTGTTTGTTTGTTTGTTTGTTGTGTAATCGTGTGTATGTTTAATGTATGCTGGGCTTCCTGGGTAAGAATTCCTCTCCTTTCTGTCTCCATTGTGCCTCCAGAGGCAGTGGGAACTTTGCTAATTGACTTCAGTGAGCCAGGATCTCACCTTTTCCATTCAAATGGATAAGGGGCATTTTAAATGGCAAGGGGGGAGAGGCTGAGGTGATGGTTGTGGGTGAGAGTTGTTCTGATTGACACTTCCTCCAAATTATCATTCAGATCACGCTCTCAGAAACATGCTGTCTCATGCAGCCCTGTGCATATGAATGCAGGCAATAGTGCAAGCTTAGGAAGTGGGGGCTTAGGAGAGATTTAAATATCAGTGTAGTGGAAACTCGGGCTGCACACTGGTATTACCCTGGCTCAGTTGGATTTAGTCAATGGCCATGAACTTACAAGATTACACATGATCACGTATTCATCAGTCCATGTTTCTTTTCTAATTGTAAGGGCTTTGTCCTGGAGAACAATGTCCTCCTTGGTGTTCTGTACTGAGCACTGAAGTGCTGAGCACTTTCTGGCCTTAGCTGAGGAAAATTAGGATTGACATTGACTCCTGCTCGATTTGGATCAAGCCACTGAACCTCACCTGCAAATTTGCTGTTGCAGAAAAAGAAGAAAAGAATTATTCTACCATAGCAGATTACTGCTTTGGGGAAGGAACTTACTGTCATAAATGACTAGAATTTCCACTTATGAATTTCAAAGCAAAGACGGTTTCTTGTGTCTCCGTTTGCATCACTATTTTGAAATATCTCATTTCTGCATTAAACATCTCACCTGAAGGAGGACTTGTCAGTCTGAACCATTATTTTTTCCAACTGTATTAGTTTCTTTTATTAAAGATCTTTCTCCCTACAATCCCTGCTTCTTTTTATATTCTTAGAACTCAGCAATCCTACCATGACTGGATTTGATTTGACATGAAATTGTAGCAGTGGATACAAAGTTAATTCAAAATATAAAGAAGGAAATTTGCAAAGAGAAGAAAAATAAGTGATCTTTTGTCTCAGGAATGTTACCTAGCTTTGGCAAAGGTGAAGGGGTTGCAGTGATGTATTAACTGCATTTTGAGTAAAATCTAGTCTATTGTAGTGTTAGATCAATATTTAGTATCATACCTACTTCTTCAACTAAATCTGAAGGAACAAATGAAAATATAGCCTTACAGGGTCACATCTCAAGGAATTTCAGTGGTATTTTCTTGGCTGTTTCACTAAAATGTGGCTTCTTCAGGTTTTTCTCTCCAGCCTTCAGCTATGTCTTAGCAATGACATGTCTTAGCCACACTCCAGCAAACTCTATTACAGGTCAATGGCCATTACCATTTTCAATAACACCTGCTTACCTGGAGCCTTCAGCTGTAAGCACTGTGTACATGCAGCTGTGTGTTCTTAACCCACACCCCCAAATTTCTGTGCAACCCCAAGCCTGAGGCTCCGCTGTCCTCAGTGAAAGGAGTGCTAATAATCTTGGGTAGCTGGTAGGCTGAAAAGCCACAAGAAATGTGTGTTACTTGTCACAATAACAATTATACAAGCACCTGTTTAAGCAGCCAGAAGATAGCATTTTCTTTGCAGATACATTGGCTGATGTATCTTTCTGCATTACTTTTGGATCCCAGAGAATTGAAACTAGAGAGCAATTTGTAATTAGGATACTAAAACCAGAGGATTTGCAATTCTGCTTTAAATGTTGCCAAAGAAATTCTTCCCTTACCAGACCATCACCTACAGAAACCAGTCTTGGGATGAACCCTCACTGTGACTGACTACAAAGGAGAGACAGCAAAGGGTTACAGTATGTGTGTTGTGTGGGTTTCTCTGACTTCTAAAATCCAAATGCAGAGAGTGTTGGCTGGGAAACATCACAGTAACAGCACTGGTGGAAGTTTTAGTACTGCCAGTACTCACATTATTGATCGTGAAATCTAGATCATCTCATTAGAACTTCATTATAATCAGTGCAAGGACATCAGCACAAGGGATTGTGTAATTTCATGGCAAATGAAGCACAGCGGGTAACATGAAAAATTATTTTGATTTACTGATGAAAGAAATATGAAGTTTCCATTAAATGTGCTCTTGTGATAAGCTTTTCTGTGGAGGGGCCTTGTAAGCCACTCCCAGGATGTTGAGAGATGAGGTTTTCTGCATTATTCTGGTCTTAAACATACTCTGCTCAAGACAGTTAATCCTTTCCACCTCTAATAATTTTTGAGGGAGATGTAAAATGAGATCAGCTACTTGCATGAGCTTTCAGATCATTCCTGCTAACTGCAATTTGCTTCTGTTACTTACTAGATTTGGTAAGAAATTGCCTCAGGAACAGTAAAAATTTTTAAAAGTAATGGCTTAAGAACTTTATGGGTAGTATCTAGTGAAAATAATCTCCCTCTACTGATTTGTAGTGAATAATCCAAATTTTTGTATAAATTGATGACCTGAGTCTGAACGAGAAATCCAATTTAAACCTTTTGTTTCCTCCGCTTAATGTAAGTGAACATTTAATATCTCTGTAAGCACCAGCTTTTGTTAAAATAGCATAGCATACCTACAAGACAGTTTTACTTGGTACCTATGTGTGGAGATGTCAGGAGGCTTGCTCTGCAGCATTTGGGCTTTTTTTTTTTTTTTTTTTTTTTTTTTTTTTTTTTTTTTTTTTTGTGCTGGTTAGGCTGCAGAGAACTGCCTGGCTGATAGTGGTGCCTGAGTGTGGTGGGCATCACACAAGTGTACACTGAGGGGTGCAGTCTGAGCCACAAAGAGGCTTACAGTGCAATTATACCAAGCGAAGACAGAAGGAGAGGCTACAGACTACAGAGTACCTTAGATAATGTACTAAAGCTGGGGCTGAACCCCAAAGCACTCAACCAGTCCACAGGCCTTCCTTTCTGTAGGTTTTCAGATTAATAAAAGTTGCTGGAAGAAAAATGAGCAATTGTTTGGTTACTTTTCATTGCCACTTTCCATGGGTTCCTAGGGAGTTGTTCTCATTTAATCTGTGTGATATCAATAAGACATCCTGACTACGCCTGTTTCATCAAATGGTATCATTAAGATAAAGAGCAAAGATTCTCCCACTGTCTTCACTTTCTACTTTACCATAGCTGCTTTTTGCTGTTCAGTGTAGGACAAGGAGATTTTTCAGGCTTTTGTAATGACAGAATCTGTCCCAGGTCTTTACACTGATGTTTATTATTTTATTTTTGCAGCACATGATTGCAGACACTGTTCGGTCATTGAGACATTGCAGAAATAACCAATTTGGTGAGTCGACAAAATTTCCTACTTAATTTGCCTTTGTACATCCTTGAGGGTTTGTTGAGTTTTAGATTTGGTCCCCCCACCCCCCCATTTTCTTTCCAGCTGCTCAGTTTTACTACAGAATTGATCAAAACCTATTTAACCAATGGGCATGAGAAAGCATCATTTTTGGAAGATCAACAGAGCAAAAAACAGTTTTTGCTTTAGTTTACAAAATAGTTCTTGCAACAGCTACCAAATTTTAGTAAATTACTTTCCTGCAAAAATTGCCATCTCTTCAAAACTCTGTGTAAGATCTGTGCCAGCTGCACTCAGTAATGGAGGCCTCTGGTGCATGCTGCTGTTTCTGCCTTTCCCAGCTATCAAGGAGTTAGCTCAGTCTCCTGCCACTCTGGGTGTTTTGGTAAGGAATTCACAGCTGCCTTGGCTTCCAGCAGCTAAAGGATGGTACTCATCCCCACAGCTTTTCACGCAGCTCTTCACCAAGAGCAATTGTTTGCTTGCCTGAGGTTCTTAAGGGTATTTCACAAAACTGTAGAAATCTTGAAGGTATGAGGATCCTGTGGGTTTTGTGAAAGCGGTCGAGTAGGAAGAAATGAGGGGGTTGTTTCCTCTTCTAGGGGAAACTGCAAATATGGCTGTGCCTGCTTTAGACACTGGAGAATCTATGCTGGAGGCAAGGATTGAGTGCCTCAGCTGCACAGAGGACTTTCTTGTTTGCTTTTTAAAAAATTTGTTGTTGTTGTTGTTGTTGTTTCCACCTTATTAGCCACTAGAGAATCCAACCCTAAGGGACCATGCCAGAAAACTTCAGCTGTCTTTGTTCTGCTGCTTACAGAGGAGAAACCTTGCTTTTCTCCTTCTCAGTGTTCTTATTCTCTGCAGAGATGTTAAATGCAGGAAGGGGACAGAAGAACTACTCTAGGAAGCAGTTAGTTTTTAAGCCAAACCCACTAAACATGTAGTTTATTGAGGCCACTAAAACCTCTTTTTCAAAGAGAAGTTCAGAACTGTGCTGCAGCCTTGGGGAAAATAGAGTTGAATAATAACTTTTTTCCACTGACTTTTCAGCAGCTGTCAGCATTGACTCCAACAAAAAGAATAATAATCATAATTTTAATTATAAATACAGGTACCTTGGAGAATAATAGGTACTTTTAAGAGTTTTGTTAAACATTTGCTCTATAGAATTACCACATGTATATAAAGTATTACCTTTAAACAAAGGCTGCTCAGTATTATAGTTCTTGAATAATTTTTCTAAATATATATATTATATATATATATTAAAAAATGTATGTAAATGTATGTAAGAGATGAAGCAGGAGGGAAGGAGCAAGATATGCCTTCTTTTAATTCACATACAAAAGGAAATATTGATTAATCCAAACCATGCCTTTGTAAATTGTCTCCTATTTGGCATTATGAAAAGTAACATTGTTTCCTTTCAGTGATGTGGGGGTTTTTTGCACTTTTCCCTGCACATCTTTCATCTCGTTTTTGTCTTTTTTATTTTTCCAAGTGATTTTGTAAATCTTGCAGCATAAATCCAAGGTTAATACCTGAGATTTATCATATAATCTGGTAGTTTGAAGTAGGCAATTGTTATTTTATTTTAGCACAGGCTTGATTTATTGTGAAGCTAGCATTTAAAAAGCAGCTTATACAGACATCCCTGTAGGCACTTTTTTTTTCCCTAAAATTCGTTTAGGCATGAAATGAATTCACTGAATATTTATTGAGACTTTATGGACAGTTTCCTTTTCTAGTGGGCTTATTTTGCTCTCAGGAATGTGAATCTTTCTACTGAATCAATTCCCAGATTGGCCTAAGAGCAGCAGGCTTCTCACTATAGGAAGAAATTCAAACAAAACTAAGCAAGGAATATTATTATTGTTTATGAGCTGTATCATGTATATTAAGCTTTTAGGCCAAAGTGTTTCTGGATTAGAAACTGGTTAGGTTCCAAGTAAAACTGAAATGCCTGTTTAAAGGAAATAACATTTATATCCTAAATCCTGAAAACAAATAATAGCATTTCCAAAGTGAGGAAGAACAGCCTGAGAAAACAACATAATTCAAGCTTTTGTTATTTGAGGTGTTAATGAGAAATACAAATGTTTTTCACTATGTTCAGCACAGCTGCTGGGATCCTGTTCCCTCAGAACAGAAAGGTCAGCTCTGTATGCTGACACAAATTTATCCCATTATCCTGTTCTCTCCAACACTGCTCAAGTTAGATGGCTGCTGTGCAGGAGCTCTTTAGAACAGCTGCCCAGAGCCCCGTTAGCAGCCACACAGAACTGGCTACATTCACATCCCGTTACAGCATCACAGAGATGTCTTCAGAAACAAGTGGGATGGGTGATTCCTGGAAACTTGCTCATACAGCTGGAGAGTGCGGAGAAAAGGATGATAATGAAACAAGGGAGAGGGAAGAAGTGTATGAGTAAGCTGATTGGTTCAGGGAATTTTGATGGGATTTTTTTTTTTTTTTCAGTTTGTGGTAATATTGAGGACATGGACATGAATGGAGCTTTCTGACTTTGCATGTCTGCCAGAAGTCAGCAATGTTGCTTTCTCTGCCTGTCTTGGTGGATCTTGGGCTTGGCTTTCTTTTTTCTGTCTGCTAGTACCAGCCATGCTGGATGGTTTCACAGGCAGGGAGTTCCCACAAGCCCATTTTGAGCATAAAGCTTGTAACAGAGAACAACTGCTATTCAGGCCACCCTTCAGGTTGCCTGTTACACAGCTAATTCCTCTTGCTGCATAAACTCCCATGAAACGACAGCATGACTTTTGTCTCTGTTACTAGATCGGAAATCAAAAGCCTAACAGATCAAAACACAGGGGCCTGTCAGAGCAGCTTTGAAGAGCTTTTGTATCCATCTGCTGCACTGTCACCTTTCACTGACTCTGAAGAAAATCATCCAGGGCCTGCTGTCTTGTGGACTGTGTTAAAATTTTTTAAAAGTTGCAGGCTGGATTGCCCACCCCTGCTCAAGGTCCCATTGTGCTGCCAGAGCAGCACAAAGGAAACCTTGAACCAGTCTTACAGGGGATGGACTGCCTGTACTGCCAGCAGAACTAAATCTTCCTCTTGGGAAGAGTCAGCTTCTTGCCGGCCTCATGCCCCGCTCCTTTATGCATGCTGGCTGCCCAGAATTGCCTATTTTTTTTTCTTCCCCCCTGTTCTCTATCTAGCAGTTACCTCATTCATTGCACTTAAGCAGCAAGAAGTTACTTTGGGTTACAGGCTGTCTTTTCTGTGGCTGTCTAGCACCTGGCAGGTGGCACAGCAGTGACTTCGTGACAGAGCACAGAGAAGCAGCAGGCAAGGCACAGCTTTCTGATCCATCCCCTTTCTCCTGTCTTGCAGGCAATGAAGTTCCTTCGAAAGAGCATCACGAGCTGAAGCCATACATCCACCACCTGCATGTCATCGACAACCAGCAAGCTCTGTTTGAGCTCTCCCACAGGATAGAGCCGCGAGCGTGAGCGTCCACAGCTTCATGTAACCTTGTAACTGCAGCACTTTGAATTAAGTGAATGTTTATGCCAAGCATGTTGCTTCCCTGTATGAGAAGGGTTTACTGAGTTTTATCAGTAGCTCACACAACATGCGCAGGAAAATCAGGCAAGAGCCAGCAGAGGAGCTGCTCGCAGAATTGCAGGGCAAGCTTGGTGCCATTCCCGCTGCTCCCTGGGACCTGAGGCAGCAGAGCAGTGTCCTTTGAGCTCAGGAGCTTGGTTTCTGTGAAAATATTGTTTGGTCCAGTGTAGCTTTCAATGCAGATTCTGCCAGTATTAGTAAGAGAGGGATCATCATGTCACAGCAGCAAAACATTTCAGCAAGCAACATGCCGCAAGGGGGTTCATTCCCAGTTCACCACAGTATGTACCTCACTAATTCAAGGCTGCCAAAGTATTGTTGCCAAAAATGATGTGCAATCTGTGCAGCTCCCATGAGTCCACTGGAGCATAGCATTTGAGATGTGTGAGCAACCTAGAACAGGAATATAACAAGGCAGTGCAACCAGATGAAACTCAAGAGTGTGTTGTGATGTGGAGGTCAGCAGTAAACAGTTCACTTTCTTATGGCTCCTTTAGAATATGCTTTATATAAAACACACTATAAGAGCCAATCCACTTCTGCTGCAATTTATGGACACAATTGTTTGTGTAGTGAAAACATGTTATTTTCTTCCTTTTCAGTTATCTAAGATTTAGCACTGGCTCCCACAGTTAATGTGTTATAAATTATTATAGCAGGAACTTTGTTTTCTGCTTGGATTACAGCCTCTTTGGTATCTATTCAGAGGCAAATGCCTAGATGCATCTACATTTCTAATTCCCCCCACTGGCAATACCATTTCAGGAAGTAAAACTTCACCTAATTTGCACATGCTTCTAGTTTTTAAAGAGCAGAAAGGTGCCCCTTACAGGGTACCGGTGTAATTACCTGCATACACACCAGGCTCCCAGCATCAGGGTCCCTTTACTGCTTTTGCCCCTTTCACAGCCCTCCCCATGACAATTCTCATGTAGTTAAAAGTACTGAGTCTGGGCCTGTGCTGAGGCAGCACTTCTAATGTAATGTCTACAGCTGACCCACATCCCAAGCACCACCATCACCTGGTTGCCAGTGCTAAGAAGTTGCCCTGATATGATCTAGTGAATGCCACAGGCAATGTGCAGAGGGTGCTCCTTGGCATGTGTTTGTGCACTGACTCACGGTGACATCTCTTTACAGAGCAGGGAGGATACATTGCCTTGCTTGCCCATCTTGTTGTATGTTTTCCACATGAGGAAGACTTCCCAGAAAATGCTCCTTGACTAAAATGTGGGAATACTGAAGTAGCATGCTCTTCATAATTGTGTTATCTCTGGTTTAAAGGGATTTAAAAAAAAAAAAAAAGCAGCTTTAACAAGTAGTCTGTGGGGGAATCTGTACGATGCATTCAGTTTTCCCATCTGTGAAATATTGTATAGATCTATTGTAAAGGAAACAGATGTTTCAGAAATGTATTTGCTTGTACTTTGTTATTATCAAATATTATATGATTTTTTTTAAGAAAAAAAAATTTCTTTTTACCCAGTAAAAAGAAAAAAAAATAAACTCTTGCTGGCCATGGAGTAAAAATTTCCTATGTTCTTCTGTAGATGTGACTGCACATATTGTAAATAACTTTTTTGTGCAAACAGACCAAAACTGTTCAAATTAAGATACTAGCTGTGGTGGGCTCCTTTTTGCAATGTAAGAACAAAAACCAGATACAATTTGCTGCTTGTGTTTCTGCAGTTCTTCCTAGGGCTACAGCACTTAGAATTCCCAACATAGCTGCATTACCTGGATGCTTTCCTAGGTTTTGAGCTCCCTCTTGTGAATTTTTTTTTTACTGTGGCGTTATTTTTAGGAACCTGTATGTAGACCAGCCTGCATGCTTCAGCTTGTGTGGTGTAACACTCTAGTCCACAAAGTTGTTCTGGAAATCTGTGAGAGAGGGAGCATTCAGAGGTATTCAGGGTGAGAGAGAAGGTGGGGCTGTTTCTCAGTTCACTGCATTTGGCTCTGTGATAGTTTTGGTAGCTACTGTGGATGAAGCAGCTGCTGTGTTGGAGAAGAATAAAAGACTAGAAAATGAAAGAAGGAAACAAAAAAAAAAAGAAAAAGAAGAAAGATGACTCTGTGCCAAATGTTTGATTTGAAAGTTTGATACACCTACCTGGAACACTCCTCACTCTGCCAACTCACAATGAAGTAAAGGGATGGGTTAACTCATACCAATAGGCTTTGAGCCAGCTGAGGCATTGACTTTCTGCACCTCTGTAATTTCACACTAGATCAGGTGCTGTCTGCCTCTGGCAGCTGGCATAAAATCAGTCTGAAGGCACACAGCCAGCATTAACCTTGTTATCTCTGCTGTGACTAATTAGACAACTTGTCACAGCTTTGCAAACTAGTTTTTGTAGTGGCCTGTATAACTTGGATTTAAGTTTCAGGTGTGAGGATCCAACATGGCTACATCAATTAAGTGTTGAGAATTAGGCCTTAGAACTGTTACTATAAAGGAAAAGTAAATAGCCCAAACTTGTAGCTAATATGTCTGATTAGAAAAAGGCCCTTCTATGTCTTCATTCCACTGGTAAAGTATTGCAGAGCTTTGCTGCAGACTAGCAAGCAGTTTGAAGATGTGGAAGTTAGGACGAGAACTAGAAGTAAACCCTGTATTAGGGAAGGGCAAATACTATGCAGCCTCTCCCAGGGTCCAGCACTGGTGATATTGTGTGATTATTTACATCCTTCAATAGTGCAATTAGGTTATGATATAAAATCTATAAATCTTGTAAATTCCATTTACCACAATCACATCTGGGGTTAAATACTCTGCATACTCTTTTTTTTTTTTTAAGTACCTAAGAGGAGTAATTAGAACAAAGGAAAGAGCTGTGTCACTTTGTACCTCTTTGATATGGAACTTTGTGGCAACAAATTTAGATGTTTCTCTAACACAGCTTTTTGATTCCAACATCTTGAATAGCAATAAATTTCATTTGCATAACAGTGGCAAAAGAAAGGGTGTTATCAGACATAAGAACTGCGCTGCTGTAAAGTCACAAAGAAAGATGTAAATACTGAACATTTTAGCAGTTATATTTATTTGCATAGCCTATCTATGGTCATTCTATACACTGTTAAACACTGGGATGAAGTCAATGAGCTGAGGTAAGAACACCTGCCTGTTCCCTCTTGAGTGCCATAACGGTGTCAGCTTGCATTAAAAGTAATAAAATAGAAACCCCCAAATCAAGGTATTTACCTAACTTCTCAGGGACTACAGCTAGTAGTTATCCACCATCATGAGACCTGGTATGTATGAAATAATCTGATTTACCAGAATCAATGTTGCCAGTGTTTTCCTTTGCATATTTCATGCTTGTTTGCCTCTGTACATATTATTGTGTCGTGTATTTATGAGCGCTAGTAAGCAATAATTTATATGTCAAAATGGCCAAGCAATACAAGGTTAAAACTTGTAGAAGCAACTGTTATGTTTATCTCGCATTTTCCAGTGTTTTTTAATATTGCTTTTCAAAATATAAAAACTACCTTAATGAAGTCTGGGTTCTGTGCCTTTATGCCTACCACACATACGTGTTGTTCCTATGTGGAATATTTTACTTCAATCCTTCAGTCCCACAGACCTTCACTGCATTTGTGAGATGGATGCAGACTCGCACAGAGGCTCAGGAGCCTGACCCCTTTCAGAGCTGCTCATCTGTCTCTGGTCAGTGGTACTTGCTGGTACCAATGTTTCAAAAGCAGGAATGATGTTAATGGGGCCTCAGCTGTGCCCTGTCATCACAGCACAGCCAAAGAGGGGCCTCGAGCCACCATGAGAAGTCCCTGTGGGAGAGGGGAGGAGTAAATCTATCTTCATATCCTCTGGAGTCTGATTATTGGCACTTGATCCTCTTACCGAGGACAGTAAATGCTTTCCCCTGTCATCAGTCATCCCTGATGCTGCTGTTTCCTCTCCTTCCTCTGGGCTGGTCTGCAGCAGGAAGGCAGAGCTCGGGATGGGCTGCAAGTGCACTGTAAAGCAGCTGTCCTTCCTTCCTTTCCTCTTGCAAACCCCTGGAACCAGCGAGCCAAACCCGGCTATTTCAGACAAATAACACTTGGTACTTACAACATGATGTCTGTTCAGAGTGCTTTACAAATAGGGAGTACTTAATTAGTACTTAGTACTTAAGACTCTGAGTGTCTGCACCTTAAGTAGTCTTAAGCCTGACCTTGAAAGTGTTTGTGCTACTGTTAGTGTACAGATAGGGTGAATTCTAACCTCAATATTTAAAATAACCCTGAATTGTTGACACTCCTCCATAATGATGTTTAAAGATACATTGCAGGCAGACATATTTTCCCAGATCCAATTACACAATCTGAAGAATTTATGGTCTCAGTGGTTTATCACTGTCCCTTTGTTGGATATCACTGCTCTCCATGGTGTAGCCCAGAAGACTGGGAGAGAACCTCCAGAGCTGTTGCAGTATTTAAGCCACACGTGGCTGCATGCAAGCAGCTAACTTTGCAGGAAAGGCTCTCCTTCCCTGCACTGCCCTTGCTGGGAGATCTCCACAAGAAGAGTGATGATATCTTTTAGGTGATTTGCAAATGGCAAGGTGTGGAGCTGAGGACAGCTGCCTTGCAGCTCCAGTTGTGCTAGAAGAGCCATGAGAAGAGGCTGCTGGGCTGCAGATATGGTCTCTTGAGACCATCTTGCTAAACTGTTCAAATAAGGGCTCTTCTATCCCTCTCCAACAGAAAGAGTCTGACTGGTGAAGGCCTGCAATTTAAGCTGCTCAAGGGACTCTGAATTTTAACTGAAGTAATCAGAGGGGTCTGTGAGGAGCCATTCCTACAGGAGCTGTGTGAGCCCAGAGGCAGCAGGTGGGGGCAGTTTGCTCAGGGCCAGCACAGCAGCAGTGACCTAGATGAGAAAATTGCTCTACCCCAGGTAGGAATGATTTCCTCTTCTCAGGAGGGGAAAAACCCTCAGCCTGAAAACCAAACCTCCCAAATACTTGCTGTGTTTCACGTCCCAGCAGACTTTAATGCCACCCAGAGTCTCTGCCCTGGAGTCCTGTGGTCTTCTGACATAGGATGGCAACTGAGATACAGCAGCAAAGCCCAAAGAAGGTAAGTCTTCCACCCCTCCAGTGCCCACCATTTCACACTGGAGACTTGTGGGATGGCACCTTACATAGTAATACTGTGAAATACTTGCAGTTGTATCAGAGTTCAAAGAATTGAGCAGTGTTGTTAAAGTCTAGAGCACTGAGAGGGCCTGCAAGGATGGGCCAAACAAACAATTGTTGAAATAGATGTGTTCTCCTGCATTCCCTCTTGTTTGGTGGCCCTGAGATTGACTCAGTTGGTTACAGCATGGTGCTAACAATGCTGAGGCTGTGGTTTGATCCCAGTAGGGGCCATTCACCTAAGAGTTAAACTTTGATCATCCTTCTGGGTCCCTTCTAACTCAGAATATTCTGAGATTTCATAAGATCCCTGTTAACACCCTTGAGCAGCATCTGCTGCAGAGCCTTTAAAAGCATGACAGTGCTACAGTCTGCATAATTTTAATTTTCACTGCCCATTGCAGTGGTAAGCAGTTGCAGCTGGTGGTGTCCCCAGGAGGTTTGTACTACCACTTACTTGCAGAGATGCAAATCCATGCATTTAGGGAACTGTGGAGTTCAGCATGGCTTTTTCATCTCTTTCTTATGCCAGGGAGGGAAAGTGGCATTGGCAGGAAAATCCACAAACGCCAGAGGTTTATGTACAAGGAGACAGAGGATTCCTGCAACTTTATTCAAATAAAGGGAGAGAGTCCAGTGAGGCACACGCCTGTGGAGTTTTCTCTCTTGGGGTTTTGGAGGGCACAGCCTCCTTTTATCCTAAACTCCGGGGTGAGGTACCAGGAAGGTACAGCCTTCCCGAGCTGCCTACCACATATTTTCCCCTAAATATATTATTTTACCCCTAAGCTCAGAAACTCAGGCTTGTGCAGACCCTTGATTGTTTCAGGAGGCAAGATGTCTGGACTCTGCAACAAATCTACAGCCTGAAGTTAGTAGAGACATTTAAGACCCTTTTCAAAGACATTAAGACCCTTTTAAACATCCACACCTTCACCCATCAAATTGTTTGTAAAGACATCACCTTTCCTATCAGCATGATCTGGAAAGCCTTGGAGAACTTCCTTTACCCTGAACAGTGCTGCTGGCCTTTTCCAGGTTTGATTTCCCCAGGGGAAATCTCAGGGTAGAGGCAATCCTCCCCGTTAAGAAAAACACAACCTGGAGAAACCAGGTAGCCAAAACCAAGGGAAAAACTAATTTTAGGGTTAGGAAAGAAAAAAGCTGTTTGGGAGGTCACCCAAATGCAGCAGATGAGAGGGAAGATCTTCCTTTTTTATTCTTTGCATGGGTCTGATTGATTGCTCTGGGATTTTTGGCTGGTCAAGTTGCTACTTTGCAGGGAGAGGTGGATAGTGCTGGATTTGCTTGTAAGCAGGGCTAATTCCTAATAAGATGTCTTTTGTGGGCTGCCTTTAGTGCTCTTTACTGTCCTAGTACCACTAGTTCCTATGCGTAAGGTTTCACCTTTCATCTCTGTGGTGAGGAGTCAGAGTATGCCTGGGGGTGCTAAGAAATAGTGAATCAGCACAGTTGAGAACAAAATTTGATTGAAAAAACAAACTTTAACCTTTTTTAGCTGAAAATGTGATTCAGTTGTATAAGTTTATAGAGGTACATGGGCAAGACATGAAGATGCCTTTAAGCAGAATCAGATGAGCTAAACCACACTGAAGGACAGCAACTGGGGTGGGCAGCCTGCCTTGAGTACATAGGCCTTAAAAGATGGTTTGTGCAAGGAGATTGGCTATACATTTCTTGGCCCTTCGAACTGATTTTCTTGCAGGAAGTTGTCAGGGCTTCTAAAACTTGCAGCATTTTGTACTGTTCTCCTGCTGTTGCTAACACAAATTCAAGTCCTTTCCTGTCTGCAGCAGAGAAAGGACTGGTTCAGAGTCACTGTTAGTGCTTGAGATAAGGTTATAAATAAAAAAAAAAAGGCAAAGTAAAAGTCTTGACATTGTCCCAGCAAAGTGTGGGGCTGCCTCTGTAGGAAATAGTTAGATGGGGAAAATGGGGGCAACTGGCACTGGCAGAACTTGTCTGTTTAACCTAAGTGGTGAAGGGTCCCTTGAGAGAGGTACTGCCAGCAATGACAGATGGCTTGAAAGCAAAGAGATGTGGATTGCTGGAAAGGAATTTACTAGCAAATGTAAACAGGGATGTTCTAGACCTAGAAATGAAAAAGGAAGGTGAGCATCAAGCCCCAGATCAAGCACCTCCTTGGTAAGTTAGGGAGGCTCCTGTCAAATGTTTGTGAGATCCCTCTGGAATGCTAGTCAGAGGTTTTGCTGCCTCATGAGCAATGAAGCTGTTACTGAGGTCATGTGGGCTTGCCCCCAGACAAGAGTGGCTGTTGGTGGTGGGGGTGACTGTGGTACACTCAGGTGTCTGCTGAGAAAGTCAGCTCAGCAGCTCCAGGTGACAACTCTTAGGCCATAAAGTCCTCACAAGTTTGAAGTCTTCAGCTTGGTAAAACTTTAATTAAAACAGCTGCTGTCATAAGTCTGTCTCCCTCTCATTCAGAAAGACTGTGAAATCAAGCTGAACTATTGATTTCTACTGGGTTTTAAAAACCCAGGATACCCAAATGTCTGCTGTCAGACTCAGCTTTGGCTACACTACAAAACAGAATATGGTCTCTCTATCCAATCTGAAATACTTTAAAGTAGCAAATAACCCTGAATGCTTTATCTGCTACTGATTGGCTTCATACAAGGCCAATCCCTCTCATCATGGTGCAGTGCCAGAAGTGAACCAGGCAGGGCTGCTGGGTGCCCCTGTCACACTCACAGTGATGAAAATTGTTGTGGCTGGCACCAGCTGCCAGCACTGAATTTGACTCAAGGCTACAGCTACATGCTCCAGCTTCAGGGCACATTTTTAGTTGGAGGTCACTTTTTAAGTCCAAGTAAGTGATGATGTGCTAGTAGGAACTAGGAGAGGGGCATAAGACAGGATGTAGAAGGAACTGAACAAGTCCAGCAGAGCAGTGGTAGAACAGGGGAGTACTGTTAAGGGAAAATAACATGCAAATCTGAAGAATACTCACACATGTGTGAAATTCATTTAGACCCTTGTTTGCTGCTTAGTTGATGAGGTTTACCTAATTTTAAGTGATGTAATTCACTTTGCTTTTAAATTGGAGTTTCTGCTGAAATAGTTTAGTCAATCAAATTTAATTCTGTGCATTTTGCAAACTTGATTGACTCCTCAGAGCAATTTATGTAACTTCAGGGAACCCAGTCCAGCTTTGTACACATGCAAATGAGGAAAGACTTCAGCTAAATGTTAACGTTTTCAGAGGACATAGAGAGATAGTAGTACAGTGAAGGTTGGTATAATTTCCCACAAATAACCAGACAAGAAATGACTGGACCCACATATTACTGTAAGACAGACAGGGTTCTTATTGGAGGCACCTCTGAAAGGAGTACATCAGCATCCTGGCCGTGCAAGGAGTTTGGCTGACCTGTGGTTTGCTGGTGTCAACCAGAAAAACTTCTGCAGTTAATCTGCTTTTAACGGTATCTTCCCTTTCAAAAACTCAGAATACCATTGACATCTAGTGGTGAAATCCTGTACTTAGAGAGACAGTTTATTGCATCAAAACTGCTGGCATGACCTTGAGGGACTGCAGGACATAATGCAGCAATGAGAGGCTCCTCTGTCATCTCTGTGGTCCACTGACCCCATTTTATTAGATTTGTTGACTCCAATTCCCGTTTAAGTGGACTGATGGGATTATCTGTTCAGCTTTTTTTGTGCATGTTATACCCTGGGTTTAACTTTCAGGCTTTCTGATGAGAGTGCACATTCACTTAGGACAGATGCTAATGGCAATAAAGACTGCTGCCTTCTCATCTGTCAGTAGTCCCTGGAGTCAGCATCTCATCCAAAGCTGTTGGCTGTAGTGAGAGCATTTGGTCTGGGGCAGCTACTCCAAACATGCTGCAAAGTTTTCTGAGTGTGTTTGACAAAAGCAAGCAAATCCCCAGCCTGTGGGGTTAATGGTGTGAGGCTGAACTCACTGTTTAGCCAAAGGATGGGTTTTGTGAGCCCGAGGAGTGGGTTTTCTTCTGGAGGTGCTGTTGTACAAGTGCTCCTGGCAGGCTGGTGGTAGTGTGTGGCTCTGTTCTCTGTATCAGTGGTACCCCCAAGGAGCACAGCTGCAGCCAGCCAGCTGCAGCTGCCACTTGGTGTCACAGGGAAGCTGCAAAGAGATAAGACAGGAGCATTTTGTCATATACAAGGCAAGCCTTCTCTGCATAGTAAACCTCATATTTCAGCTGCACGCACAGCATGGGTATTTGTGCTTTACCCTACCACTGGTGCAGCCAGTGAGTGCAGCTCACTGGGGGTTTCCCCAGACTTGCTGTGATATTGCAGCTATGGTCACTGACAGCCTGGGGTCCATAACAGGGACTGCTGACACTTGCTCTTTTGTGGGCTGGGGAAGAAGAGTGTTCCTGGACAGCAGCAAGAAGTACTATCAATAGGACTTATTCATTTAGTGCCACTCAGAGGGCTTTGAAGGCAAACAGAAAATGCTCAGCAGTTTAAGGCACCAGAAAACAGAGAGGAGATGCTGTTTTGAGAAGAGACTTCAGAAAGAGAGAGGAAGAGAGACATGGCCAGGGTCACCTGGCACCAGAGCAACATTGAGATTGAGCCTTACCCATCCCTGGGCACTTCCAAACCATTGGAGCTTCCCCTGCAGCTGCTCACTAAACCAGTTGTACACTGAAAAAGAGCCTGCAAAGGTGAAAGAGGCAAGGGCCTGATGGAGACAGCTGGAAGCTGAAGGGTGGCAGGGCACAGGCTCCTCCTGGATGGCTGCCCACAGCCTCTCTGTCCCCAGAGAACTGTACAATTTTCTGCTTGGTGGAGCAGCCGTGGTGTTGCTTACACAGGCTCTCTGTTCTGTGGACTACAAGGCATTTATTACTTTGAGGAAATCAGTGTGACTTGGAAAACCTTCCTCTTCTTTAGCAGGGTGCCCATCCCAGATGGTGAACTTTCTATAGCTGCTTCTCCTCTGCTGCCTCATCTGCTCCCTGTGCTGGCTGGATAAGCCTTCTCTGGGGAAATGAGGTGGTTTTATGGGTGGGGAAGGTGACTTGTATGGAGACAGAGGATACAGTCTACAACTGCAAGCATGGAGGAGGCATTTTGGAAGCTGGAGAAAGGTGCAGCACCTTTCTTAGGCTCCTTGGAGCAACCTGCTTCAGTACACAGACCCTTCTCTTCCTGGGGGCTGTTCCCACTGTGGGGCCTCCTCCACAGGTAGGCACATTTCCAGTCTGATCCTTTGCATCTTCCTCAATGGCTTGCCACTGACAGTGGTTTATTCCCTGGGTCTCTTATTTTGCCAAAAGACCAACCAGCTCTTAATAGTTTGGGCTATAGTAGCATTTAGCTTATTTGTTTTAGTTTTTTTCAATTAATTACTTAATTGAAAGAAGGAGGGCTACTTTTTATTCCTAGTTTGCAGATCCTCAGGCTGAATGCCAACAGATGCATACTATGGCCGAAAACCAGGTAACTTGACCTAGAAAATTGTGTCCTGTCTTGTGCACAGGGCTGCACTATCAGTTGATTGACAGATTAGGGAACTATGCCACTAAATTTTGCTTTTGAGCTGTGTTCTTTATGCCATCAGTCTACTTCTGGAGTCATAGAGAGTACTTGTGAGAGAAAGAACTTATAGTTGAGAGGAAAAAACTGTCTTTAACCTAGTTTCTAAAGAAAAATGACTGCTTTTTTTTGCCCTTTCTTATCTCTTATAGATTTCTAGGTGCTTGAGACATATTTGACCAAATCTGGAAGAGTCAGGAAAGGCTCAGAAATAAATGTATGTCTGTGAGGGAGCTCCAAGGGCAGCTGGAAGAGATGAGGGGAGGTAAAACAGAAGGCTGCAGCACTGCTCTTCATTCCCTGATTCATGTCAGTTCTTGCCCAGTGAAATTTTGCTGTTCATAGGAATCAATGTGTGCGCACATTTGAGCAAGGTTCCATTGGTGAACCTTGCTTTTCAGCCCTGGAGGTTTAGTGTCTGGAGGTGCTAGCAAGGCACTGATCCAGGGCCATAATCTAGTTCTTGCTTCTACAACTCTAGGCAAGTCTTCTGATGTTCTTTTGGTTCACATCATAGCCCTTTCCTCCTGCTTTTTTTTCCCAGTCCTGCCTTTTTGTACACCCTGCAAAGAGGTTGAAGTGTCTCAGGAGAGTGACCATTTATGAGCTCTGTACATAACAATAATATCAAAACCTTCCTGCTATCCCATTTCTAACTAATTACTACCAGTAAAACAGCGTATTTTTAAAATATATTTAATGGGAAGAAGGAATCATTTTTGCTTTCTTTTCCCATGTTTTTTTAAATCCTCAGCCACAGTATGGAGAAGAGAGCAGTTCAGGGCAACATAAACTGGTTGTCTGTCCTGTTTCTATCCTAAATATTTTATGGTGGAAAGAATAATGTTTGACTACCTTACAGCCTGTTTTCTAAAGCTCACTTAAGGAGGGTAAGCAAAGTGCTTTAGGAAAAAGGAGCTGTGGTAGTCCTATATGTTGTTTGGCTACGCAAGACAATTTGAATATGCCATAATGGCACCAACATGAGGCAGAGCTGCAGTTGCACAAAGGAGAAAATAGTACAAGTGTACTTTATAATGAAGACATATTGGCTTGTCTTTTAATCTACAAAGAGATGTTTTAGCTGGAACAAGGTGGGAAGGCATCAGATCAAGTTTCCTGTCTTGATTTCAAATATATAACATGCAAGGAAACTTAAGTAATATAATCTGAAGCTTCTGTAGTGGTTGTTTTAGGGTTTTTAATTTGTTTGTTGTTATTTATTATTTTGTTCTGTTTGGTTTGGTGTTTTTGTTTTGGGGGGGTTTAGGGGATTTTTTTTTTAATAAAAAGGAACAAAAAGGCAGACAATATCCCATCTCAGCTCAGTGTTGGAGAGTGGAAGAGGAGTCTCACAATGCCATCTAGGGGCTCCTTTTCTTGAGAGAGAACTACCTGTGTTTAAGTCCCACTAGCTGGGAGCTGGCAATGCATTTTAACTGCTCTTACCTGGGCAAGAGCAGTTCCAAACACTGATGGTATCTGTTCAGCCCCTCTCATATGGGAGAGAGCCTTACAGAATTATGCTGTTATAAGTTTTTGGCACTTATGCCCAACCTGTGGGAGGTGTCGGGTAAATCCTGCATTTCAAAAGCACACAGATCAGTATTCACTTTTCAAAAATCTGGCTGCAGACAAGGAAATACTAATTTTAGTTCTGGCAGGGAACTGGATGCGACTTTTGCTTCACTCAGTAGCAGAGTCTTGAGTGACCCATTTCTCTCCAGTGAAGGTGGTCTTGACCTTGCTCTGCTTTTGTTTCTGTGGCATGGCTCCACATCAGTTTCACTGAAAGCCTGTGTGGAGTGAAAAATCCTTTGTGGGTGAGGTAACTGTCTGTGGCAGAATTTGATTTGAGAAAATGGCATCATCATATCAGGTCACTTGAAGCAAAAGTGCTGGAGCAAAAGTATCAAACACAGCCACAGCAGTACTAGTAGCAGGGATGTCGTGGTGGTTAAGCTACAAGTGTGTAACATCACACGGGCACTTGGTATCCTGGGTCATTCCTCAGCACCCACAGCAGAAGCTGTTTTAGGCTTTCTTTATTTTTATCCATCAGTGACTTCCTCTGCTTTAATTCTGTGGGTAAGGTGTCAGGCAGCCTTCAGAAAGGCAGGATACTTGGAGTATTTGTGATAACCTGTGTGACACTGCTGAGCAGATGCATCCAGCAGGTTCCTGATGGCTGCTGGGCACCTTCCTGGAACCACCTTTGGTCCTGGCAGCCTCTATATTCCTGGTGTCTGTGTCACAGTCAAAGCATTACCAAACACAGGAATGTTGGACATGGCAAAAGAGGGCAGGAAACATTCTATAACCACTGTCACACCCTCTCCAACCTGCTTTTTATTGACACTTGTTAAAACAGTGATTTTCCTTTATTGCCAGTGATTTAAGATTAGATTCTGTGAGATTACACACACACATACTTGATTAATCCTCCCATAAATGAAATGAAGTGAAGGACTAGCCTGTGATATTTGCCTATATGTATAGTTAAATTCTCTTTCAGGAAATATTTAACATTGAGCTTAATATGGGATAGACTGTAGCTGAAAGAAAATGAAAAAGATTAATGTTCTGCAGTGACTTGCAGCATCCTGGACACTAGAGAGAAATTTGTTAAATGGAACAGCACAACAATGACACCTTCTGTAAAACTCTAGAAATGTCATGTCTTACTGCTTGGGCTTCTTCCCTTGGAAATTCCTAACCTACACCTGGCAGAGGGCTGAAGCAGGCATCTCTGTGGAGAAGTCCTTTCCCTACCAGGCTGTGCACATGCATCCCAGGCTGTCATGTCTCAAGCTGTGAAAACCATTTTGGCAATCCTATTCCATGTTTGTTTGGGGTTTTTTTCCTGTCCAAAAGCATGCTTGCTCAAATGAGTGAGAAATTGAATTCCTTACATGAATGAGGCTTCAAGATCATGGCAGGGGGGGCCCAGCCCAAGGTTATTAGTACCTCTAAGCCATATATTAAAAATACTCCATTGTATTGGCTTTCCTAAATGAATTTGTTAAAAGGAAAGAGCACAAGAGGGAGCCAGACTCTGCATCCTGTTAAAGGCTCTTGGCTGTGTGCTGGGAAGCAGTAAGGGGAGCCTGGAGCTTGGTCCCTGTGTTCCAAGCTCTGTCCATATTTGTTCAGTGGTTCTTGTACTAGATCCTGTGGACACCAGACCAAACTTCCAGGACTCCCCAGTTCCGGGTGATGTCCCCAGTCCCAGGTGATGACTTGGACCACAAAGTCAAATCACATGTCTTTCCCTCTGACATCAAAGGAAGTAGAAGAGCATCCCATTCAGGCCAGTCAGGATGTGAAGAGGTAAAAGACACAGTTTTGCTCTCCTTTGCAGTGAGGATGACACAACACAAACCTCCTGTTTCACCTCTCCAGCCACTGCATTCTCATGCTGCAGGGGCTGGGTGAAGAGCGCTGGCACTGCTGGAGCAGGTTTACTGACTCTGACGGGGGCACAGCTGCTGTGGGGTGTGTGGGGAGCAGTGGCACTTGCTCTTCAGCAGGGTGCCTGGGAGCAGCTGCTGTGGGGCTTGGGAGGCAGGACCCTGACCCTCAGTGTCCTGTTAGCATGTGTGGTCAGCACCCACACTCCCTGGGAGATGCCCTCCCCAGTGTCTCCAGCTGACAGCCAGCACTGACTTTGGAAGCAAGCCATAACTTTAAAGCATCTGGGACTTCTACTGGCTCTGATTCTTTGGCTCTGAAAATCACTCTTGTAGGGTATGACAGTTGGGAGCTGAATTTCTGCCCCCTGAACATCAGATCAGGGTCTTCACCAGAGATCAGCCCTTCAGTTGCCACATGCATCCTGAAATAATTCTCTGCACTTCTACTTTCTCTAGTGGCATTATGCAAAGTCTTTATCTACCATTTTGCTGGGTTACTAAAAATGGCATGAGCTCTGTTTAAGAGTGGAAAGTCATCCAGATTCCTTCGCATTTGGTGCAATAATTGTCAGCATGAGTTTAATCCAAGGTTTCAATGCTGGAACAGCTACCCACAGGATGTTGCAGGGTGAAAACACACGAGGATACAACACAGGGTACGATGGGAATATGGTCTGTATAACTCAGTGAACACAATCTGTATCATGCAGCTCTTCCAGCACACAGGCATCTGAGTGTCAGGGGCAGCTCTGCTCTGGTAACACCACTTCTCCTATGTGAAACTTGTCAAAAGGTTTAGATTATAACGCCTAAAACTTCTTGCATGTCAGTAAGTGCTTCCTTATTTTTAAGAGAGCAAAACAAAGAACTTGGGCTCTGCTCCATATAACATATCCTCAGGATTATTTTTTTCCCCTGTGTAATCTGACTGACTACAGCAGGGCTAGTTTAGATCTTTTTTGGTGTTTATTTTCCAGACAATACTCCTGCAAATGACAGACAGCACAATTACAATGTAGATTACTTCACAATTTTATTAATATGTATTAGAATTCTGAAGGCTTTACACCATTGTGTCCCAGGTAAACAGGTGTCCCCTTGCACATCAAGCAGAATTAGTTGGGTTTTGACTCTGTTTCAGTGACCTGCACCCTCTTGCGTGTACCTGGTATGATAAGAATTCAGCTGAAAGAAGAAAGCATTATTTGAATGGTATTTTTCATGCTAATGTATCAGATGCAGTGTCAGGAGCACATTACTGCCATGGCTGCTACCCGAAATTTTTTATGGTGTTAGCTTTAAGTACCAACCAATTTGTGTAGGTGAGTTAGGTGTTTGTTGATCAAGTCTCTTTTGGCATTAGTGACACATTTGTATTTCAGTGCCTTCTGGATTTCATGCTTTCACTGCTAAAATTTAGTTTTTGAAACTCAAGACTCTTCCCACTCCCTGGCTACACAGCCCACAGCCTGTTGGCCCATCCCCTCCTCCAGGGTTACTGGTGTCCCACAGCAGGTGGTGGATGTCCAGGCAGCCCCAAGGACAGGCAAAGTCCTGGGCAGCAGGTTCCATATCTGCTTGGCATCTTCTGTTCATTTTGTTTTGGTGTGGTGGTGGTCTTGGTTGAGAAACATTGACAATGTTTCATGCCAGCTTGCTGGCAAGGCTAACATCCCATTTGGGGTTAACAACACCTGTAACATTCTGAATTTTGCTGGAGATGTGCTGTATTTACAGCTAGGCATGAATATCTCCTCCTTCTCCTCATCTGACACAGGCAGGCACTCACACATCTCTTAGAGAGGAAGGGTGAGATGTTCACAGGAGCCCAGCCAGGGCGAGTGCTGGGGCTTTTTGTTGGTGCTCCACAGGGTGCCTCATCCCTCAGCAGGGGTAGGCATCCACTCAGCCACACAACCACAGAGCACTGTGTCACCTAAAAAAAGCGCATTAATTAAAGGGTGTCAGGAGAGGAGAAAAAGAGGGTATTTTTGTGGGGGGAGGAAAGCAAGGAAAATATATTTTCTTTCAAGAGGAGAAAATAAAGAGATATATTGCTGTCATCTCTAATTTTTAGAGGGAATTTTTCTTCTGGTGTTGCATATCAAACCTTCTGCCCATTTCCATGTGATTTGGCAGGGCAATGTTTGCAGACAGCTCTGGAAATTGAACTGCTTCTTTTGGTTTATTTTCTGTACTTGATACAGCACAAACCCTGCTATGTGCTTTCAGATCCAACATGCTGCTCTCTAAAAATGTCACACATCAGCAGTAGGGAAATTCTGGAGTATTTAGGTAAAATTATGTCAGTTTTCAGTAGCATTTATGAATTTTTATTAATTAGATGCTATAATGCAAAACCTGTATAAATGTGCTATAAATATATGTATATACATCTTTAGGAGAAAAAAAAAAGAATCAAACTAACAAGTGTTTCTTTTTGTGAAAGGGTGAAATGCCAGGAACTGCACAGCACAGCAAGTTTGCTAAAGACTACTGTCAATTCTATAAATTAGATTATCTACTTGTAAATCAGAAAGTCAAAACTACTGGGATTAATGACCCCTCTGAACACTGGCAAATACAAGTGCTCACTGCACAAAATTTCTTAATTGGAGCTGTGCTCATCTCATCCAAGCAAGCTGTAAGGGCAGCCCTCTGGATGCCCTTCCCCTGCCTTTGGGGAGGGAGGGTAGCACTGAAAGTTTGTTTTCCTCCTAGAGGTTATTCTTTTCCTTCTCCATCAGTGTGGTGATGCCTCTCACACCTCCCTGAAGCAGCAGGTTTTTGCAAAGTGATTTCAAGATGTTCTGTGGGAGTGCAGCAGGATCACAACCAGTTTTGTGATTTTGCATTTTTTTCAAAACTTTTCAGATTAGTTTCTTTTTCCTGCTTCCAAGACTTTCATTTTAACAAAATGCCTGCAGTGCTGACTGCTGGGGTTACAGCTGGGCAGCAGAGCTTCCTTTGGCCTGCAGTTTCTGCATGAGGACATGGTTTCCTTAATAAATGTGACTGCAAATGCCAATGATGCCAATAAGGCTAAAGTTAGGTTTCCATTAGCAAAATTCAATTTTTTAAAGTAAATTTCACTTCTTTCCATTTCTCCTCAGACCACCATTATAAAACCACTGAGTTGCTGAATACTAATTTCTTTGTTAAACACTTTGTTCTGTGAACAGTGAAATTAATGAAAACTGGTTTTCAGTTAATTAAATTGGCAATTTCCATGTTAATTTCTCTATCTTCAATCCTTTCATGTCCACTACAACAGAGACTGCAACTTTCCCCCATGTCCTATTTTATTCTCAACCTCCCTCTCCTCTGTCCCTGGCCCTGATTCTCCCCATGCCAGCTTTCCCCAGGGCTCAGCACCCTCAGATCATCAGGCTATGTCCATCATGGCTCATCCATCCCTAGGTGGGCACAGGCTGGCCAGCTTGTCTGGTTTGACTCTGGCTAGGAAAAGCCCAATGGAAAACAGGCAGATTCCACTCAACAGATTTTCAGGGAAAAAGGGAAGATGATTACCTGGGACTGTCCCTTCTCTCCAGCTGCAACTGTTTAGAAAATATTTGATAAATCTATTATATATATATATATATATATATATATATATATATATATATATACTTCAGATTTAATTGCAGCTGGCTCTAGGAGTCCTGAGATAAAATTGTGGGATTGAGAGTAACTGAATATTTCAATTGCATCAGCCTTCCTTCTTTAGAAAACTAGGCTCAAATGGCTTGGGAAACCTGAGCCCCACAGATACCTGAGCACAAGAAGAGCATTTTGAGATCTGCTGGTGCCATAATGACGGAAGAAAATAGATGAGTAAGCTGGGAGGGGTTGCCAATATAAGACATTGGTAACAAGGAAAACTTAAGGGAAACAGGTTTCCTGAAAAAAGCCTGATGAGAGTGTAAAGTAGCATCATAGGGAATGGCAGAGGAACTCAGTCTACATTCATCTGTCCAGAAATGCACATCTTTTCTACATGCATTTGAAACTGGTTTTGAGATTGAAATTACCCCCCACACACTTTAAGTTTTAGTACTTTCCCAATGGTAGTACAAACCAGGAAGCAGTTTCTAGGGGAGATAACAAACGCACATGTATTTGCAAATCAATTTTTATACATTTCTAAAAGCTTTTGGAACTTTTCAAATTTCATGTAGTTCTGTGCAAGGAAACTGAATTGGTAAAACTCCACATAACCCTCAGGGAAGTCAGAGTAGTAAGTCTGAAGAAGAGAGGGCTCTGGGGAGACTTTATAGAAGCTTTTCATCACCCACAGGTAATGAAAGGTGGAGAGGGATTTTTTACAAGGGCATGGAGTGATCATAAAAGGGGTAATGGCCTCAAACTGAAACAGGAGAGTTTTAGATAAGATATTAGGAAGAAGTTCTTTGCTGTGAGGGTGGTGGGGCACTGACACAGATTGCTCAGAGAAGTTGTGTATGGCCCATCCCTGGCAGTGCTCAAGGCCAGGCTGGATAGGGCTTTGAGCAGCCTGGAGGTTTGGAACTAGGTAATCTTTATAAGGTCGCTTCCAACCCAAACAATTCTAGAATTCTATGATTCTATATGTGTAGTTGGGGAGCTGGATTTTTCTCCTCAAATGGCAGCCCTGATGAAAGCATTTTTCTGGGATATAGCATTGAACATTTTGTTAGTTTGAAAATATGAGAGTGAGACACCTGGCACAGCAAGAGAGTGGAAAAATTATGTGAGCTGCACATCAAACAGGGACAGGGTCTTCTGGCATTTATGGTCTGTGCTAAAATATTTCTGCTTTCCTCTTTTGTTGTCTCCCCTGTGAAGTACTTGAGCTCAAGGGACACTCCTAGGTTGGGAATTTGGGTCGTGATAGCTGGCTGAGCTAAGTTCAAACAAAAATCTGCCCTTCTGAGCCCTGGGATATAAAAATGTGCAGCATTTCTGTATCTTTTTAGTGATATAGCCCCAAAGGTGTAAGCAGAGCAGAATTCACAGTACTTTCAAGGTGGCAAAAGTAAATAAATTAAGATGAGCTGTGTTGGATATTGACAGACACATGCAGTGCCACTTGCCTTGAAAGCAGTTTCCTTTGTAGGAAGCCAAGCTTTTTCCTATGCAGCCTGTGATCAAAGTGGGCAATCATGTAAAAATAAATTATGTTTTCATCTCTGTTTCCGCTGACAATTTGAGGGCATTTTTGTAAAATCCTTCTTAGCAATGCTTACAAGTCCCATCTCTTAAGATTTCGGGGAAGACACCTTTTCATCCAGCAACTTTTGGCTGTCTGGAGGAAGCACATGCTCTATTCAACATTCCCTGTGAACACTAAGAGGAGGATGTCCTCTGCGTTAATGGGCTAACTTTCATCCTTGAACCTTCAGACACATATAGACAGCACACACTGAGAAGAGACTCAAACAACCTGTTACTTCCTCTCTCATCTGTTTACAGGATTAGTGCCATAATAACTCTATGACAAACTGTACCATAGCAGCTCTGCATTCAAACACTCCTAAAAACCTCTGTGGGGACTGAAAGCTTTCATAACAGTTAGGAACAAGCAATGTGACAGTCTCAGTCCCAGGTGTACAGTCTGATTTGTTCCTTTTACAATCTTCCTGCTCATGACCTCACTTTTGTACAGCACGCTCCAGGGATGCTTGTACAAAACCAGCCATAAGTAAAGACAGCTGTATATTTCATTAAAGTACATGAAAGGGCTGAAGGTGTAATGCCAAATGGACAGGAGCAGTGGGACTGAAAAGCTAAAAGCTTTTCTACTAAAGCAGCAATTTATCACTTGCTTACACAACTTGATGTTAGTAGGGCTTTTGCCAAAAATATTTCTTTAAATCCTAAAAAACCCCCAAATGATTCGTATTATACGTGTTTGGAAGTAATACAAACACCCAAAAAAGTGTGGCAGACCTCTTTATGCACTTAATTATGTAGCTAATGCAAGTTTCCTTCATTTTCAAATCTCATCTGCATAGATAGAAAGATCACAGAACAATTTGGAGGCTTGTTCTTTAACCAAGGGAAATAATAACAACAAAGGGAATAATTAAACCACAAAAAGTATTTACAAATAAGATAGCATCTGACAGAAAGCCATGGGGGGCATCTTCCATTTTAATTCTTCTTTCTAATGGTGGTATTTAAAAGAAAATAGAGAAAGAAACAAAAGTCACTAGGAAATATCTGAGCATTGATGTTTAGTTTGCAATGCTGCTTTTAAAGGTTTTAAAAATTATTTTTACCTCATGTTGTCCCATTTTATCACTTTGTAGTCTATAAAAGATTCAAAAGGTTCTTCAGAGGTGCAAGATGTGTAAAAGGTACATCATTGTGTTCTACAACTTGCAATCTGTACTAGATAGCAATAAATAAGTGGATAAACATACATGAAGATAAGTACTAAAATATATTGAATGGCATGTGGCCCTCTATGAAATCCCATATTTGTTGCAATTGGGATATTCATGCCTTTATTTTCTCTGAAGAAAAAGGATCTGAATGAGACATCCTGTGTCAGAAGCTTCTGGGCATGATAAAGAAAAAATGCATTAGAAACAGGCAATAGGTATTATTCCTCCCTTTTGCAATGACTTAAACAATGAACAGCAACTCTGGGAAAACAAACAAAGAAAAACAATAAACAACTGTTGCAGGAATGTTTGATTCCTGAAGGGCATCTTTACAAACTGTAGCAGTAGCTAGATACCATGTGGAAACTGTAGAACTAGAGTGACATCAATAAACAGAACAAATGCAGAACGTCTTTAGGTCACATGGGGATTTCTGAGGTCATAAAGGCTGGTTTCCTAAACAGCCCTTTAAAGCAGAGTGTTTGCAGATATTTATCAAATTTATTTAAGTTTCATTACTGATCCAAAAATCTCATTTCAACATTGCAATTTTTAGTTATTCCAACTGCAATATAGATAGCCTAAATATGTTGAACTTCCATTTCCAGCTTTTAGATTTTATTATTTTCTTTGCTACTTTGTTGCTATTATTCTACAGGACATATTCATGGGAGAGAAATCCATGTCTGATTGTTAAATGCATAGAAACATGAGGCATTAAAAAGTCCCTGAACTAAAAATGGGTTTGGGGCAGGTGAGTACAGAGAGAAGTATAAATCTGCTCTGTCCTCATATCCTCTTTTCCAGATGCCCATGTCTGGTACTTTTGGAGAGGTGATATTTGTCTGAACAGATGTTTGTTTTGATCTATTCTGGCTGTCCTTATAGTTCTTCTATAGATATTTACACAGCTTATTAGGTAACACCTTAGGTTTTTATCTGCTCTGTGAATACATAGATGGTGCTCTCTGGCAGATTCGACTGCAGGGCACTTTTTAATCATTTCATCAACATGGGTCTTAAATTGTAAAAGAGTTGTAGGTAGTGTGTCAGTAAGGAAAAAAAAAAATCTAACTTCTCTACAGCTCTGTGACAGCTCTTTCTTGGCATCTGCACAGGTCCCATTAGCCTTTTCCCAATGGAAGTATGCTGCAAAGACATCTACATTTTCACTGTCCACCAGGACTCCAAGGTTTTACTGTAAGTTAGTGTTTTGCTGTACCATATCCCTATTCATAAAGACATGCTGCATATTTAATTTCCAGATTTATAAATAAAAATGCACATATTCCTTGCTAAACCACCCAAAGTGCTCTGTCTCCACGAGCTCAACTTCGTACTTTGTCTCAGAAGGATGCTGTGGAAGGTGGTCATCCACTGTGAAGTGCAAAAACTGCCACCTGCTCCCACTGTGTGTTTTTACTGTTGGAGTAAAACTGTGTTTCACTCTGTGAGCATTCCTCCTCTTCAGCCTCTGGACTGTCAGTGACTCAGAAACCCACAAAGATACTTTGACAAAGAAGGCCAAGAGGGGGTACCCTTTGGCTGTTCGATCCTTGTTAAGAATTGACTTTGCATTCTAATTATGCAAATATTTCCACGAGGTTTGAGAAATACCTGTGGAGTGACATGTATGCTGGGAGATGAATGAGTCCTGTTCTTTCTTATCTAGGTTCCTGTCAATGGTACATCAGCAACTTAAGAAATTCATCTTGTGTCTTCTCATTAACTATGATTGTAACCTCTCAAAGCCTTGATTTGGGTTAAGTAAATGTATCTATATTCTACCTTTCACCATGCTCTTGGGTTTTCTTGGTTTATTTGCCTTAAAAATACCAGATTGGTTTGAGTTATTTTTATTCTTGTGGTTTCTTCAGCTCTGAAAAATAGTTTTGATAAAGGATGGGAGGAACATACTTAGGACAGACAGCTTTTCATGTCCATGCTGAAGAAGTTAATACATTAAGCTCAAAATTATTTTTGGTTACCCTCTTAGTGAGATACGAACAGCAAGTAACTCTGAAATAGCATATAACCACAACAAAAAACACAGTTCATCTAGCCACTTAGGAAATGGCTTTAGCTACTTAGGGCCTTAATTTAATATTAGCAGAATTTTAATGATAGCAGATGGCATTATTTGTGTACATTTGACCTTACTGGGGTTAATTTTTATACTTTTTTTTAATGTAAGTGTTAAATACATTCAGTATTAAATATTTTAATGGTGGTGTTGCTGGAAAAAGTATTTCATTAAAATCAGTGAAAGGCATTTTGGGCACAGAGGAAAAAATATGTAAGTTCTTATTTTGCATATGTATGTCTTCCCACTGTAGCTATCAGAGATAATTTTGCTTAGATCTGCATAAAATATGCATCTTTGGGGCACTTTTAGTTAAAGAGCTGTGTATTCTGTCTTGATAAGCGCTGGGTATATTATGTATGTTTTGGGTTTGGTAACCCAGTAGTCATTTCTGTGATCCATACAAACAAAGTACCCAAACCAATAAGGTAACTAAACCTTCAATTACTGTAATGTATGTACAGAGCATTTCTCCTCCTCCCTACTTCCCTTCGCCCAAACCATCTCTCCTTCCCCTGGGCATCATCTGGCTGCTAAAGCATTGAATCCATCACAGTGCTCTTAAACGGCTGCGGGAAATTTGTTTTACAAGGCTGGTTTTAACTGAACTACCTGCTGTGCACCACATTGCTACTGTTTGTGAAATGAATGATGGGAAAAGCAAGTCTGTGATTTCATTTGTTCAGACCGATTAGTCACACGTTGCATATGGTATCATTTGCTTGTCACTTAATGACTGACCAGCCTGCCTGAATCATTAGTGCGGCAGTGCAATGAAAGGAAGACATAAACATAATGATGAGCTCAAGGAAGTGGAGTGCTGTTTTACCTAAAAGAAATGGTGCGCAGAAATCCAGCACAGCTGCAGGTGCTCCGACGACAATGTGGGAAGCAGTTAGCTTCCAATTTAGCAGAAAATTAAGAGCGAAAAAACTGTTATTTGTGAGAGAAGATACTCATGGCAAGCAATCATCCATGCTCTATACCCACAAGATGAGCATTCAGCTGTCTTTGTCGTGACTTAAAACAATTGGTATCTTGGGCAGCATTCAACACCAGATTGGTGCTTATTATCTGCAGTTTATTCTTTCTTGGGATATTTTGTAAAACCCCCCCTTTATTTTATGGTTAATTTGCTTGCTTGAATGTAAAGCCATTTAAGCTGAAAAATCTGGATTGGGGTTCATCATTGTGCCAGTGCTCTGAGCTGTGTGATGCAACATAATTGGCAATTTTAAAATTCATAATCCATTTTGTTTCATGCATACACACACGTGCACAAACCCTGCCATCCCCTCTCTGCAAACCAGTAAAAAAGCATGATTGGAGCATGTGGATTCCTTCAGTGAAATATCAGAAATCAACAAGAGGCGAGTTTTTATAAAGTTAAAGAATGGATTTCTGCTAGTCAGGAGAATATGATCCCCAAAGAAAAACTACGGAAGTATTAATGGATTTGAAATATCCTCATTCTTAGCTAGGCAAGGCTTCACACTGCTCAAAAATACTGGAAAATCTGAAATTTTGTGTAAGCCACTTTTAGTGATTTTGGTAGCAGGCTACTGAAAGAAAACATTGTAGAGTGGGAGGGACTGGAACTTGGAATTCAAAGGAAAATGTAATCATTTCTTAAATGCATGGCTGTTTATACCAATGTACATTGCTATTTGTTCAGAAGAACTTTAAATTTACTTTTTCTAATTGATGATGAAAGACAAACCAGGGAAAATTCAGGCCCCGAGTTCTTCTGTAAAAGCATTTTGTTTTTTCTCTCCTGTTTTATGGCTGGTCTTTGTTCCTGGAAAAGCTCTCACTTCTCTGGAGTTGCTTACAGGCCTTGGAGGCCAAGGGATTTTCTATGTCTCACCACTTACCATAACGTATGGTGCTGGCAGGGTTGATTATTTTTTTAAGGTTTATTGCTTCAAGAGTAACATGAGTTTTTACATCAAATTCTGTCTTGTCTGAGCTTGTGATTTTAGTACTTCCTTGTGCTCCCTTTTTGTTTTCACCAGCTGGCCACAGCCAACACTCAGCTCCACTCTATTTCCCTCTGGCTAATGGCCAGCCACCTTGCCTGCCAACTCTGCTTGCGATCCGCTGGTTCCTCTCCACCCATTTCCAACACTCTTGTCAGTTTGCGTCCTCTACTTCATTAAGCATATCCTCTGGTTTTTCAGAAATGAAGGATTCTTTATGATGCTGGGATAGAAATGGTCTGAGTTCACCAACCCCAGAGTACCAGAGCTGCAGGATTTGCAATGTTGTGCCTACATGGGAGGAGATGAGGCTGAACTGCTCTTCTAGTAGGACTCTGTTCCCCCTAAAGTGCAAACCTTTATATCTGAGGAAGTTAATTTCGTCAGCAATTGATAATGGCATTATCATCTTTGAGTGAAAAATTTTCACCGGGTATTGTATAACCTTTGTTTGAAGACTTAGAGTGTTTCTCTGTTCTGTTCAGCTCAAATTCACTAGGCCTACCTATATGCTCTGAATTGCTCTGTTTTCTGGCAATCCACCAATCTGTTCTCCAATGGGAAGGTGCTGCAGCCTTAAGCCAAGTGACCTCATGTGAAAGATGGCTACAGTCACTAGTTCATAGAAACACAGAATCATGGAATTAGCTGAATTGGAAAGGACCCACAAGGACCATCAAGACCAAGTCTTGGTCCTGCACAGCACCATCCCTAAGAGTCACACTGTGTACCTGAGTGTTGTCCAAACCCTTCTCGAACTTCGCCAGGCTTGGTGCCATGACAACTTCCCTGGGGAGTCTGTTCTATTGTCCAATCTCCCTCTGGGTGAAAAACCTTTTCCTGATATCCAACCTGAACCTCTCCTGACTCAGCATCATGTAATTTCCTCCAGTCCTGTCACTGGTCACGAAGTGAAGATATCAGGACTTGCCCCTCTGCTTCCGCTCACAAGGAAGTTTACTGGCAGTGAGGTCTCCCCTCAGTCTCCTCCAGGCTGAACAGACCAAGTGTCCTCAGGTACTCCTCACAAGGCTTCCTCTCTTCAGACCCTTCACCAGTCTTGTGGCCCTCCTTTGGGTGCTCTCTAACAGCATCATGTCTTTTTTATATTGTGGTACCCAAAACTGCAGACAGAACTTTAGGTGAGGTAACTGCAGTGCAGAGCAGAGCAGGACAATCCCCTCCCTTGCCTGGCTGGTGATGCTGTGCCTGACTGTCCCAAGGACTGGCTTGGCCCTCCTGGCTGCCAGGGCACTGCTGAGTCATGTTCAACTTGCCATCAACCAGGACCCCCAAGGTCCCTTTCCATGACACTGCTCTCCAGTTTCTCATTCCCCAGACTGTACTTACATCCAGGACTGCCCCATCCCAGGTGCAGAATCCAGCACTTCCCTTATTGCACTTCATGTTGTTGGTGACTGCCCAGGCCTCTCATTTGTGGAAGTCTCTCTGCAGGGCCTCCCTGCCTTCAAGGCAGAGAACAGCTCCTCTAAGTTTTGTATTAGCTGTGAACTTGCTGAGTATCCCTTCCAGTCCTGTGTCCGAGTTATTTATGAAGACATTGAAGAGCAGAGAGCTGAGGGTGGAGCCCTGTTGAACCCCACTAGTGACAGGTCCCCGGTCTGATGTCACCCCATTCCCTACAACCCTTTGTGCCCGACACATGAGCCAGTTGCTTACCCACCTCCTGATGTGCTTATCCAGCTGAGTGCTGGACATTCAGTCCAGAAAGATGCTATGAGAGACAATATCAAAAATTTTACTGAAGTCCAAAAGAGATCACATATCTCTCAACAGCTGAGTACTCGGAAGGTAAACAGAAAGTTGGCAATTACTGGGTAAGGAGCTATAAACAAGACAGAAACCATAATTTTACTCTTCTTTAAACTGATGCACTCCTACCTTGGCCACCCTTTGTCTTCCTAATTGGTCCACTATAGACAGGGCAACAGGAGGTGGAAAGAAGGGCAGTAGAAATACCAGAGACTAGGATTTCCAAATGGAAAAGTGACACCAAGGTGGAAAACAAGAGAGTCATACATGATCATAAACTCCAACCACTCTGAATTTCTCACCATACAGGAGCAATGCCAGACAGCACAACTGAAACAAGTAAAAGGTAAGAGCACATTTTCACCTGGCACATGGAATTCCTCTCCAGTAGTTTATGTGGAATTCAAAACAGGAATATTAATGAAAGAGGAGATTCTTTTGCTCTCATCTGTACATTTGGATTTGGAGAACATGAAGGATGTGGGTAATTCTTCTCCTGGAGAATTTCAGCCTGTTGCTTTAGTTCTGTATCACCTTTCACAGGTGCTTATGATTGGTTTGGTCTCCAAATGGCAGTGGAGCAGCCTCTCACCAGAACAGCACTGACAAGAAAAGTCCAGCTATCCGAATTTAATGAAAAATTTACAATAGTGCTGAAAGTCTGTCTTTGAGACAGGCATTCATAAGCACTGCAAGGCGCTATAAAGTCTGGGTAACTGAACAGTTGTTTAACCCAAATGTCAAAATTGTGGAAGTTATAAAATATTTAATAGATGCTGGCTCCTCTTGCATTTGTGAGTTCCATGCATTCAGATGGTGAAGCGCAGTCTCTGCATCCTAATTGATGACAACAGCCTCACATGGACAGCTGCCTATGTATAATGACTCATATTTAAGAAATGTCTTCATAGTTGATTTATTTACTCATTGAAATGAGAATATCTTTGGTGACAGAGTTCCTTTCAAAAAAACCAGTTTATTTTAAAAAGTAAAGCGAAAGAAACATTGGGGAATTTACAGAGCATCATTGAAATACTCATGAAAGAACTGTCTGGCTTGCTCCACCACTTTTTCTGGTCTCCAAAATAAATGTAAGAATCAACCAAAGCTACCTGCAAATCTCCCCCTAGGGAAAAAAAAAGAGGGGGGAAAGAAGTCATGGAGAAAAAGAAAGTTCATAGAAAACTATTTTTATATTTTTGTTTCAAACTTTTTTTGCACATAAAAATAGGAATTTAATTCAAAATAAGTCAGTGCACCATCCCCATCTTTCAAGTGTAATGGTATTAAATGCTCAACAAATTTCAAAATATTTCTGTTTAACTTCTTTTTACTTTTCTAACCAAGGAACTATGAATAACATTGTTTCTCCCTAATACTAAGTACACACAAAATAGCTTCAGAACAACTTCAAGTATATTACATATCACTCCATATTCCATCCCCCTCTTGCATTTACACAAGTAAAACCAGTGTGTACCTTCAGAACTTTGTTTTTCTTTTATTTACTTGATTTCAGAAACAAAAAAGTCATATGGAGATTAACACTATGAGCCAGCATGGGGACCAAAGAAAAACTAGAAAAAAGCAATTTTACTGCTGCTGCTGGCATTCCTGTATAAAGCTCAAATTGCAAGGCTGTCAGTGCTTGCTGCCACATTTTGATTTTTTATAAGCCACTTTTGCCTTCAGCTAAAAGCATTAGAGTATTTTGCAGCTATTCCATATTCTGTACTCTTGTAATTCAAATATTTAGAAAAAAACCCAGGTATTTTAATAAACCTCTTGACCATTGAAAGTACTATACAATATGAAATCATTACAGACATTATTTCTATATCCAGCACAATTTTATAGCTACATGGATATATCCCACTGTGGGTAACTCAGGGAGTCCACCAGACACTGGATGAATGTCAGCATCACTGAAACTATTCCCTCCACAACTCCATAAGATTGCACAGAGAAGTTGTGGAAGCCCCATTCCTGGCAGAGTTCAAGGCCAGGCTGGATGGGGCTCTGAGCAACCTGGTCGAGTGGAAGGTGTCCTTGCTCATGGCAGGGGGTTGGAATAAATGATCCTTAGGGTCTCTCCCAACCCAAACAGTTCTATGAATCTGTGATAACACAGAAAGTCCTTAAGAATGGTGCAGTCTGGTCAGTAAGCAGTTCACTAGAGAACTTGCATGGCACAAACTGTTTGTGATCAAGGTGTCGGGAGGCAACTGAGTGACCCTGCTCTTGGAGCCCAGATGTCCATCCAGTACTGTTCAGAGGACTGAGGGAGTCAACAAGGCCATAGTGGCCATTAATTGTGTCCCTTATTAGGTCAGGACGCTAAAGAAAGAACAAGAAAAAGTTGGGAGATGACAAAGGGTTGTTTGCAGAGTGTGGCTGTCCATCCATATGGCTGGAACCAAAACTGGAAGAAACGCCAGATTTGCCTGGGACGTTGGAATACTCTTTCATTACCTGAAGGAAATACTCTGAGTCTGATAAAGCACTCATCATTGATGTTCTTCCTTTGACCACATCAATGTAGAGGTCACAGCCACTCACTCTTTTCTTTTGTGAATTCAGTCTTTCTTTTCTTTTAGGAGCACACAAGGAATTTTGTGAAGAGCTGAAAGGAATGTTTACAGTCAGGTAAATTTTTGGTTTATTTAAGTGAGAGGAAAATAAAAAGTTTGATCCAAGCAAAGGTAATCTATTTTCACAATCCAAATCCTGCATTTTTTCAGCTGAATTAGTTTCCCGTTCTTCTCTCTACCATGTCTCCAGGACTTCCCCTATACATCCACCCTGGCAAAAACTAAATTGGCATAGTGGTAGAAAAGTAAGGATGGCAATCCTCTCTGTGCTACAGAGTGAGAGCATCCACAGCCTCCTCTGCAGCCAGTCTCTCCATTTTCACAGGCAGAGTTTCGGGGAAGGAATTAAGAGGAAAAAAGTTGCTCCTGCTGTGGCAAAGAAAAGTCAAGCAAGTCTCCAGGAAAGAATAGTAGGTTCCAAGAGGGGATTTTCCAACAGAGTAAATTGTTTGTAGGAGTACCATGGTTTCATTGTAATCGCCCCCAAGGCAGCAGTCCTCCTGGTGGATTGCTGTTGTGAGTCAGCCTAGCAGGAAAGCAAGCCTTGCAAGGAGGCAAGCAATCATTAAACTCCTTAACTCTCACTCATAATTCAGAACTATTCTGATTTAACACGACTTTCTTCTGTAGCTGTCTAAATTCTCACCTTTAAGAGTTTATTGAAAGAAAATGTCCCTCCCTCCTCCTCACTAAGATCATTTTAAAGCAACCAAATATCAGAGAAAAAAGCCTTTATTCTGCTGTCATGTATCTGGCTTGTGCAGTGTCAATACTGATATTGATTCAGAAAGCACATTATGCAGGTGTTGCTAAAGTATTTGAAATTAGGTGGATTATGTAAATTTTCTTAGTGAGAAATTCAGGGTAAATTTTGACTTTCTCTCTGTTTTTAACTTTCACGTCAGAGCCAAAGTGGAAGAAGAAAAGCAAATTAACTAATCTCTTATATTAAATTAATTTACTTTACCTACTTGTTTAATTATAGTTACATATCTCTTCCTTATAACCATATTTTCTATCTATTGGTGAGTCTGTCTGTTTGTCTGTCTGTCTATATATCTGTCATGTACTTACATACCTACCACTACACCACCTCACTGGTGGAGCTCTGCAAAAATCAGTGCTGTTTCCACGTGCTGCCAACAGGCAGCCTGCGTGGCTTACTATGAAAAAACAAATTTGACAGAAATTATATGAAATAAACAATTTGCAACAACTCTTTCCTTACCCAGAGACTTTGGTTACAAAGCAGAAATATAAAGAATGAGACACGACTGATGAATTAAATCACTGGAAAGTGAGTTGTTTTCCATTTGACTAGATGGAAACACCTGAAAATTTCACTGAGCTGAAAGAAGAATTAGTAAAGCTGTTGAAACTTCTGAGGACAGCAAAGGAGAAAATGCTTATGAAGTAATAGTGCAAGTGTTAATTTGAAATTGATGTTGTTACATCAAACACTATATGTCTTGTAACAGATGGCTTGCCAACTGCATTTGATGTGAATGTAGGGTTAATTACAGTATTTGAAAAAACATTTGGGCACCCATTTTTTGGTATTCCTATGTGATGGGCATCAACAAACACCAAGGATGAAAATAATTGAGCAAAGCTTGAAGAAATGAGAAAATTGTAAGAAGCACTGAGTATTTCAGGACAGTGTTATCATTAAAGAAAAAAATCAAACTATAGTAGATTCTTTAACTCAGCTTTTGCAATATATTTAATTCTTTTTGAAAGCAAATAATCTATCTTACTGCAAATCTAAACACAATTGATTAAAAACATTTCAGAGCTCTTTTCTACTGAACACCTATAAGATATAGATATGTTCAATTTTAAATCAAATTCAGTTTGGCAAACAAAATTATCAAATTCAGTAAATAAAAATGAGGGATTTGAGAACTTGGTTAGGAATTCTTAAATTTGGAGATACAGCAGTTAATAGGGTCAATCTTGAAAATAGAATTCAGGGCCCAACACCACTTGACTACTTGCTCAAAGACAACAAGGTGCTATAATTATGTATTCCAGTATTTGTATAGCAACACATTCCCGAGTTCTTTTCACCTATGCAGTATATGAAAATTGACACAAGGAACTTCTACAACTGAAATGTGTGCTGCACATGCTGCACCAAAAACAAGTCAAGATCAAATGAACAATTGCATTGCTTCCTACAGTAATGTGAAATGGAAAAATATTCTCTCCCAGGAGGGTGTTATTGGTCTCACAGCATCTCTGGATGAGTGCAGAAACTGCAAAAGTGAAGCAGTTGCCATATGTCAGGAACAAAACCAGTTACACCAGTAGCATCTGTAGGTGAACCTGCACTCCTAGGAGACACCCTGAGCCCTGCTATGGGGTTCAGAGATGTACCAGTGCCATATGTTCTCCTGCCAATTGCTGTCCCTGTTGGCCAGGCCAGGCTCTCCTCCCAGCTGGTTGGTTGTTGGCTCCAGCCCACAGCCCAACTCTCACCCAGTAGTCATGAGGGAGAAAGATCTTTCAACTGATGTTCACCAAAGTCCCCTGAAATGAGTGACCCATCTCAGGAAGGATTTCCAGATCCTACAGCGCAGCAGAGGAAGGCAGGATGCTGCAGAGAACAGACATGGGGAAGTCAACGCCAATTCACCTACACCTTACAGCTGAGCACAGTAATTACAGACATGGTGTGCAGCATGCTTGTTTATTTGCTGCTTTATACCACACACTGTGTAATAGCCTGCAGGAATTCATTCTGCCCCTAATTCAGTCTTAATTAAGATTATGCTTTTATCTGGGTAAACAGCCAAAAAAGTTAAGAAGGGTGGGTGGAATAAATAAGTAACAGAGTACATTAAGCCATTGCCTCAACTAGTATCAGTCAAACTTCCTTGTGCATCTAAAACTTTTCAATGGCAGTGAGAAAAAATTGAATTTAGTAGGAGTTTGGTCTGGCTATAGTGTTAAATCAGTCTGACTCTCAGCTTAATTAAAGTAATGCTCATGACAACAGAGCATGGGTAGGCAAAGGTGTGAGTGCATGGACCTCTCCATGTCTTATGACCAAGTGTCACTCAAAGCAATTGACTGTTTCTAAAAGATGCAACTACTTATTTTTCAGATCATACAGAAAATGGATTTACAGGAAAAAATCAGGTATTGAAGAAGAATTCACAAATATTAAACATACCTGCTGATCTCTTCCTGGTAGGTGACAATGACTAAATCAAGTAAGGCAGACCAGATTTGGACTGACAAAATGGAGCAATCTCAAATGTCACATTCATTCATGGCACTGAAGTCAACAAAGGCTTTATCTTGGATAGTGTTTCTGTTCTTAAATGACAAAATATATCCAAATTATATGATTGCTTACAAAGTAAAATAGGATATGTATTTTATAGCCCCAGCTCTTCCACATCAGGCAAAAAAAAAAAAAAAAGAAAAAGAAAATACCTAGTACTTGATCAGGCAAATGTTTTTATATAATTGGTGGTGCAGCATAGACTACTTTGTATCTGAGCTGGTGGTTTGGTTTCCAGGCAAGGAAATAGAGGAAGCCAACACTTGTTTAACTTGGTGGACAATGACAAAAAGATACTGCAGAAAGATACTTGGTTAGATTATTTTTTTTTCTGGAAAAGCGAGTGACTATAAAATACTCTTTTTTATTCTGAAGTCCCTACTTTATTTGGAATGACAGTCTGTAGTTACAGGTAGAAGAAGGTGTTGTATCATGGAAAGAGCATTGTGCCGTGCTCTCTGCTCTGCAGTTCTTGGGACAATGTGTAGCCCCAGTCACAGCTTGGGACAGTGCAGCTTTGCTGTGGCTGGTGACTATGGGTACACATGGCTCTGTGACTCCAACTAATGCTGGGGACAGGGGCAGCACTGGCCAGCTAGATAATTCTTACAATGGAAGCCTGCATAAAGCAAGACATCTTTGAAAATCTCTATCTCCAAGTATTTTGCTTTTCCAGTGGTCTTTATCTTATTTCCTTTCTGTCACTGTTTTTTTTCCAGTAACAGTCAGAGGCACACAACCTGTCATTATGTTTTGAGGGCATTAAAGCATTTTCAGCAGTACTAGGTAAATCTACCCATGATCAGTGACTTTAATGACTAGAAAAATGGTTTCTAGGGAAACGTCTGTTCAAAGGAGAGAAGAAAAACATGCAGCTCATTAGAAAGGTTCACAGCATACCTGCAGAAGGTGAGGTGCATTTTCCTTACCAACTTCATCCACCTGGAGGTAAGAGCAAGCCCTTCCAAAGACTGTGCATGGAGAGTCTAACCCCTAGCAGAGTGATGCTTCATGAAGGATGTTTAAAGAGCTGCCATCATGAACATAATCCTCAATACAGGTCTTTTCAACAATTATGAAATAGAGAGAAAAACAGATAGCATATGCACCGCATTTACAAAGGATTTGACAGTGGATTCAATAACTAACTCCAGACTTTTTTATTAGTTCCTATTTGGAAGAGTAAGCAACTTTTCAAAGCAAGAGGACAACATTTTTCCCTCCTGCTTCCTTCCCAGGTTACTCACCACCCTTTTCTCCAGTCAAATAGTTTTCACTGTGTATCACTGTGTCACCAAGGGAAGGCAACGGGACTCTCCAAAACTCTGCTGGCTAAAAGTAAGCAGAGCATTTTCTTCCTTCTGCAATAAATTTTTTGTACCAGTTATGTAGTCTGTATGTGGGGAAAATAAATATACAGCCCCTGTAACATCTCCTCCTGTCCACATGGTAGCAACAGCCTTCCTCAGGAGCTTTTACTACCGAGTGGAAACAACAGATGAGGATGGACTTGTAGCTGAGAAAGTGGAGTCTATCAAGAAGCAAAGGTCAGTCCCTAGCAATGCCACTACTTTTCTGATTATTTTTTCCCAAGTTCTAGTTCAAGTGCTCAGTTGAGCAGGACAGGAATTGCAGTAAATCCTGGGTTTCAGCACAAGATTCTCCCCAGACTTGCCTCATCAGCAATGGAGAGGCAGCCTCCCCAGGCAGAAGCATGATCATAACACCTCATGGCTTCTGGATTTGAAGATCAAGGAGACCTTCAGCCATGTGAGCAGTGACACTCTGGGGCAGGGGGCAGGCCCTGGAGGGGCTGTGGTGCTGCACAAGGATAAGGGCAGAGCTTGAGCCCACTGAAAGCCAGAAGGGCTGCAGGTTTACTAGAAGGTGGCAGAAATCAGTGACCACCAAGTCAGTGACCCACAGCATGTACCCCCCCCCCCCCATCCCCTCCCAGGATGCTGAAAGCCCTGGGACTCTTCAACCAAGTTTAGATGGCTGAGTTAAGGATTGCTAAGCAATCCCCACTCTAGCCTGAGAGAGATTAAATTATGTTCCTCACTTTATTTGAATGTATTTAATGTTTATTTCTATATGTGCATGAGTACTTAATTTGGCATAATTATTGAGATGAATTGCAGCTAACATTACAAGAAAATTGTAACTTGTCATAAAACAAGTGGGCCATATTATAACAGAGCTGCTACCACACAGAAATGCTCGGCTAGAATAGCTTAATAATACAAATAAATCCACACTCCCCAACATCATACTTCTTTTGGGAGCTGATTAATTATTAGGAAGTAAAATGGCTAGCAAAATAGCATATATAAAAATATCTTCTCACATCAATACGATTGTAAATTTTAACTCTATTTCATGACAGCAAGTGTAAGCAAGAATTACACACAATGCAATGAGCTGAATGAATTAATATGCCTAGGGCTTTTGTTGCTAGAAATAGTTTGCTCTGTATTATAATCAGTCATTGTAACTGATCTCAGCTGCAATTTAGCCTTCTTCTCCCAGTTTATAGGTGGCAGACAAGTGTATTTGCCAAAGAGGCCTTCCAACAATGTTCATCTTCACAGCCTTTCCTCACTGTCTGAGGCCTGACCTCCAGCATGCAGGTCTTTTCAATACATTAGAAAGATAGAGTTGCTGCTTTCACCTGTTCTCCTATTCTTTTCTGCCTGCTGCAACCCAGTCCTTGCTGTCCTTAGCCCCTATGGTGCTCCACAGTTTTCCCACCCGGGTACATCTTCTCACAGAGTTGAGAAACCAAGAATGTTGAAGACAGAGGCAAAGAAGGCATTAAGCATCTCTGCCTTGTTCATGTTCCTGTTTGTGAGGTGATCATTTTCATCCTGTACTGCTATATTTAAACTGCCTATTGCCATTAATATATTTGAAAAAGGTCTTTTTATTGTCCCTCACAGTTCTGTCCAGCCTCAACCCCAGTTGAGCTTTGGTCATATTAATTTTCTCCCTACAATGGCAAGCAGCATTTCGGTATTCTTTTCATGTCACCTGACCTTGCTTCCACTGGGCATACACCTTCCTTTCTTATCTTTTTCCAACAGAAGATTCCTGATCAGCCAAGCCAGCCTTTTCTCTCACCTGCCTGACTTCTGACATTTGGGAATTGTCTGCTCCTGCACCCTTAGGAGGTAATGGTTAAAAAGTGACCAGCACTGATGGTCCCCAGCACCTCCAGGGCAACTTACTAATTCCCTGAGCAGCCTGAACTCAGCTCTCCTCATGCCCAGAGCTGAGGGTTTGCTGGCACTTTTCCTCTTACCAACAGAGATTTTAAACTTCATCTCTCCCTGACTCTGAATACAAGTTTTGTCATCAAATGTTCAAAAAATATTTCTCAGCCACCAAAAATCATGTACTTGGCTTAAAAGCCATGGATTTAGAAACAAAGTATCTTTTTAGCTCTTGTATTTTCTTTCTGCTTGAAGAATGTGTGTTTAAGTTACTCACAGCTTCAATCTTTTCTATGCAGAAAGGAGGGCAAAGGTTTACTTTTTTGTTTAAATAAGTGTTCTGCAGTGCAGTAACATTAAGCTATTGTGATACCACATTAAGCAATTTTCTGTTATGGAGTAAACACTGAAATCCCCACAAAGACAACATACAAATTAATGGAACATGCACAAGTCACGTATTATAACTTCTTTGCTGTCACCACTACAGCTGTAGGCATACTGCTACTTTTGATTTTTTTCTTCTGTGGGCTCATTTTCACCATTACTGAGAGGTTCAGGCACACCAAAATTCTGCTTTTTTCCAGAACACTTACAAAGTTTCCAACACTTTTACCAGAAAAATGGTTGTATGATATAGAGCAACCACCCAAATTTGTCACCCGAGGCTTTACTGCTGGGTGCAGCTCTCTGTCTGCTCTCTGTCTACCATGACTGTGCCTCTGAAGCCTCTGCAGACAGGGCTGCCATGGAGTCATTAGACCTGGACATTTGTCCAAGCTGTGAAGGATGCCAGCACTCTGCTTTGGCACTCTATTGCATGGGCATCTGGTCCTAGTGTTGCTAAGTGGCTGATTTCAACAAGCCAGTCATGTGTCTCCACATCACTCATTTACTCCAGGAGTGGAGAAGGATAAAAAAAGCATTTTATGACAGAAAAAATACTATTATGGGAAACACAATCTCCTCATACAGATGCCCTTGTGCTAATGTATGAAAGCCAGCAATGCCATTAAAAAGATATTTTAAATTAGCTACATTTTATTTCCTGCACCTCCAATGTCAGCTTTTTTGTCTCCATATATGTAGCCAAAGTTGCTGGAAATCCCATTTTATGGATGCATTTCCACCTTTATTCCATTATTGCTTGAAAAATACACTGAGATCTGTACTTAATATCACCTTTATGTTGCGGATGCATATACGAACTTAATGCTGTGTGTATCAATCTTCTAACAGGTTTAATGAAATGGTTGCTTAGGCTGACTGTTACTGCCACAACTGTGCTTGCTGTTCCAGCTAGCCTGGGGACACAGGGATGCCCAGTACAGTAGGACTTGCCCCAAAGTGTTTTCAGGTTTAATAGACAAGGCAGGAGGGTGGTAACATGGTCCCTGTTTTCAATGTCAGGGCTGATTTCTATTAGGCAAAACTGGAGTTTAAACCACACCTCCTACTTCTAAGGCTGGATCTCTGATTTTGTACTACCATACTAATGAGATGTCTAAAAATATCAGACCATTGTTGACAGGAAGAAAAGCACCCATAGTGCCATAAAAGATCAACTCCACCAACCCTAGTGGGGATTTGATGCTTCCAAGGCAAAACAAAACAGACATGAAACAGCAACCCAGCCTCAGCAGCTACACACTGATAAGGATTTCTTCTATATTTAACCTTTCGGAATCTGAGAATTACTTCATTATGCATTTTACCCTCATTTAATGAGAAACAAAAGAATCACAGATGACATCAGGATGAATTTGGCTTTTTCTGTATTTCTTTTCTTGATTTTATTGTGTTTTTTATTTATACATTTTGGGGCCCACTGGGTATTCAGGGTACTCACACAGAAACAAAAGATGTAGTATATTAAAAGTCTTGCATTGTAAAACAAAGCTTCGCTGACGCTTGTCTTCAAAATAGGGTTGACCTTCTTGACAACAAGTAAATAGTGACAACTCAGCAAAATTGAAACCAGATGACCTCATGGAAAAAAGCAGTCCTTCAAGAACTAGGATCGTTCTTCTAGAGTACACAGCACTATACTGGCTACAGCAACAGAACCCAAAATATAGAGAGCCCTCTGCCATATTGTTCCTACATGAGAAAAAAAATAAGAAAAGGCACTTTAAAAAATAGGAGATCCTCAAGGCAGACAACTCAGTGATGCTGCCAGCTTTGCTGGAGCAGTGAATCGATCCATATGAAACATTGCCCTAATACAAAGGACTGCCAGCAATCCCTTGCCAATATCCTAAGTGTCCCTGCATCCTCCTGTTCTGAAGGGCTCTGCCCAAGTTGAATTCAAGGTCATGGAATTTTTCTTCAAGGCACTTCTTATCTCAACTGTCAAACCAAAGTTCAGGGTTCTCTTTGGCAACTCTTGAGAGCCAAATGACAGTTTTTCTATAAGGCTGAAGTTTGCAGAACAGAGAGTAGGACAAGTCTTTCTCAGCCTCAGGTATAAAATCATGTAAGGACCTCCTAAGGACCAACACCAAATGTTGAACTGTAAAGTTGTTGAGTGAGGTTTAAAAAGAACAAGTAAAGGCATATAACAGTAATTTGTGACACCGTGTTTTCAAACTTCATAGAAATGTTCTTAAGTAAGGTGTTAACAGATCTTTGTAAGAACCTGCAAAGCACAGACTTTGGGCCCTTGCATGAAGAATCATGAAATTCACTGATCACACTCATGCTTAAAGAAACTGATTATATTTTCTGGGACATTTGTGGACTTGCAGAAACTTCAGATGAGAATTCAGCCCTGGTAAAATAAGGTACAGTATGGTACAATCTGCTCATGAAAAATAATGTAAGTTAAATCCAGACAACTGCACTGTGAGAGCATCCAAAGAAAATATTTTGGTCATACTCTCTGAGCTAGAAGGATATCAAACCACCTTCAGCTAAAGCAGCAGCTTTGGTTATAGAAAGGGACACAAAACTGTCTTAAGCTAAAAGAAAATCTGTGGTAAGTGATGTGATTTGAGGAGTCTATGTCTGAGGAGTTATGCAATTTGTGGTAACATGATGTGATTTGAGGAGAATAGACCATACCTATAAACTATGCAAGCTTTTGCCAGAAAGATCCTGCCTTGGTAAAAATCAAAAACTCATTTCTAATGCAAGAACACTGATGTATGCACATAACTATAGCTGGTGAGGTGAGGTAACTGTGAATGCCCACAGCTTTTCTGGTGCAAGCAGAGAAGTTTCACATGCCAGAATTCCCATCCAAGCAGTTTTGGTAATACACGAGTATGTGCAAGCCAGTCCTGAACTAACTGAACTAATGATTTTGCTGGACAAAACAAAACCCCAAACCTTCAGCTGGCCTTTTGCCTCTGGCTCTCTACACTACTGTTTTCTCCCTGCCATTACCCTGAGCTGCCTTTTGCTTGTACCACAACACTGCTATGCATCAAAAAGATGAGCTGATCACCCTTCACTGAGTTTTTGTAGCTCCAGGTGTCTGTCACACAAGCTCTGGCTGCAGCTGAGCAGGGTAAAGAGGCATGAGGTTAAGAAAAAAAGCCCCAGGATTTCTTTGAAGCCCTCTGCTCTTAGAAGCAGTTCAACTGAAACAGGATGTCTGGTCTCAGAGCATGCCAGCAGTACTGATTGCTGTCTGGTTTCCAAAGCTTACTCTAAAATTGTGCTGAGATGCTGAGCCAAAGGCATGAGAAGATTCTGTCCCCAGTAATGAAGGGCTAAATGGCAGAAAAGTGAGAGATATGCTTTTCATGGTGAGGAGAGAAGGATGAAAGAAAAGTTCTACCCTGATTTTAAAAGCCCTTCTGACTCCAAATGATTTTTATTCATGCTAACTAGAGCATGCCTGACCTACACTTCTTATTCCTTTTAGTTGATAACAGCTTACTCATGGGTGCAGAAATGTTTATGATAACTTTAGGGAAATCCAGCCTAGGTCCAACCAGACCCATCAGCTTATGTCTGAAACTGCTGTGCAAATGCCACGGTGCTACTGCTGATGCCAGTAGTCACCTGCAGCTGCGTGGCATCAAGCCCAAGGTAAGAAGCTCTGGCAGTGCCTAAGCCTGGCAGGACAGCTCAATGCAGCCTCAGCACCAACTGGGCTGAAGCCACATGTCTGTCACCAATCTGTCACCACTCTTCAGTCCTGCTTCTGAGAATGGCCTTTAGCCTGGGGTCAGTGCAGAGGGTATGCACCTCAGCAGGTCCTGGACTGGTGCTCATGCTGTGCCTCTACCTGACCCAAAAAGCATGAGCTGTATAGGAAAGGATGAGAGCATCACCCAAGCTGCCACACTTTCCCAGAGAGGTAGCAGAATCTATACCCAGGCAAGCTGACATGCTGCTCTCTGGGATGCTTAGACTGATTCCTGATCAGCCCCAGTCCTCCTACCATTCTTTTTCCTCCTTCTGCTTATTGGTTGCTCAAATAACTGAGTCTTTACTTTAAGCCAGGTTGAAAAGTTAGTGCCAACCTGGTTTGGTTTGAGCATCAATGAACAAATATATAATGTAATTACTTAAGACTGGCTGGGTGCCATCAGTCACACACAGCAGCATGATTCTCTGGCACCCTGCAGAACTGGCAATGGTGACTGAAAAAATAATAAAGACATTTATAATTTTATTAAGGAAAGATCAGCTGAATAGCATCCTGGTGATATAACACAATGCCTTGACTGTCAGAGAAACTCAGAAAGGTCTAGACTCTAATGAAAAAGAGTTAAAGCACATTTGCATTCAGCAACTGCAATGATTCTGAAGCAAGGAAACAGAAGCTGTCTAGACTTTTATGATATGCTCTTTCTCTCCCTCTCCTTTTTCAATATTTCTGCCTTGCTTGTCCCAGATGCTACCTGCAGCAATAGTGTAGTATTCCTGGTTTTCCTTTGGTCACTTACAGTGCTAAATTATTCATCACATTCCAATATCTCATGCAGTATATGACACACAAAGCACAAAGCCAAGGACTGTTCTGAGCCATGGTAACTGGAGATATCCAGAGCATTCTGGATCAGTTTTTTTTTTAAAAATTCTCATTTGAGGTAAAATTAATTCTAAAAGCCACTCCAAGGCTTGTTGGAGTGGAATGATATGTAGTCTCAGATGAGCTGCAACTACCCTCAGCAGAGCCAAGAGTCAGATTAATGAATCCCTCATCAGAAAGAGTCCCCTGGGTTTTCCATGCTGAAGGGTTGGGACTTCAGCTACTGCTTTCCCCAAACAGGGCACTGCTTGCATCTGGACCTGTGTTAGCTGTTGGTTACCTCACCTCACCCTTCCTAGGGAAGAGAGGGATGGTGACACTGGTGGGTTTCACTTTATGCCACTGAAATGTCATCTTTTTCCCAAAGTGTGTGTGTGGGTTTATGTGTGAGAGCTTCTCTGGCACCTCTGCCAAGCAGATGCATCCTGCATTGCACTTTCTTCCTAAAGGCCCCAGTCTTGGTATTAGATTCACCTTAGATTCAGAGATCCTATGGTTTTGGCAGTGTATGGGCATCACCTCCCTGAATCCATTATTCCTCTTGATAAGGTGGCTGTAAGGCATGTAGTGAGATAAAAGGTCAGGTTGAGGGAATGAAATTAAATTAAATTAAGGGAAAGCAGGGAATGGTAACCAACAAGCTTTGTATTTTTATTATGTTGCACAGCTGTTCTCTTTGTCTTCCTAATGCCTTTGATCATCTTAAACTGTAAATTCTTTAATAAGCAGGACTTATTTTCATTCTATGTAAGTAAAAGGGATACATATAATATCTAAATAGTGGTAGAGGAACATGAAGAGTCTTTAAGAGTGTACAGTCTTCCCTGCCTTGACATTATCCACATCTATGTAAACCAGGATGATCTCAATTCCTTGTCTTAAACTGTAGATTTTCCTACACATATTGTTCCAGCATTCACCTTAGACATCCCTGCATTTGCATGTACAAACATTTTGCAGATTACAAAATGACAACTTCTGGCTTTTAAAAATCTCTCATGGGAAATAAAAGTTCCTGATGCTACCTATCAGTAAACAAAATCCTATGCCTTGCACCTCAAAAAATAAAATCCATCTTGATATTTAAAATCTGAAAAGTGCATGAGGAAAATCTAAATCAGAACAGAGAGGAAGAAAGGGTTAATTGACACGAAGACCAGCACAATCCTGACCATATTGATTGTAGTAAGGTTTTCATTAGCAAACAATTAGCAACACCCACACCAAATAAAAGGAATTTCTAAACAACAGGTAGTAATAACAAAATACATTCCTTAGCTGAGAGTCATTAGAAGGTAGAGAAAGATTATCCATAAAGAGAGGATTAGTAAAACGAGAAACCCCTGATGTAGCAAAGGGAGCCTCAGCAGGCCAGCTGCCTAGATTGAGGTAATAATCCCACCTTTTCTTCAAAGAAATAATAAAAGTAAAAAGAAAGATCAGAACCAATAAAAGAACCCCTTTGCATGATACAGTGTGCATGGATAAATGCATGTGCCTTTTAAACAATCATTTCTAACAGGGAAACAAAGAAGAATCAGCAGTAGGGTTCAGTAATATTTAAAGAGACCCAGGAAACTGATAATGCCACTTTTATACCTGTGCAACTCCACTGGCTTCTTGTTTTGTATCAGCCTAAGTAGGAGGAGAATCTGGATGCACACAGTACAGTACAGTGTGCTACAGGACAAATTGTTGTTCTCTGCTGTTTTTCTGACTGCTGGGGGGCAAACAGAATGAACTAATTGGTCTCTTTAGGGTTTATTTATTTATTTATTTATTTTCCTTATGAATGTTTTAGGTTATTTTCTTGCCTTCTTATTAATCGTTGTTCCATCGGGTTATTGCAGGAAGAGCAGAGTGAAAGTTTGCCTAGTCCGAGCACCCCCGGGAGGTTTCCATCCCTTCTACAAGGGCAGCATGGCTACGGCACCAGGTAACTCGGAGAGGGGGCAGAAGCAGTTCAGGGGCCAGAGCCCAGGTACTCGGGACTCTTCTGTCGGTCCCATGGGCTGGTTCAGCCAGGTTTCCACCTGATGAATGAGGCTCCAGCGGTTCGCTCTCCTGTCAGCTCCACAGGACCCGCTCTGGCAAAGCGCACGGAGCTGCACCAGAGGCGTCCACATCCGCGTGCCTTCACCTGGGCACCTCGGATCTCAGGCTTCCCTATGGAAATTCCAGCGAAGGTTCAGGCTGGGTTCTCGCCCCTAGGATCTGCCCCGACTGACATCTGCCCTGTGCCCTGTGCCCCTCGCAGGCCGGTCCCGCAGGCCGGGCGCTGTGGCGGCGGCGCCATGGCAGCGCCCGCGTCGCTCGCGGCCCAGGGCGGGCCCTGCGGCGCGCGCCGCCTCCGTCAGGTGGCGCCATTGCCGCGGGCCCGGCCCGGCCCGGGCGGCCCCGGCTGAGGGCGGGAGCCGCCGTCAGTCCGCCTTGTCCTGTTGTGGCCAGGTGAGTCTGAGGAGACGTAAGCGGTGAAGCAGGGGCCAAGAAATGGGTGAGGACGCCTTTATTTGGGTGTACCGGAGAGGGAGGGTTTGTAGGGAAAACTAGTTGAGATTTGTGCCGCGTGGCCTTGACCTGGAAGAGCAGGTTTGCATCTGACATAGGTCACTGGAAAAGGTGTGAGGAGGGTTATCTGCAGCTCTGTGATATCTTTGATATCTTCCAGATAACCCCCCTATCTGTCAGCTTTCCATAGCACCCTCAATGCCGTGGTGGGGCCGAGGCAGCAGCAGCTCTGAGCTGTCCGTGCCTGGCTGCCGGAGGCTGCCATGCCCCAGCCGCTGCCTCAGAGCCGTGGGTGATTCTGCCAGGGCCCGGGCAGAGCCATCCCACCGGCCCTGGGGACTCACGGGAGCTCTAAGGAGCTGTAGCTGCTGCAGCGTCTCATCTGTGGAGAAACAACTTCAAAGGTGGGAAATAAAGAGCTACCAGCAAAGCCTCTCAAAGCGCTCACCTGCGCAAAGTGGTGCACTACGCCCTGTGGCTTCTACTCATAACTCTGCACATGCATGTGGTCGGGTTTGGGAGAAATCCGCCAGATTCCTTCCGTTTCTACCGCACTGAAATTGCAGGACGCTTTGAGTTTTAAATGCTCTCACAGCTAGTTTACAGCGAGGGACTAAATTAACAAAACAACAGGTGCTAGTCAGGAAAAGTCACCTAGATGTACTTAGTCAATCTGTGGCATACAGAACAAACTATCCTCTAGGAATGCGCAGTTACTAACAATGAAGTCAAAACCAGTCCCTGTCCTACCACAGAGGTTTGGCCATGGCTCAAAAGAATGTACTGCACAGCCATCAACCTCCACAGCCCCCCTAAAGAGGAGCAGATATTGCTGTGGTAGTGATGCTGTGCTTCAGGACTGTCCTTTTTGCACACCCAGTGAACCACGAACCTGGCATGCCAAAATGAGCCCAGGACCGGGCCAGCCGGAGATGCTCATCACCAAAATCTCCTCCAGGTGAAGTGTCTTTTTACACCCCCGTTCAAATGCATGGGGGAGAGGGCATGAGCAACTCCACCCTCGACAAAAGCTTGTGCACAAGGCAAAATCTCCTGGAGATTTCCTCCTACTCTGCTCCCTCCTATGGTTCCTCCTGGAGGAGGGGGCAACGAGGCCCATTATTTATTTAACACCAGATTGCTCAAAAAGAGGTTTGAGCTGACTGTATGAAGAAAAATAGGTTTCATTACCTATAGTGCTTCACATTTCAGAGAAGCTTGTATTGTTACACAGTTTGAATTGTTTGACAATATAATTATTATTATTAGTCCATAATGTACACTAACAGGTCTGGCGGTGAAAGGCTGTATATTAATGCACAGTAACTATGTTTCACTGGAGGGGGTTAAACAAAACTGTAACTAGGGTCAAAGCTATGCCTTTGCCTCCATCTGCTAGAAACCAAGCATAGTTGCTTAAATTTTAATTACAAATTAATAAAACAAAAATATGCTACGTTTTGCCTTGGAGGGCTAAATGCTAATTTTGGAGCTAACCATGAAATATCTAATATTGGAAGGCTCTAATGTTAAAGGTTACTGTAGTTTGCCTTTGAAAATATACCTGATAAGAGCCTTGAATTGGAACTGAACTAATAATCAAAAAAGAATGGCATAGCCCAGTGAACTAATTTTTACACCTTCTCTCTTTCCGCAGGTTCAGATAATTTCCTGACAAGGGCTGCTAAACCAATATTTTTTTCTTATTAAAGACTGACAAGTTTCTGGAGCTCCTCTATAGCCACACTAGTTTCTGGGAAGAAGAGATAAGCCCTTTCCTATTTGCCAAACAATGATGGCAAACAAAGCAGCATTCTACAGGAAGCAAAAGGCTTTTAAAAAAAATGTAGTTTGTTGGCTTGGCTGAAGGTTGCCTGCTAGACTGAACAAGCAAATACATTTTATTCATATTTCTCCATAAGGCCTGTTTCAGTACAAAGTACAGGCATTAAGGTGCAGGTACAGGATTGGTTTCAGGGTGACTGGTCTGTTTTATTCACAGTAAAACATTTGTGTGGTTAATAGTGCTGGAGATACAGCATGCTAATGAGCCCCTGAAGGTGTTCTTCCTACCTAGCCTCCAGTCAGGGAAGCAGTTTACAAAATGTTTAACTCTTGAGATGCAAAACAACTGGTGGCTGTGACTGCAATGGCACCATCCCTTCTTCTGGGTCTCAAAACCATATAAAACATCATGATTCCTGGAAATAAGCTGTACTCTTCAACAAACTAGTAAAACTCAGTGAGAAATGTGCAGGAGGAGGAAGATAGTGGCTAGAATATAGGAATTTGAGACAGTGAGTCAGATAGAGGATCTCTGTCAAAATACTTGTGAAATTTCACTTTTGGCAACACATATATGTTTAGCGCAATTCAGATCTTAGCTCCTCCTAGTCTGTTCAACATCCTGCTACAAATAATCTTTTGCTTCCCTTCATTTGTCAGGTGCACACACACAGCCCGGTTCCTCTGCCCTGGCAGAGCTGGAACCCATGCTACTTTGGACTGTGCCAAACATCTTGGGCAGCCTTGACATTCTTTGCCATTTGAGACCCCCTTGTGCCCTTACTGCTCAACAAATTTTGCTGTAACAAAATTAGCAGGTTTAGTAGTAGTAGAACCATAGCTCTGCAAGGGCCAGAGAGAAAATGTATGCAGAGGGAAAATATACTGCTCAAGAACCTGAATTATCTTGAAGAAATCTTCCTTTCTGACAGGCTTTCCTGTGAGCACTGACAACCTCAAATCACAGTTTTGCTGATGCCAAGGCATGTTGAGGAGATACAGGACTTCTGCTATGGGATGTCTTTGCTGGGATGTGAGAACATTTCTCATAAAGTCCTACCTTCCCAGTCCAGCAGTTACATTTCAGATGATGGAAGGAGAATTGCTGCCAAGAACCCATGAGACAAGGGAAAGGGACGCTGGGCTGATGAGGTGATCAGTGAAGAGAGGAAGGTAAAAACAGCCAGCCACCACTTCCTTCACATTCTGCCAAGGGAGAGAGTTAGTGTCCTGCCAGCTGTGCAAAGAAAGCAAGCCAATCTGGAACCAGACCAAAACTGCATAAGGAAAGAGGGGTAAGGCAGAGAGCTAGTGCTCGTGCAAACCTGTCCCTATGCTTGCATTCTCTGTGTGGCTACAGGGAAGTAGTCTTTCTTTGTGTTCCTGCCTGTTTCCAAGGGAGGTAGCATTTGAGAGTAAATATTTAATGGCAGCCAAGAGTTTGAGTTCCACAAAGGCAGTTAAGTGTTTATTCCTCAGCCTGGCTCCTTGCTTTCTTGGAGCAGAGTAGGTACAGAGCCTGTCCTGGAGGTGAGCCAAGCCAGGCATAACCACCCTTTTTGTGGCATGCTTCCCTATGGAAAAATTTCAGGCTCTCATTGCTGTTTGCTGTGGGCATGTGAATAAAGGGGCTCGTCTGCTGTCCTGAGGGGTTCAGTGGATTTGGTGACTGATTTCCCACTTTGTAACAGGAGCTTCCAGAAAGAAATCCAAGCCCAGCGATCCATCTCTCCACCTTCTGTCCTATAACCTGAATATATGGCTTTTAACAGTGTTGCCGGTTGCCCTGAGGCCTTATTTTGTGAAGCTCTGTTTAAACATGTAGGAGGTTTTGTCACCATCAGGCAAAGCTCTGTAAGAAACCTGAAATATGTAATGAACATACCATCCACCAAGGCTACCTAACTGTTCTCTTCAGGTTTTTGCTTGTGTTTTAACCTCTCTCAAGCTGTGTGTTTGAATTCCAGTCCATTCCTCTCTATACTAGATTCCACCAGTACCTGCTGCCTTATGAATTGCTCAGAAGTACAAGGAGTTTAAAGTGTGTGCATGCAGGAGAGTGATTACTGGGGACAGCTGAGCATTATTAATGTTGCAAAAGGATAGGCAGGATCAAAAGGCTTCTCCTGTTCTGACCAGTCAGCCTTTGTTCCTGGGGGGGGGGGGCAACTTCAGGAGCGTAACAGAGGTCATGACCTGTCATGAACCTGCAAATCTTGCAGATTGCAGCCCTTACTGCATCTTTTCTGGAGAAGTGGATGTGTTCTTTTTAAAAACTGGGTGACAGCTTCTGAGCAGGAGCCACAAGGAAGGAAGGAGGTGAGAAAATGCAAAGGGAGTCCTAGGAACGAGATTTTGTCCCTCAGGAGTATGCAGAAGCTTCTGTATGTTTGTGGGAAATATGGTCTTTCCCTTACCAATTCTTTTGAGCTCTGCTTTTGGTAAGGGCAGGCAGAGGTGTGTGCAGTTCACTTAATCACTACCCTGCCCTCCTTGGAAGCATCGAGTAAGCTTTATTTGTAATGAGTTCACTCCTGCAACAACAACAGCAACAGAAAAAAAGGAGATCTATCTTAACAAATGACAGAAAGACCTTAAATATAGAGTACTTTCCTAATTGTATGGTAGCATAAACCTAACTCTCTCTAATAGATATGGCCCATAAGTCTTTGGAGTAATAGATTACCTTTATTAAAGGTAGGGTCTGATCTGGAGAGTCTTTGTACTGATACAATGGAGAGGATAGCTCTAGTTATCAATACCAAAAAATGAAAGGAAAGAAGAGGGGCTATTCTTACACTATTTTTAGACAGACTCTGTTTTTACATTCTTGACTTTCTTGAGCCACAGTGCCACACAACTGACTAGGAGAATGTTTTTACAACAGAACTAATTACAGTGAGGTCAGTTTTGTGCTTTGTAAGACCAGGTGGAGAATTCTACCGTGCTCCATTGTTTTGGTCAAAGAATGCATTGGACAAATTTTTCAATAAGATTCTGACAATAAAGTCAGCAGCAAGAACAGCAGCTGTGTCTCAGGTTAGGTACCTGGGGCTCAAGACTGAAAGAAAGTCAGATGCAGCATGATAGACTCGTCACATGATTCCCTTTGGGCCTCATATCCTCTCCTTGCCCCAAAAAGGAAATCATGGTGTTTTGGGAGCACAGATGCAATCAGGACATCTCTTGAAACTGTGACCTTTCCTGGGTTTCCCACTTAGTGAGTATTGCATCTACATATTCTTCTGGAATCCAGCACCAGATACTGATAAGTTACCATTTAGGCTTTTGCAAGGGTTTGAGCTTATTGCACTCATTACTGTTAGTACCTTTTAAAACTTAATCCCAAAAGACTCTCAGAATCACAAAGAACTTTGATGTGTTTTTAAAATAACTTTTTGTTTTGACTTTAAATAGATTTGATCACTGGAAGCATCAACAGCCCTGTGTACTGGATTTAAGCTGCATTTAAATTAATTTGCATAGTAGACAATATTTTCCAAGTTTTCTGTAGTAGAATATAAATTCTCTTGACTTGTACAGCTTTTAAATGCAAAGGATAAAATTCTCTAGCATGCTTCTGGGAGGCAGGCAGTCCTTCTCATGAAAGCTGTGAGGTTTTGAAACGATTCTAGGAGGACAATGTTGAAAATCCTTTAATGCTAGAGTTCATTCAGCATATTACAAGGAATATGACATAGTTGACTATAAAACAGGGAACAGAACACCTACTTCCCAAACACTGCATTTCTAATGAAATACACTATTTCTTGATAACTTCTCCCATCCATTGTGAGGAGGGCTATGTGCTCCTTTAGAAGATGAAGGATGGATAAAGCCCAGGAGGAAAAGTTAATTGAAATAAGCTAACTCCACTGGGGCAATGTCCAGCTCCGTATTTGCAATTTGTGCTCCAGCTGGTGACAAAACATAGATCCAACACAGGCAGTCCTGTCCACCAGACACTGAGCACTGGCACAAGTCTCATTCTCTCCAGTGATAAGGCACAAGAGATGGTGGCAAATCCTTTTTCAGGGGTGTGGCTCCAGATAGCTCTTCCTGAGGGAGGTGTACAGTTCCTTGCAGTTCCTTACCTTGTTCCATGTTGGTAATACTCCTTGTTAATAGGAAAGCCCATCACACCACAGTCACACATTGCACCCTCAGCCAGACACGGGATGCCTGGCATGGACCTTAGACATTTTGCATAAGTATGTGGGACTTCTGGAGCTGTGTGAGGAGTTTATTTTGGCACACACAGTTCTAACAGACTCAGCTGGAAAGGGACAGAAGTAAAAGATGCCTGGACAGATTGCTACAGGTCCTTGGCTATTCATTTTGGAAGTGAAGCTACATTGGCTGAAGGTTTTATGATGCCCTCGGCAGGTGTGTGGTGATGGCAGATTATCATTTGACAGTTCTGTCCAATCTATAAGACAAAAAGGGGGAAGTGTTAGTGATACTGCTTTTCTAGACCAATGCCAGCAGGCTGTGAGTGCACCTCGAGATATTAGACTGTGTCCAGAAGAACTGGAGGAATGAGGCAGTTACCACAAGACTGGGCTACAAGGAGAAGGTGCCTCAGCATAAGTACCACTTTGCGTTCTGTGTAAATTAGTTCAGGAGCTTTTTGAAAAGTGGGGTGAGGGACAGAAGTCCTTAATACTAAGGATAGCCATCTTATTCCCAGATGCTAGAATTGAATGTGAGCCAGAAATGAAACAATTTCTCTAAGAGACTATCTCTCACACACAGAAGCATTTCTCAAGGCATAGCCCAGCTACCAGAAAATAAAGCACAGGCAAATGGGCAAGAGCAAATGCAAAACCTAAATCATCTGAGACCTGAGACAGTAGATTGCCATGGCTGTCAGTAGGGTCACCCTTTTCTCCCACTGACAGGGGAGCTGGGGGTCCTGGGAACCTCTTGTCCCACGTCACCCTTTCTGGGACAGGGCTGCACAGCCTCTACTGTGAGTTTCTGGCTGGAGGTCACAGCAAGGCAGAATGGTCAGGACTAGGCTTGAATCCTATTTAGCTATCCCAAGAGATGTTTTGTTTTGGCTACCAAAGAGGAAAAGAGGCAAAAGCAGAAGGAGCTTATTCTCTGCTTCTGTGTTTTCGTCTCTCAGTTCTCCCCACCTTCAGATCCGTGCTGCTTTGGCTCAGTTGCTGGCCTCTATTTGCATTTTATCCAGTCCACTGTGGCATGTTGTCTTGGTTCCTTCTCCTTCTGCTGCAAAGATTTAGTACTGTTAGCAAGTCCTGGTAATAAGTTAGTTCCACTTTCAGTTTAGTGGCTGTGGAAAGAAGTAAGACATCATTTGGCCGGGAGAACCCAGGTGGCACAACACTCTGGGTCACAGAAAGGCAAATCCTGACACTTTTACCTCATAGTGAATTATGCTTTGTCTTCACATCCTCTACCATGGTGGCTCCACACATGAATGATACACCTGTTCATGATGTTATTTAATGTGCAGTGCCATTAATACCAGTACATTACTGATTGCAAACTTAATATATTTTTTATTTGTGAACTCTCAGGCAAAAGGAAGGGGTAGGTTACAGAATGGAGACACAGCTCCCTTCACCTGAAATTGAAACTATGTAAATTCTTCCTTTCTCCTTTCACTATATTTTCAGTACTAGAGTAGAAATGGGTTATTCATAGTCAAACCCACATGGCAAGTGACACCATACGTGATGCTGAAACACGCTGTTTGCTGCTAAGAAGTGTGTCTAATGCAGGTTGAAGCTGCTGGGTGTACTAGCCAGATCCTGGGCATACTATGCAAAAGAAGTGATTAAGCCTTTTATGGATTAAGTGAGCTAACACAATAGAGGCCACCTGCCAAAGTGTTTGCCATATGAAACACCAGTGCAAAAATTATCTTAGAGGAAAAAAGGGAAGGCTTTCCCAGGAATTTGAACAAAAATACAGGACTCGAGTGGTTTCATAGGCAGGAGGCAGTGAGGACACGTGGCCTGAATGCAAGCTAAAAGATAGTGAATTCTGGATAAAGAAATAGATGGGATGTATGAAGAGGAACCATGCAGAATCAAGTAGTCTGTTTTTTTCTTTTTCCTGTTTTATTGCATAAAAGGATGTTTAAGTGCATTGTAAGTAAACTGGACTGAACAGAAGAAATACATAGCCCACTATTTTCATTTTCTGCTTCTAAATGGCACAAGCTGTATTTTCCTGTGTTTTCAACTTACAGTTTGAACCATGCAGGTGATTTCTAACGAAGATCCAGAAGTGCAGGAGAAAAACCCATTGAGTCAGGATGTAATTGAGTTGAAGAAATTCTTACAGTGATATTCTTCAGGTGATAGCAATACTTGCAAAACTCAAATACCGACTGATAATGTATTTGAAATTGAAACGGAACTTTTCAAAGGCAATGAAAATAGCAGCAATAAAGCAATAAAGAATGACCTTTCATGCAAAAGAATAGCTTTGATGCAAAGACTTTGTTGGGTATGAGAAGTCAGAGCAGATTGCTCTCCCAGCAATGTCAGAGTGAATTGGCAATTGGACAATTTTTGAGGAATTTTATGCTAGGCAAACTTTGGTGAGCCTGGAATTTCTTAATGATGGTGATCTTCAGCAGGATTTATGGAACTGACAAATAAGCATCAGAAAGAAATTAAAAGGATGACAAAGGAGAAAAAAATTGGGAAGTGAATAACTAGAGAATGTGGATTAAATGGGGCTTTGTCATATGTTCCTAGCCTTTTTTTAAACCACAGAAAGCAAGAGGAGAAAGGTCAGATAATCCTAGCTCACTGGATACAAAAAACCCCATTTCCTCTGAAGGAAAAATCCAAAGCTCATTTCTCTGAAACAATAAGACTCATTTGTCCCACATGAATGGCTGGGAATGTAGGGGAGAGCAGGGCATTTCCCATGTCCAACTGAAATGTTCCAGCCCTGCTGACGCTGCAGAATACCCAAGGAGGAATTAGCTACAACTGACACAGCCCCCTCACTGGCAGTTTGGAAGCAGCCATCCATCAGAGTGGGCTGAAATACAACTAAGAATTAATAAAAACACATGATAGACAACTCCAAATATCAACGAATAATTTTACGATGAATTAGCAAAGGACATGTCTGTTCACCTGGACCTATGATTTTCAGGATTAGATCAAGAAAAGTATGTCAAAGATCTCATCAGTTTGGAGTCTGAATTTTTTGCTGCAGCAGTATAGTAATGGAAAAGAAAACGGATGGGAGGAAGCCTGAAGCTGGTGTTCATCTACCTTGTGAGTATAGCTGGCTGCCAAATAAGTGAATGGAAACGGGGAGTGGACTCTAATCCTGGCTCATCCACTTTGTGAATGACTGGCAACAAAATACTGTTTTGCAATATGAAACAACAAAATTAAATTTTCAGCAATGCAAGCTTATTGGCAAACTGCCCCCCCTTTTGCAGGAATTTTAAGGGAATGATGGGAGAGCATGGGGAAGGCTCTCTTAGTCAGCATTCAGGTGACTACTGCAAAAGAATAACCTGTGGCTTCATTTTCAGTTGGTAGTGTAAGATCACCCAAGCCCTCACCCACAAGCCAATTTGTTGCAACAATCACCATGTGTGAGGAAAGGTTTTGAGATGAGTGGGTGTAAATCAAGGTAGCAGGAACATTTGTGCTTTTGTTGTTCTGTCAGATACCACCCACAACCCACTGTTGGAGCACAAACCTTCACCACCAACACAATCCTCCGTGCCAGCTTTTGAAAATATTCTGCAAATTGACCTTAGGCAGTTTGAAAAAACAGTAGTTTTTGTATATAAGTTAAAGTATGTTTCTGGGTTTTGTTAACAGAATACATAATATTAAAAATTGGATTCAAATTAAGGCAATTGTGTGTCTCTACCTTTTTGTAGACATCTTTGAGAGGAATGTTTTGTCCTGAGCACCATTCATGGTAGCAATTGTGTGTGTATTCCTACAGCTGTTAGAAACTAACCCAGAAAATATCAAAGCAGCAGAAATAGTGATGGAAGATGCCAATGAGTTAATAGTCAGGGACACAGCTCCTGGACAAGCGTGACCACAAGTAAATCTTAGATTTGTTGTTTTATTCTATACCTTCTGCGATGGTGATTTGCCCTGCACAGCAGAACAGATCTTGGCCTTTCTTTTTCACTTACTAGAGGATTTGGAGAGCAGGAAAAGAAGATTACAATTCCTCTCAGCAGAAAGTAATCCTTTTAAGTTAGGTATGTCAGCATTCATTGAGAAGTGTGGGAAAGTGCATGCTACTTAAAATGCTTGACAGGTCTCAGAGAAGCGTGGTGGCAGGAAGATGGGAGTAAAGCCCCCAGTTGTGATTACAATGGCCCCCAAATTAGAGACTGTTAGAGGGAGCAATGAAAGCAGAGTTCAGAAGCAAAGATTCATTTTGATGTTCATCCAGCCTGGTAAATTCACAGCAGTAAAGGCCAAAATTATAAACTAGAGTGGTATTGTAGATTTGAAGCTCATGGGAAACAAATTTTCTGTTTACATGGCCATTTTAGAGAGGTGGTGATGCTGTCCTGTAATTTTACAGTGCATCATGTTGTTACTGAGTATCCCATAAATTCATGGATCTGCTCTACCTGATACATATTTTGAGTAGCTCATAATTCCTTCAGTACACATTTATTCTGTTTGTAAATTTTAGTCTGATTGTAATAGTCATACTGAGCCCAAGACAGAGCTTATTGTTTAGAGTTTCACTGTATAGTTTTGAGTCCAAAGAGTTGGACTGAGACATTATCAGCAATGCTCTCATGAGATGATAAGCAAGGTCAGAAACTATTCTGGATACAGTCATTGCAAAATAATCAGGCTTAATATATAAGGCTGAAATTGAAGAGTACAGGAATTCAGCTAAATCTCATCTGAGCAGATGATGAGATCCTACTGACAAGGCAATAACACAAAAACTGTTGTGGGTTAGAAAAAAGAACTTCGAAATAATATGACAAGAGGTAAAGAAAATGGACAGGAATTCAGTGATGGAAAATCCACACTAAGAAGTATTTGAGCTACAGCCACAGAAAAATTAAACTAACAAAAATTTAAAAAACCCCCACACTTCTAATAAGGCAACATAAAGAACAATAACTGACAAGAAGGGCTTGAAATGCTGAGAAGGAGAATGATTATGAAAGTACAAGATGAAGTGGAAAGTTACGGGGGAAAAAAAGAGAAACAAAGCAATAAATTGCATAAAATAGCTGAAGATATCAAACAGTTCATAATGTATTTGTAACAGCATAATAGCTCCACATCTCTATTGTAGGAGAATTCAATTTTATTCACTCTAATTTAGCACAGGACAGTCAACACAGCCATTTCAAATCTGTTGTTCACTATCCAAGATAGCATCTTGACAGCTTTTAGCAAACGAAGTGCTTCATAACATAGACTGTTAGGGACAAGGGAAAGAACCAAGCCCAGGATCACATAATATACAAGCTTTTCAGGAATGTATTGTACAAGAGATCTTTATTCTTTTGTATTTTAAGAAGTCTGCATTTCAATTTTGCTGATATTATACATAATTCCCACATTTTGTCTACTGAATTCCCTCCTCCCCACCTCATGCCCAAAGCTTCTTATTTCTGCACCCTGAGTGACAACTGCAGGTGCCTCAATAGTGGATATTGCAATGCAAACCACTGTTTAAATGGCCTGCTTTGGCTAAATGCTTCTTTGTTTGCATGTAACGACTTCCCTCACATTCTCTCTTAACAAATACCTTCCATATGCTTGGAATATAAAGGCTTGGAAGTACTTAAATGGGTAGTCTGCCGTGTGTTACACTAAGGATCAGATGCAATGGTACATGGAGAGAACTCATTTCAGTTCCAAAAAACTGTTTCCAAAAAACTGTTACTTTCCTCTAACTTTTATTTTAAGTCAATATTTACAGTGGAGTGTTTAAAATACCTGGTCAGACCTGGGAATTCATTGGAGTAGGCAGACTGCAATGCACATTTTGAAGCGCTCCCCTAAATGAAAAAATACATAATGCTTTTAAGTCTCTGTCACCCAGAAGGTACTGAAATAGTCAAAATAATCTGAATTTATTTTTAGCACGGCAATTCACAATTGTGTTTGAAGGTAAGCAACAGAATAACACACTTGTTTCTTCTGATTTGCTTTTATCAATTCAAAAACTATAAAGGTGGTTATTATGGGCTTATTTCAGCCAGATTACATGGGCAAGTGAATTTCTTGCTGTTCTACGCCAGCTGTCCAGACTAGAGGGCTTGTAGAAGACACCAGACAGAAACCTGGGTGTGAAACATACTCTGAGATCTTATACTGAGATCCCCCAGTTCAGACATAGTCATCACTCTCCTGTTTTCTCAAATCCCATAAGGAGGATGGCAAAGACACACTTATTTTACAGTAGTGCAAACTCTGAGGTATTTCACTGCTGATCCAAGAGAGCTCTTTCCCTCTAAGCCCCTTAGAGAGTCCATCCTTTTGAGATGGATGATGAACAGCTGGCAATAGCCCCACCGGAGAACGTGTGAGGGTGCTATGCTGGCAAGAGAAAGCTTCTCAGCAAGCCCTTCAAGGGAGAAATACTCAGATGCAAGGATGGGAAAAGGGAAGAGAAATTTATAAAATGCGCTCTAATTAGGGCAGTTAACATAATTGCAATCATATTGGAAAGTGTACCCTTCTATTATCAAAGCTGCATCAGGAAAACACTATCTCAACAGTTTTCTGCTGAACCTGATTCACATTACATTGGCCAAGGCAATATTCACAGTGTCAGTGGGACAGACTTCTACCTCACCCAATGAGACAACTTTGGGAGCACCTCTCTGCTCATAGGATAGCTTTTCTCACTGAATTACTGGGCAATCATAACACAAAGTACCTAATCCAGTAACAATCCCCTTGATTAAAAAGGGACACATAAAACATTGTTAAATTTTTAATAAAAATTAAACCTCTTAATTGAGGAATACAGGTTGTTTGGAGGAAACTAGAAAAAATATTTTGCCTGGCTTTGTGTTCATCTTTCATTCTACTAGCTGCACAGTGGAAAATATTAAATGGGAACTTGTGTGGAGGAAAAGTTGCTTTGAAATTTGATATATTCCTTTTTTTTTCAATTATATTTCCCTGATTAGATTTACTTTCCAGCATTTGTGATATTTTGAAATTTGAACTATTGACTTGCTGTTTTAAGGAACCAGTTCTGCTCCCCATCCCTTTCACAGTGAAGTTAAAGGCTCTTGGCTTGGGAAGCTGGGGAATGCATTTAAAGTCTGCCTGTATTTGGCACTGGTGAGGTCACATCTCTAGTCCTGTGTTCAGTTTTGGGCTCCTTGCTACAGAAAGACATTGAGGGGCTGGAGAGTGTCCAGAGAAGGGTGGTTGAGTTGGTGAAGGGTCTGGTGAAGGACCTGGAGCACAAGTCTGATGAGGAGTGGCTGAGGGAGGTGGTGTTGTTTATCCCAGAGGAAAGATGGAAGATGGCTCAGGGGACATCTTATTCTCTACAACTGCCTGAAAGGAAAGTGTAAGGAGATAGGGGTTAGTCTCTTCTCACAAGGAACAAGTGGACAAGAGGAAATGGCCTGAGATTCTGCCAGAGAAGGTTTCCTCACTTAAAGGGTGGACAGGCATTGGAACAAGCTACCCAGAGAAGTGGTGGAATCATCATCCCTCAAACTGCTTAGAAATCATATGGATGTGGTGCCTGGGGCCATGGCTTAGTGGTGAACGTGCAGTGCTGAACTAATGACTGGACTTTACGATTTTGATTCGAAAGTGGCATCATTCCACCTCCCCGTCCCCCCCCCCCCCTTTTTTTCCCCAGAGGTTTTCAAGAGGCTTACACTTCCCGCCTGTATTGCATAAATAAACATTTTAAGTTACTTGGAGGATGAAAGCCAATTTCCTTCCAAAGCCTGCCCCTTTCAGACGAACAGCTGCCGCCCAGCGAAAAGCGTGCAGGAAAGAGCGGGCGATGCTGGGTGCCCAGGGGATCGGCAGCAGCATCCCAGCAGTACCGGCCCACCCCGAGGCAGGCCACGCGGGGTGCCCCATCCCTCCACCCGCCTTCCCGCCGCTGCCGGGCGGCTCCACCCCGCCACCGCCCCGCGCCCCTCCTCCCTGCTCCTTCCTCCTCCTCCCCATCCCGCGGCAGCGCGGGCGGCCATGGTGCGGCGCGGCCGGCGGCGGCGGCGGCGTGGGGCAGCGGCGGCGGGGACCCGCGGCAAGGTGAGGCGGCCCGCGGGCCGGCGGAGCGGGGCCGGGCGGCGGGGGCAGGGAGCCGGCCCGCCGCTTTCCGCCTGCCCGGGGCAGCGGCGGCCTTTGTCCGCTGCCCGCGGCGTGAGGGCTCGGAGGAGCAGCCCGCCGGCGCCGGCGAGTGACCGCCAGCGGCGGGGCGGCTCCCGCGGCGCGGCCGCACCGCCCCCGCCGCAGCGCGCTGCCCGGGACACCGGGCGGCCCGCGCTGCCGCCGGCAGCCATCCACGTGGCGCGGCGGCTCCGCGGTTGTGAGAGGGCGGGAAAGCGGGTGGAAGCCGCCCTCGGGGCGGCCCTGAGGCACTTAGCGCGGCGTGGGGCAGCTGCAGCTGTCTGGGACTTGTATTGGCTCTAATAAAGTCAGGAGCGGATCATTGACAATTAATTAGTTGTGAGCCTGGGATACCACTTTAGAAATAGCTAATACATTTATTTATTTTTAATTCTGGCCTTTTTTTTCTTTTTCCTTTTTTTTTTTTCCTTTTGAAACTCCACGATGCCAACGCTGGCACATACTTGAGTCGCCTGAGAGGCATGCTTCCGTCGGCTGTGGTCTGGTCCAAGCCTGGTGCCGCATGCTTGGGTGCATCAGGCTGATGGTGTGGTTCAGTTCTCGGGAGGTGATATTGCTATAGAATCATAGAGTACTTTGGGTTGGAAGGGACCTCATCTAGTCAACCTCCTTGAAGGAGTGTTGCCATCTTAAATTAAATCAGATTGCTCAGAGCCCCATCCAACCTGACCTTGAATGTTTTCAGGGGTGGAGCGTCTACCAGCTCTCTAGACAACCTGTTCCCGTGTTTTACCATTCTCCTTATATGTAGTGTAAATTGACTTTTTTAAGTCATGGTGAGTTTCCCAGGTGGTGGAAATGAGCAAGGAGAAGTTCAGCATCTCATTCAACTCTTGATGATGGAAAGTTAGAGCTTTACAGGGGTTTTTATTTATTTATTAGAACCTCTGTCCTCGCAAAGACCTTCCACCTCTGTATGACCTCAGGCCCTCCACTGGCAGTGTGAAGAAAAGAGTACTATAAAACAGTTCAGGATAACCTTGTTTGACTATGGACACAAATGGCACTCGATTCTCACCTCTGGTTCTGTAACACAAGACTCTTACTGTCTCCTAGTTCCCTTTCTGGTACACAGCTAAACACATGTTTCTTTCAAGGCTCAGCAAAGGGCAGAAGACAGTGTCTGTTCTTGGTGCTTTCCTGTTTCTCATGGGAGTTTATTTTTGTCTGAGTACAACCTTCTGCTGGCTCTGCCTTGTGTTTGTGATACATTGGTGAGCAGTGAGTTCAGTCCTGGCTGGGCCAGAAGGATGTGGTGGTGAAGGTCTCTTTGCCTCTGAAGTCATTGACCGTCACTGCTGACGGGCAGATTGGCTTGTGAGTACATGCCCCCATTTGAAAACAGTTGCTGAAGACGTCAGCAACTGTTTTGAATCAAAAGACCTGCAGTTCCATTTCCTGTCCCAGGGTGTGATTTACCAGGTCCTGGCACAGCAGTTTCAGTACACAGAGCTTGTTAAAGGGACATTGGCTGTGACTGTTTGCACACACAAGGCCTGAACTCAAGTCCTAGACTTGAGCAGTCCAGGCACAAAGTGAGTGTGCATCACAGTATTGTACAAAATTGTTTTCCTTCGAATACCAGGGCCTGGACAGTAATTAGCCATCACCATGGGATGCTCTTGAATTATGCAGAGTTAATTCAGAAATAGTTGTTACAACTGTTAGGATTGGCAAGAGATTAGATGGTACAAAGTAAGAAATAGTAGCAGTTGATAGTGTTTGGATTGTGTTCATATGCTGGCACGCTGATACTCACAGTACTACCAGCATTTTTGAAGAGTAGGAAGGTACTGCCTATGGAAGATGACATTTAAAATTATTTGCCATGTGATTATGACACTTGGGCATTCCTTATTTTAGGATAAAGTAGCTTTATGGACATTAGCTTATTATCAGTCCAAATAAGGCAATATAGAAACCATATTTGCTGTTCTGAAAACAGCAGAATTTACCAAAATTTCATGGAGCAATAGGTTTACGGGTGTGAAAATTGCCAGAGCCTTTTGAGGGAGCACCCTCAAAGTCCCAGGAGTTGTTGCTGAGACGGATTAAAGGCTCAGGCATAATCCATCTTTACTTTAGAATCAAATTATTCCTGCAAAGATCATAAAAGTGGGTGATGACTGCTCGTTCTATCAGTTCCTTCTTCTTTCAGAGCACTCACATGCCTTTTCATCTCCTGCCACTTATGGCAGGAATACACTTCACTATCCAGGGGATTTCAGCTTCTTGTGCTTTAATGATGTTGAGAAATTCTAGAGGTCATCTGGGATCTTCCTTGCCTTCCTAGATTTTGTTGATGCCCATGAGTCTTGGGCTGATTGTGTGGTTGACAGTCTTTTTGACTGTGTAATTACACCAGTCTGTGTAATTCTTTAGCACTGCTGTTTGGGGCTTTGTATCTATGCTTTCCATGTCTTTCACACATTTGTATGATGCTTAAAATTAAGCTTTTAGAGTGCTGTTCACCTTTGTGACTCCAGTGGGAAAACCAGGATCTAGACTTCTAACTAGTTCTGGTTTATTGGTCTGGCACCTGTTGACATTCTGGCTGGGCCCTTCTGTTCTTGTGGCACTGCCCACAATTGTCAGCCTTGGAGTGCTTTCCTGTTCGGTTGTTCCTTTGAGGTACGAGCCAAATGCAGTGCCCTTGGGTGATGTGCCTTAGGCTGGCTTCTGGGCTGAGCCTGGGACAAGCCAAGAGGCTTTCCAGCGTGTGCTGAAGGTGTGACTTTGCACAGGTTTGGTTTGTGTGAGTATCTGCTTGAGATTAAACTTCGGTTATTTCAGTTTGGCTGAGTTTGAACGTGACTGAACTTGTCTGTCCTCTGCTTTGAGTAGGAATACCCATATATTGTGCTAAATTGAATTAAAGGAACACAGCCCAATTGAATTTTTTTCCCCATGGTGGTAGCAAAAATAGAGAACTACACCTAATTCCTGTTTCTCATGCTGTAGGTTCTCCTGATACATCACTGTTGGAGAAGAATGTGCTTGTGTGACAATTGGCAGGGAAAGAGATATATGTAAATAACTCTTGAAATTAAACATGGTAGTAAGTGGTGTAGAAATAACTTGCTTACAACCAAATCCACAGGTTTGCATGCAGGCAGGTGTTCTCTCCTCACAGCCTACAGGGCAAGTTGTCAGGAAAAAAAGTTGCTTTGTCAGTTGAAACATGAAAATTCTTCCTGTTGATGCGAATAGCAAAACAGCTCACCTTGGGCTTTTTTTTCTTGACTAACAAGGCAGAATTCATGGGCATAGTGCTTGGAAAAATGTTTTTGTGACTGCTGGGGACCTTAGGTTCTTTACTTTTCAATAGTTGATGTGACTGAAAGAGTTTTGACAATCCTACCAGCCTCTGTCACCCTCTGCCCTTGGTGACAGACATGCCAGCCTCCACAGGCACATGCGAGCTACTCACCCTGGTTCTGTGGGAATAGGATCTCCACGCAGCCCAACACATCCAAGTGTGCTCCTCGGTGTACTGGTGGTATTTTGTCTAATTTAGAGAAGGAAAACCTGAGAGATGTGGATGTCTTGAGCTTTGGACTAATTCTGCAAAAACATAGGATATGTTATTTTGGCAGTTGTTGGATTGTGTTCCATCTGTAGTGAGGAAGGTTTGCTGATGCTTTTGAAGAGTACCGTGCAGGGATTTTAAAAAACTAAGTGTGTTTTATGTGCAAAAATAAATTAGTTCAATAGATATAAAACTTCCCAACAAATAACACTGACTTCAACAGCTGTGAATTATTTCCAGCTTTTACTAGACTTGGTATTTAGCCTTTTTAAGAGGTATATTTAAAAGACAGTATTTCTCACACCTGCAGCATTTCAGCAGTCCATTGTGGTCTATTCATGATGAAATATTTTCCCTGAGCAAGCTTGCAGTGTTCATCACATCTCTGCCTTCATGACTTTTTTAGGGGTTTAGTGGCAAAAAGTTCCTCTCCTGTAGTGCCTGTGTTTTACAGATGTGTTGAATAGATCAACATTTTGACATTTCTGTTTAGACAAATATGTATTTTCTTTCTTGGTGTATAATAATTTGTTGACAAGAATGGAAATCCTAGGCTCTGATGCTGATTGTAAATCAGTTTCAGAATGTATTTTAACTGAAAGTTGGAGATGGAAATGTCTGTGACTTCCAGGACCACCCAATAAATGACAGTGAATGAACCCATCACAGCAGCGGTGTTTGCTGCAATCTTGTCTTTTATGTTAGTGGACTTTTCTTGGAAATAAATTTGGCTTACAATTTCAGGTGCAGAAATAGTGTTGCTAATCAAGATTCACCATGAGGCTTCCCTTTCTAAACTTCTGGAGTATGTCCACCTTTTACCTGTCAGTTGTCTGTTATTAACATGAGCCCTTCTGGTAAAATGGGGACTCATCATTGACCAAATTGAGATTTTTTTGTAATCAGGCTATGGGGAGCAAGTCACAAACTAAAAATCCTTGGAGCTCTACAGTAAGTTACTTAAATCAGTACCAGTACTGTAGAATTTGGGAATGCAAAAAAAATTAAGTCTCCTACTGGGAAGGAATTTTTTTCTTGTTGTTCAAAATCAGTAATTACAGCCTCATAATGACTCCTCTGGTGCAGGTGCCGAAGCAATACGTGAAGAAGAGCAAATCAGGCATACAGTAATCATAGCAGTGGCTAACTCCGCTGTACATGAGCACAAGAACTAATGCAGTGGCTCCTGGAAGCAATTTATTCATAGCAGTGAGACTCTCAGCTCCTTGTATATTTTTCAATTAAAATGCACAATCCCTCATTTTTAGCACTGCTCTGTACTGAGTGAATTCGGTCACAGCAACGGAAGTGGATTCTGGATGTTCACTGTAGGAGGTGGGTGTAAGGGACTATCCAAAGGGGTTTGGACATGGACAGCATGACTTCAGCGACTCAATGTACTTTGGATCATGCCATTATAGGCCTAAGAGGGTCAGTTTTTCAGAGGTGAATTCTACTCTTGCTCCAGCAACATTGTAAGATGGTTTTGTATCAGCCTACATCAGCTTTATAAGATCAGAACAAGAATAAAATTAGGCTCATGTTCACCCTTTACTGTAGCTTATTTCAAAGAGTGATGCTTTGGTGAAGGTACTGCTTGCTTTTTTAATGGAAATGGAACTTTTGCAGCTACATTACTTTTGGAGAATGAGCCTCCTTTGGATCACTTCCCTTGCCACAAATAAACTTAGAAAAAAAAAAAAATCATCATTATATATGCCCTGTATGAGCAACCTTGGTTTTCTGTGACAGTGGAAAAGGGCAGTCTGCTCTTGGTTCTGAACCTCATCTCTGAGATGTACTAGTGAATGTTCAGGGCAGGAAAACAGCACTTTGAGATGAGGAATTGGCCTCTGACCAGGCAGTCATTGATCTCATGTTCCTGAGAGTTAATGTGAGTGTGGCTTCAGCAAACAGCAGAGAGGCTTGTTTCAAGTTAGAGTGGTGTGTGTGAGGTGTATGTGTGGTCCAGGGGAAGTAGGGGACGAGTGTCTGGATGCTGGAGAGGAATGCAGACACTGGTCTCCCAGAGCATTTGTGTGACTAGCAGAATGGTTTTGCAGATGATACTTGGATGTGTGAAAATGTGTTCTGAAACTTGGCAAAATGCCTTTTTCCTTGCTTTTTAAGGCTTGATCTGTTCATCCCATCCTTACACCCACCCGATCCTAAAGCAGCCCATATGGGAACTGTCTGAAGGCTTTCTTACTATCCTGGCACATGCAGAGCCTTATCCAGAGTGTTTGCTGTGAAGTGTATGGCCCAGTGGAATGGTTGGAGGTGGTGTTACAAGTCTCCTAGGCTGGGACTGGACTTCTTGAACTCTGAAGCTGTGACCTTGGTCACCTCAGGAAAGCTGCTGCCTGCCCTTGGCTGTGCTTCCCCCTCTCCTGGTGGGCCACATAATGGGCTTCTAGCAAAGGAGAAGTGTTCTTGGTTAGCACATTTTCACTCTCTTAGTGTCACAGGAGAAGCTCTGACAGTACTGACCAAGGAGAAGGAGTTTCATTGGTTTTGTTTTTGGAGTTAGCTAAGTATCTGCTAAAATCCATAATGGTACTGTGGGATCTAAAGGTCAGGTTTCTTTGTACTTTAGCTTGTGTCATGTTTGAAGTTGTGTTCCTCACCTCTGAGCCGTCTTTGCTCTGGAAGAGCAGGAGGGGTGGTGGGTTTCCCCATGGGTAAGGGTGCCCTGAGCTCCTGCTTGCAAAGATGAGGCACGCATGTATTTTTTTATGTCTCTGAAGTACTTTGCTGTGGAGGTGAACACCCTGTGTGTTGCATCCCCTCCCTTATCCCAGATCCCGAGTTTGTATTCAGGGATTTAAACAGTCTATACAGAATTTTCCTGGAGTTTAGCTAAATAAGGTACAATTTACACATAGCATATTTTGTGCTACAGACCTGTGCTTGCATAGTAATATAAAAATAAATTGTATGGTTGTGAATTTGAGTTTTCCTGTTAAGTTGGTGTGTGTGACTCGTATTTTCTGCTTTGTTTTGAATCAGAAACAGGTACCCAAGGATGTGGCCAACATTTTTAATACCCCCAGTGACAGTGAAGATTTTCCAGGATTCCAAGATGATGCTTCCAAACAGAGCTTCTTGTCAGAGGACAAGTGTGCTAGTTTGGATTCTGCAGAGACTGGAAAAGAGGTAGGAACAGATTTCCATAGTCCAGTCATGCTCTTGGGATGCAGTAATACTCTGAGCCTGTGTCAAAACTTTGTGAATTATAACTCTCACCTTAACCTGTAATTTGCAGTGCCCATATTCAACTTAAATGTAAACAAACTTAGTATTTAGGGTTTAGTGGTTGCTTTTGAAAACTCCTTCATAATATAAAAAAGAAAATGTGTTTCATTGGAAGATGAGTTTAAGTGAAATAGGTAAGTTTGAGAATTGCTTAATTTGCTTATTCTGTTAAGAATAAGAATTGCTTAATTTGCTTATTCTGTTAAGAATAAGCAAACAGGAAAAAGGGAATTACCATCCTGGAAAGATGTTGCAGGATATGTAAGTGAAAATACATGATATTGGATGGGCATTTGTGAGTATGTAGGCTTCAAAGTATTTCTTCCAGAAATATCTCCACGCTGTCTTTGCATTAAAATTGTGCTTTAATAGTGGTAATCCAGAGAAAGCATCAGCTCCTGCTGCAGTAATACAATCTGCTGGTTCTTTGCTCTCTTGATGAAGTGTCTTGGATCAGCACAATGATTTGATATTTTTTCTTCTCTGGTAGCTGGAGATACCAGCTGAATTCACAAGAAAAGAATAGAACTGGTGTGCTGTCTTGGGTGGCGAAAAAATTAGTTTTTAGTCCTTTGGAAAACTATAATTATGTGCTTGATAGCCATGGGCTAATGTGTTATAAGATATACCTTTGTCATTTGTGCTCTTGCAAAGGTCCCTCTGTTTCATTAATGAGATAACTGAATTTTTTTTTTCTTTTATTTTCCTAGTCCATCAGGTCAGCACCTGGTCAAGAGGTGCTGATGACAAGGAGGATGATTAGTGTTAGCCAAAGAAAGACACAGAATAAGGCTTGTTACAAGTGTGTTCTGTTTCTCAGCCTTCATAGGCAAGTGACCCCAGGAGCGTGCAGAAGCCTTTTGAGGGTAGAGCCACAGTCTGTGCTGGGGAGAAGGACAGTGTCTAAGATGTAATTAAATGAACTGGGCTCTAAGTTGGTTTGTAATCTAGTTGCTAGACAGCAGTACTGGCAACTTCAGAAAACCAGGAGGTAGCTTGCTCTTGCATTTGTGTTTTTTTGGGGAGCATCAAGAAGGGTCAGTGGGGAGAGGTATTGGTGGTGGAGGGGAATCCTTGTGAGGGAGCTTCTGCTTCTGCCTACTTGGGGGCTGCAGACACCTGACTGTACTTTTCCCTCCCTTGATTTCCCAACTTGTGACATAGAGTTTATGATAATGATCTCTTCTGCAAAGCATTTTAAAATCCTCTGATGAAAAATACTGTGGAAGAGATAGGTAGTTAGTTTAACATGCACTGCTGAGAATGCCAGTGAGACTTGTTCCAGATTTACAGCTGGCACTGCAACCTTCCTTATTATTCTTGTGTTTCCCTTGGGATGAGAATTATTTTAAATCTTGATCAGTATTGAATTTAATTTCTTTACCACTAAATGGTACAATAAAAATACCCTGAGTTCCATTCAACTGCAGCATAATCTGCAGTCCTTGCACATCTGGGCCCTGCATCAGTGAGCATCATCCTGTGTTCATGATGGCAAACACCACTATGGTAGCAAAAGGCCATTGGTACTTGTGCAGGAAACAAAAGGGTTTTGGTGCAAAGGGGAAAATGATGGGAAGTTCAGAAAAATTCAGCAGTACTTGAGAAAGGATGCAAGGTAGCTGCCCTGCTGGGGTGGCAAATGGGCTATTTGTGCATCAGGTGTTCCCATGGACGCTGAGGTGCAAATGAGTTGCAAGTAGTGATCTCTGTGTGACTCCTTTCCTCAGGGCTTTCTGCAGTCTTGCTCTGATAATCTCTGCGCTTCTCCCGAGTTCCCACAATCTCTCCCACAATAGGTATCCCTGGTGTGTATTTTACCAGGTGTAGACTGTTCTTCATAGATGAACAGCATAGCTGTAGGTGTGTTATTTTTAGCTAACAAACAGCATATTTCCCCCATCAACCTTCATTGTGGAATTTCATAAAAACACAGAATACATAAAAACTTCAGTTTCCTCCAAGAAATGCAATTTAACTTTAAAGTAACTTCCCTATTGTGTTTGTTCCTTTCTCAAGCAGCTGCACTGCAGCTATCAACAAAAGAATAAAGTAATTTTCCTTAAAGAAAACTCATTACAATTACCCATAATAATTTGTAGATGTTTAAGTGTAAAGAAACAGCATATGTAGTGGCTCTCCCCTCCCATTCCCTTCTAAGTTTTTCCACTCGCCTATTGTATCTTTTTTCAACAGATATTATTTTAAAATAAATAAATGGGTAATTAAAGTCAGGGAAGGGAGAGAATTGAAAGGAAGAATAAAGATATTTAGCAAATGCATTGTATTAAAGGTAATTTTTGTTTCTTGTGTGGGAGGAAGAAGTAACAGAGGAAAATTGGGGAAACAAACTTACATGTTGCTGACTTTCAAGAGGAAGGTATGATGTGAACATGGATTATATTCCTACCAGGAGCAAGTCTCTCAAGAGATTAGCAGGAAAAGGTTGATTAAATGGTCTTCTACTAGTTCTTGTTGGAAGTATGGAAGTATTTCTATTTAGTAAAAGCCTTGTGTTTAATTGGGATGTAATGTACATATCCTCAAGAGTGTTTTAATGCGATGTTTTTACTTCCTAGTCTGTAGGCTGAAATTGAGGAGCTGCCTACCCTAGACCACATGTGAATGATAAATTGCACCAAAAAACCAGCGAGTTGAGAAGTTGAAAGGTGGAGGGATATTAGTCAGGCTGTTCAAAGCTCTGATCATTTATGTTGGTATCAGTCAGTTCAGTGACGGTGTAACAGCATAAGAAGCAGACCTCATCTCTCATTTGTATTTTCTTCTATTCAAGGCTTGTTGAAGAAAATACATAAAACAGAAGAAAATACATAAAACAACATGATGATTTACATACAAGAAAACTGATAGTTTATTTTTATTGGGTTGTAATGAAGAAGGAAGAAGTGAAGGAGAAAGTTTCCCCCACAAGAAATAGCTCTGTTAAAGCCCTGTCCTCAAAATGAAGAAAAAAAATCTTGCAAAGTTAAAACAACTCAATATTGAAACTGAATGTTGTCTTCTTGTTGTTTGTTTCTTTTGACAGGCTTTGCCTGCAAAGTGCTTTCACAGTATGCTGTTTAGTTGGCATGTCTTAACCCTCCAAACCTGTTTGTTGTGGCTGTGTGAATGCTCTATATCTGAGTGTCTCTCACAGCTACTGAGTGGTGCTTTTGCAGGGGCTCCGGTTTCAGTCCAGATACCTCACCAAAGAGCTGCTGGGGATTTTCACGGAGGACACTGACTCTGAAACTGAAGTGTTTGAGGGCTTCACTTCAAACGAGGTGCATGTGAACAAGAAAGAAGTTCTGGTAAAGGCAGTCACACCTACATGTGAATGTATATGTTGACTTCTTTTTCTGTCTCTTCTGTGTAAACTTCATGTTCATGTAGGAATTTTTCTATGATGCTCTTTTTTCATGCTGAATTAAAATGTGTTGTCCTAAAGAATGCTTTATTTAATATAGCATCACATATTAGAAATGAGAACTACTTCCACTGCTTGTAGATTGTACTGGGCAAGATTATTCCTCTGGAGGCAGCCATGTCTGTATCCCAGACAATACTAATATGTAGATGTTTTGTTGATCTCTGCACAGGCAGAAGCTGCATACTGTGAACTTGTAAAAAGATGTTAATTTAGGTGAATTTATGGTGGTGCCTTTGGGTGGAAAGACTGCTGTTTAGAACTAGTGATTTAAAAATTAACTCTCTTGTATCAGAACCAGTAATGTAACGCGGGATTTTTCTTGCCTCTAGATGGTGGAGTCAGACTTGAGTGACGAAGAACATGATAATTTGTTGGGTAATGAGAAAGAAGAGGAGGAAGAGATGAAGAAGGTTTCCCCCAAGAGAAGAAGCTTTGGCCTTCGTGTTGCTTTACAGTTTCCCACCAGGAAGTCATCTGAGAAAAAAGAACAGGCTTTGTCTGATTTACCTGTAAAGGACTGTGAATCCCTCACACCTCTCAAGCAGTCGGACAAAGTAGAGGGCTCTGCTTCAGAGTCTGAAGAAGACATTAAAGAAACAGAGGAGGAAAGTTCCAATGCATTGCTTAAGAGAGCCATAAATATTAAAGAAAATAAAGCCATGGTAAGACTTAAGAGCAGTGTTTTGTTCTCTGACATTTACATCCAATTACTTTAGCATACTTGAAGTTTAGGGTCCCTGCTGGTGCTGTGGTGGAACTTTGGAAAAATCTTATGGTGAATTTTTCTACCTGGGAAAACCCTAGAGGACCCTCAGCATTCAGACATTTAACCCTAAAATAACCTCAAGTAGGGACTAGCCTGGTCAAGTTTAAAACCAGAGTAGAACTAAGAATTTTTAATGTGGATATGAACAAAGTTATAAATGACCAAATTTTGCAGCCTTCAGAACATGTCAGAAAACCAGCTGGTCATTTTAGGTGGTTTATGGTGTTGTTTGCACAATAGTGTTTCTACTTTTTGTTTGTGTGTGACAGATCTCCTGCAGTTACTGATTAAAAAGCCAGCAAAAAACTGCTGAGGATGATAAGTGTAATTTTTCAGCTGTGTGGGATGTGATTTTTGCAGTATTGCTTTACTACATGACTGCTGAACACGTGTGTATGTGTGTGTAGGTGTGGAAAAGAGCAACTGATCATTTACTAATGTTTTTTTCTCTATTATCCAACATGCCACCAGCTCTCTTTAATTATCATGCTGCTATGTAATCCAAACTGATGTTCAGTGATTAGTAGCTCCTTCAGTTTTACTGTGTTTCAGGGAAAGTTGCAGCTTCCAAGCAGTCTTGGAGCTCAAGCAGTACCTCTTGGTGTGGGCCTGCAGCTCCTGTGTAAAAACTTGCTTCAGCTTTGTACCTGTACTTCTAACCTGTCATGTGTTGCCTCTGCTGTTGTGTTGGTCTTGCTGCTCCTTGGTCCTTCTCCCCTTCCACTCTTCCTTGCAGTTCAACCACTGTGAAATTCACTGGCATCCTAGGAGCAGTACTGTACTTAATAAATGCCACACAGAAGTATTTACTGAGAAATACTGTATTCAGCTTTTAATCTCTTGATGGCTGTGGCAATCTCAGAGAGCTAGCAGCTTGGCTCATCCCCACTCTACCAGTGGCTTTTCAGAAGTTAGCCTCATTCTGGAATTCCAGAACAGGTCAGTGCTTTTTTTGTACCTATCAGCCACTGCTTCTGTGGAAATGTACTTCCAAGAAAGACATCTTGTGCATGGTGCAAGAAATAATCATCCTGCTGAAGTACTTCTGATGCTGTACATGATCAGAACATGCATGCATTGGGGGAACTGCCAGTGGGGCTTAGTTGCTCTCCAGCTTTGTAATGAGTGTGTACCCAGTGTCTGCACTGCTTAAGGGGATGCTGAGCTCTCTGGCAAAGAACACAGATGTATCTGCAGTCAGTAAAAGCTCACTGGGAACATCTTACTGTCTTCTGGCACCCTGTCTTTTTTTCCCTCCCTCCTATCATATGAACTTAATTTCTTGTTATCAATCATTACTGTGTTGTAATACACTCCTTTGGTGCTGCTTTGACAAGATACTATGTAAATCTGACTAGCTCTAATTCCCAGTAAGAATTAGTGGGAGCTATAAAGTTAGTATCATTGGCAGAGTTTTTGCTCATGGCAGAGTAAATAAACCCCTTTTATGAGCCCCACTTTATTTAAGTGCTTCCATGAAGGTTCCTTGCACATGTTTATCTGTAATTTGAAGTGCATGTGAAGAATGGATGGTAGGTGGTGTTGCTTATTTTTTAAGTTGCAGTGAGTTTTCAATGTGACATCTCTTGATTCCAGCTTGCCCAGCTGCTGGCAGAACTGAATTCCGTACCGGACCTGTTCCCAGTGAAAATGCCATCCTCAACTCCTTCAGTAAGTTCCCAGTACTGGTTGGTGGTGACAGTAATTTTTGTTAGACTTAGACTTAATGTGTTTCATTAGAAACTTCCAGAAAACTTTCTTCTGATTTCCTTTGGGTTTGGTCACTTCATTTGTATAAATTTACTATGGTTTGCAAAGTGCCAGAGATTACATGAGGAAATGGAATTTTATATGATATTTTATGGAGAAGGACAAAGACCAAGATGAGATGCTACATTTTTGCTCCAGAAATACTGTTTGGGATCTTAGACCAGTGTCTGTGTATGTGGGAATAAGGAAGAGTACATGCTTTCCTTTGGGTTTAGATTCTGTTAATTTCCCTCTTGTAGGCTTTTCTTCTAAAATCCATGCTTCCAAATAGAGCTATGCTTATGAAATTGAACCATTCAACACAAACAGAAATGATACAGTAGTTATTTTTATTGACTTTTCTCAGCTTTAAGCAGAGGAGTGTCAACCCTTCTTTTAGTAGCATCTTTCCAGTGTATTATAAACTGGAAAGATCTGAGGAAACCTTGAAGGGCATGTCTTTGGTAGGTGTCCATGCAGGACTTCTGTTTCATCAGTTTAATCACACTAATTGGGAGGTGTGACAGTATGAAGAGTGCCTCCCAAGAGTCTCCAAAATTAGGAATTTTGAAATAAATGAAGCAACTTCTTAATACCTTTTCAGTTTAAAAAAATTAAAAGAAAATTAACAAGGACTCAGCTTGTTCCTCAAACCGTCTATTCCTCAATGTTCATCAGTTGTGTATTCAGATTGTGGGAAAAGCAGAATATTTAGCTACCAAAGAGCAGTGAAAACTAGCTTCCACCACCCTACTGTGCCACATGTTAAATTCTGGTATAGTTCTGTGATGTTAATTGGAACGGAATTTGATGTTAAGGTGTAATTTTTAAAAGTAGTAAAAAGGTATAGTGTGTAGGGAGTATATTTGGTGGTGGGGTTTTGCTTAACAAATCAGGAGTAGGAGAACAGTAGATCAATTCATGATAGTACAAGTGTGGTACAGACATTTTCAGGTTGTTTCTAGTGTTTAACACTACAAACATAACTGAAAAGACAGTTACTGGAATTTTCTTCTCTTGTAGAGGCAGAAGAAAACCCCGAGGAGGACATTCTCTGAAGGCCAGATAACACGCCGAATGAACCCAACCAGAACTGCTCGTCCACCAGCAAATTTTGCCTTGGAAAAATTTACTGTGTCAGCTGTCAAACTTGCAGAACACATCTGTAGCTACAGACAACAAAACCTCCTGAAGAGACTCAGTGTGGTATTTGCCAGATTTTGATATCCCCAGTAGTCAGGAACTAGGAAACATTTAAATTGTTGGCCAGCTCTTAGATCAGACATGACATCCTACACAAAGTTATTGAAAATCTTTGGTTGGGATTACCTACAGAAGTTATTTCCAGGCCTTTCTGTTTCATCTTTCACCTGTTAAGTGGGTTCTATTTGTGACCAGTGTTACTCAGGCATAACAAGACAGTTAACTTCTGGTCTGTTATTAATTCTTCATCTGAAAATTACTAGATCCCATAATGTACAAAACCTCGGAATGGCAAGGCAGTGGGGTGGTGGAGGTGGCAAAGCAGATCTTCTCTGTTGCCAGACTTGGGGGGGAAAAAAAAGGCAAAAATCCTTCTCTGGAAATAGGAGAATGATGATGTGAGTTATATGGCTGAACTGAGAATGAATTAAGGGAATCTGCACCAGCACACTGTTAATGTACAGGCTAGTAATTGAAAAGTTGCAGATTTTACTCTTTCCTATTTTTAAAAATACGTTTTTTTCCTCCTCTAGCCTATGGTGGTCATTTGTCTTGCTTATATTTTCTGTATAGCCCTTATGGGGAGGACCCTTTAAGTCTGAATCCTTACAGGCTGGATCCCAGTTCTGCTTGTAGGAACAAGTGCTGGACATAGTTAAAGCATTATAGAGGGAACTTGGCTATTAGAAGAAGAGGAGTAGCACCAAATGAGAACCTGGGCTGGCAAATGACTGTTTTGGACAGAACAGAACTGATCTATAGTGAAGGACAAATGAGGTCTTCAGAGACAGGTATGGGGAAGGCTAAGAATATGATGAGATTTGTTCATGAATAGGGGTCAAAGAGAATGATTATTTAGATGGAAAAAACCATTGCTTAATGGTGAAGTGGAGTACTTCCAAATAAGAAAGGGCTGGGATTGGCAGGACTAACCTAAAACTTCAGTAGTTTTTTTTTTGCAGGACGTTAGAGATTGTCATTGGAGAAAGCAACTAGAGAACATACAAGGAGATTGAAGGATGAAAGCATGGGAAGGCAGATGATCACAGTTCTTGATTTTGAGAGGGAACAAATGGAGTATGAAGAGTTACAGTGAAGGAGGAGAGGGAATGCAAAGAAAAGTTAGCAGTAAAACATTGTCAAGGATTTGTGCGAACAGAAGAAGTAATGATGGAAAGGAATGAAATAAAATGAATAAATGTGTGGTAGAGAAAAGCTTATGGAGGAGAGGGAGAGAAAGAGGCAGGGGTGATTTGGAAACTCTTCCCTGTTGAGGTACATGAGCCTGTAGTTTGCCAGCTGTAGACTGCATGCTCATTGTAAATGAAGGAATTTGTCACCAAGTGTGGTGACAGAGGCTTCATGACATCAGACAAAAGGTATTGAGATGAGTTTGTTTAGCAGAGGGATTGTGGAGCACGCAAAAGAAGGAGATCATTGAAGTACTCGTCTCATCGCCCGGTAGAAGACATAACTGAGGAGGACTTGAACAACATTGCAATCACTGTTAGAGACAAAATCTATGACAAAGTTCTCGTAAGTGGTTGCCGTATTCTTCAGTGTGTCTGTGTGCTTGAAATGAAAAGTCTCTCACTATTTCACTGGTGTTTGCTAAAAGGTGTCCTTTCCTGAGGCTCTGGGGAGTTCAGCTCATCATTATTATGTCACACAAGTACAGCTTTGAAAGCTTTGCCAGACTTCTCTGGGCTTGGCTGTGGTGGTTGATACTTCCCACTGGCTTTTTGCCCCTGAAAAGTGTTTTTGTGCCACAGAGCTGTTAAGTCAAGTTTGCTGTAGCTATTACTTGCCACTTGTAAGAGTTGGCATCCTTTTTCTCTCTCTCACTAATAAAAATGTTGTGTTGTACCATTAAATAACAGTGATCCCTGCTGTTCTTTGTACCTCTGGAAATGACATTTCTGTACAGGTTGTGTAGTGTCCAGTGTTTTTAATGAAGCTCCTCCTTCCTTTTTTCCCTGCTGGATTTGGTTATTATTGATTATCATAAAGATCATATTACCATGTATGTCATGCTTCATAGTATGGGCAGGCATGAGTCACAAGATCATTTTCTCAGTAGTTTTAGGTTTTTCCTGGAGAGAAGTAAGGACCAGAGCTATGATTATGAGGTTCATGTAATTTGAGACTTCTAGTTGAAACTTGGCACTGTCTCTGTAAAATTCCTAGCATTGTTGTATTATTTATCATGGTAACTGAACTCACTCTTCATTGTTTAATTTGACTTTGGTTTGAATTTGTGCTTATTATTATTAGGAAAGCTCATCAATGGGCGTTTAAGATGTCCTTCATACAAATGTTTTTCTCTTCCATTCCACCTTTAGGGTAGTACTTGCCACCAATGTCGACAGAAGACAACTGATACAAAGACAATCTGTCGCAAGCAGGGCTGTGGAGGAGTCAGGGGGCAGTTCTGTGGCCCCTGTCTTCGAAATCGATACGGTGAAGATGTGAAGTCAGCTCTGCTTGATCCAGTAAGTATCATTCTTGAACCTGGAATGAAAGTGTGGTGAATAGAGTTTTGTTAGTAATCCATGATGTTAAGAATATGCTCCTGGTAACGGTGTTCAAATGTTTTTGCCAAGAGCAGATCTGTAGTACTAACTAATGGCTCTGATGGGCTAGCCCAGTGTGGCAGTGGCTGCTCTGTTAGCACCTGTGCTTTATGTGCAGTTGCTGGGCAGCTTGGAGGTGCTTAACTTCATGTACCAGCTAGTTAATTCAGTCCCAGGAATTGTCCTGTACCAGCAGGCAGAGAGAGGCAAGGAACTTGTCATAGTGGGTACCCATCTCTTTGTAGGGAGCTGTCTACAGTCAGCCTAACATGGAATGAATGTTAGGCATTATAGATTACTTCAGTCTATTTGAAAATCAATACTGAGCACATCAGAGAACCTGAGGCTTCAGACTAAGAAGTATTCAAGCACTTAATAATTTTTCTAATCCTGCAGAATTTGGAAAATGTTAATAAGGTTGGCTGGCTGATAGAGGCTTGTAAAACCTTGCCCTGAACAATCACATGGTGGGGAAGCCATACTCGCATTTCTCTGAGCAACAGGAAGGCCGGTATAACATTTTTCATGTCTTGCTTTTCCCCTTCTCCCACGTTCACACCCCTGCAGGCCTGGATCTGTCCTCCGTGTCGCGGGGTGTGCAACTGCAGCTACTGCCGCCGGCGGGACGGGCGCTGTGCCACCGGCATGCTCATCCACCTGGCCAAGTTCTACGGCTACAGCAACGCCAAGGAGTACCTGGAAAGGTGAGAGCTCTGCCCTCTGGTCATTCCTTTTTAAACTGTTACAGCCCTTTAATAAATAACACTTGACTTCTTGTGCCCTGAGGCAAATCCTGCACCTATGCAAAAGAAGTTTCTTGGATTTCAGATTTTTTTCCTTGGCTGAAATCAGTTTATTTGAAGAGAGGTATATTGTCTGTGTAAACAACTAATTCGATTAAAAAATGGGAAGACTTCTGCCTATTTTGGAATTCCTGTTGGTTGCCTGAAGTGTATAGAAGTGCTGTTTTGGAAGTTACCATCTATAGCAATGGAAATTCATGGGGAAGCTGAGTTTCCTAAAAAGCACTAACACTGTTTTCTCATATCTTCTAGTTTACAAAAACAACTGCCGGATGACAATTGAGAGCACTGGACTCAAGCCATGCCTGAAACTGGTTAATATGTTAACAGTTTGACTTCAGAAGTTTATTACTATGTTTTACATAAAATAGAATTGTAGTATATAGCGTATTCATTTCTGTATTGGAAACTTTCTGATTGATATGGTCTTATGCAAAAGATCTCTCAGGAAAATGTTTTGGTAGAGAAATCTACATGCACAGACCTATATGTTAAGTGAAATGGCACTCTTGAACCTTGAGTGGTTAATTTTTAATAGAGCTACACAACCACATGATGGACAGCTTGATCAAAATGAGCAATATTTTTATTTATATAATTGTGCAAGTTTTCAGAAAGGGTGTTTAACAGCTACCTTCAAAGCAACCCATCTTCAAAGAAACAAAACACCCTTGTCTACCAGCTTGACCATAAAGATCATTTTTCCAGCTCTGCCTTCTGAACCTGTTTCACCACCTGTAGTTTATAGAGCTTGTCCTTGCAAAGAAGGAAAAGGTACTTTCATCTGAATGCCATTATATTCCAGCCAAAGGTGATGCAATCGACCAGTGCAAGGATGGGTTTTGAAAATTTTATTCCAAAGTGCAATTATTCACCAAAACATGAAAGTAGAAGAGTGTTTAAAAAGAATTTAAAAATATCCCAGTAAAAAAAAACAACAAAACTTCTCACCAGCAGTTTTTGTGTAATGCACCTGCTGTCTGAAGCATCTACCCACCTGTCATAACTGTTCTATATCAGAGTTCAGGATTAAGTTTTTTTACAGTTCATACTTAGATATTTTTGCATTTGTACAACCAGGCTTTCAAACAACTGTGTTTAAATGCAAGATATTTGTATTGCATGTTAAAGTATGTTAAAATCCTGTAATATACACATTTCTTTTTATGTAGAGAGAATAAAGACTGTTCTAAAGAAGAGTATTTTGTGATTCAAACTACACCCTGATGCTGTTTCCCATTTACTTTCCCATAGCAAGTGTAATGGTGCTTGGAGATCAATAGTCATTATGTGGAGAAACACATGAGCACAACATTGTCAGATGAGGAAATAACAACATAGACCACATAAGCATTACGTTAAGGATTGTTTTTTTGTGAGACAAAAATACAGTCCTTAATGTAACACTTATGCTCTAGCTTTTGCTCTAGCTGACTGAAAAATCTCTCTTTTTGCTATCAGGCAGACTTAGAAAGCAGCATGTTCTATTGAAAGCTTAGTATGAAACTGCCAGGAGTGAAACTATTCCTGCCAGAACCCATTTACCCGACTTCTCAATCTTCAGCTTGAAAGTCAAAACACAAGTTGTCCTCCTGCTTTTGCTTTTATAAGCTGGACATTCATAAACATTCTTGGTTTCCCTTTGATCCACTGGAATAGTCTTTAAAAAAATGTCTGGCATTGCTGAAGTCGGCTCCTGAACCATGTTTCTGCTCTGGGCCCCACTGTCCCATGTGGTGCCTGCAGTAATAGTAGCACCTGCTTTACATGATGTTCTGTAGTGCAAGACCAGAATAATTTGTGTTTAAACAGTTGCTAAATAGTTAAGGCTACATTTGAACATGTAGTAGTAGTGTAGATTTTTGATTTGGTTGGTTTAGATTTAGATTTAGTTGGCCTGCTGTGCATCATCTGTTTGTTCGAATGTAGAGATGAGTCCATAGCATCTGTTCTGGACTGTACTTGTGGATTCATTAACGTGCCCTTTTACTAAAAGCAGAGACTGTAGTGATAGGAAATTTTATATTTATAAACACCAACACAAGCCCAGACGGCACATACAAGGTTCCTTGATGCTTTCCTCATCTCCAGAGGAGGAATGAACTGTATTGCCCTTGGACTGACAGATGTATAAAAAAAAAAAAGCCTCTGAAAAGTTGATGCCTCCATTTCACAAAGCAACATTCAAATGACATCCTTGCCATCGCTCCATTGCCCCACTCTAACTTTCTTCTTGGGGTTTACCTGCTGTATAGCAACTCCTTTCCAAAAGAGTGGCTTTCTTTTTGTTATATTCAGGTCTGGTGAAGAGTATGAGTAACGATGGTGTTTCTCTGATTGCCACTGGGAGTCACTCACCTTTCTCTAATGAGCTGTAGCTCTGTTGCCAGCTTTTCTCAGTTAAAACTAAAATCTGATGTTGACAGCAGGCCTGAATTGTCATTCCTGAACTAGATGCTTCAGTCTCAGGAAGATACAGATTCAAAAGAAGAAAATAAGGTGTTTATCATGTGAAGGTTGTTAAAAGAGGAGTTGCAGCTCAAAAAGTGAACATGGTTTCCATTCAGGGACAGCCTACAACTCTATTACTGCAATAACTGCTTGCTTAAAAGTCCAGATTAAAAAAAAAATCTCTTTCACTTTGCCCACCTAATTATACCTCATTTTACCTCATGCTAATCATAGAATCACTGAGTATTCTGAGTTGGAAGTGACCCACAATGCAGGTGTTCTCAAGTACTTTCCTTTATTCTTGGTATGTCTCCCCAAAAGCTTTATGGCATTATGACCCAACAAATATATATATATATATATATATATTACATCTGTTTATTTAGAATTGGCAACTTTCAGACTTTCAGTCAAGGTAGAAGAAAAAAACAGGATACAGATGCTTTTTGTGGGGTCTTATGTTTGTTGGTTTTTGGATTTGGGGGGTTTGTTGGTAGGTTGGTTGATGGTTTTTTGTGCAGATTAGGTTGTGGTTTTGGGTTTTTTTTAATTGCAGTTGTGTGGATTACTTGATCCAGGTTGCCAGCATGTGCTAACTACTAACCCTATTCTGCACCTCTGAGAGCTGCAAAAAAATTCTAGGAGTTAATTTTTGTGAAATTTATAGTTTCTGGAATAGTCTTTAAGCTTCTGAACCTAGGTTGGATTAGAGCTGCTGCTTTACTACAATGCAGACCTTGTTCAGACATAGTTAACAGTTATTTAAATGCAGGAAGTATATTTAATGATTAGAACACCAAGCTGGTATGAAATTTATAGCCACAGTGACAAATGCCAGCAATCTAGCACCATGCATAAGCTTCTTGTTGCTGTTCATAGGGTCACAACACTTTAGTGCAACTCTTGATGATGCAGCGTCACTGCCTAATAGAATCCCTGAACTAGGAGATCAAGCAATTTAAGTTCATTTCTTACCTTGCACAGAAGGCATACAGATACAGGCTCCTTCCCTTGCTGGGTGGTCATGCTCCTCCTTGGTCTTTCTTGTTACATCTGCAATTTGAGCCCGCCTTATCCAAAGGCCAGTTGTTCTTGCTCTGCATTACAGCTTAAAAAAAAAAATTAAAAGTGCTTTCAGTAATTCTATATCCAGACAGTAAGTTTAATGTCAGAACTGTCAACCTCTTGGGGCCGTCATGCTCAAGCCTGAGACTGTGTTGAGTCTGCCCTTCTCCAGAGAGTGATGTCAGCCCAGCCAGTGTCCTGTGAGGAGTTCCTGGCCACCTTTCTGCTAGTCAAGTGAAGCATTTAGCTCAATGCCATTGGTGACCATGCAGAATTTGAGCTACACTGTTGCCAAGCATTCCTGTGGTGTTCAGAATAAATGCAAACATACATTCACAGATTCACAGAATATTCTGAGGGAAGGGACCAACAAGAATCATCAAGTCCAACTCCTAAATTAATGATCCATATGGAGGTTGAACCCACAAACCTTGGTGTTACTCACACTATGCTCTAACCAACTCAGCTAATGTTCTGTGATTGTGACAAGAAATGAGATGTACTGCTTTATTCACTACACTGATGAAAGTTTTCCATCCCCTCCTGTGGCAACAGCTACACAAAGAGGGTTGGGAGACTTGATTTATTTTTCTCCTTAGCCTCATAACTCTTTTATAGAAAAAAACAGAATACCATGATATATTACATGAGTACAGAATACCATGATATGAAGCAGAGTACCATTATATATGCCCTGAATTAGTTAAAAAACAGTGGCAAGAAAAACTTGCACTCTTAAGCCTTTTTTAAACTATAAAGTCAAGCTCTTATTTCCTTACCTGCTTTGTCCTCACACTTCTAAGTAGCCTGAAGGTAAGTTAGGATTGTTCCCCCTGCGTTCAGGAAAGGATTATTCTAAGGTTAATGTGATTTTAATCTTTTTATTTAAGCTGTGATTAACAGCACCACAAACATAGCCAACACCAGTAGTTAAAGAGAAATGTCTGACATTGAAACCGTATGCTTGGTGGCCTACACCCATCACTGCTGACCTGTCAGAAAGCACTGATGAGTGTATAAGCCAGAAAGCCTCACCACTGCTGGCAGCACAATGTCCTCTGTCCAGATGTTAAATTTTTAGTACCTCATGAGAAAATCAGTAACTCTGAAAGAAGCATCTGTACCTCCTGCCTTAACTGTATGTGAACTGCTTTTTTAGGCAAAATAAGCTACAGATTACAAGTGTAAAGAGTCCTTTTGTCTACAGAGAAAATACACTGCTGAAGTCACCAGAAAGTATAAGCTTACGAAAGTCTAAGGTGATTGTTTCAGTGGAATTTGTTGTTTCCCTCATGTAAGTATGTCTGAAATCAGTTGTAGAAGCTGATCAGCATGGGATGGGTTGCTGGCAGCAGAGAATGTGAGTATGCTCAGTCCTGTTAAATTGCTGTCTTGGGGAGAAACCTGAACATCACCATGAGAAGCTGCCAGAATCTGCTAACAGCAAATGCAAATTGTCTGATACCATCTTAATTGGTATTTAAACTTAATATTTAAACTTCCAATAAGCCAGTGCAAAGTGCAAATCAGGAATGTAAGGGATTCTGACAGAGGCTCTGAATAATGGCATAATGCAGCATACATTGCCATGAGATATCAGAAGAATTTCCAGAAATAATGCCTGTTTCATCCATGTCTAACCACTGCTGGTGGCAGGCTAACAGAAAGGAATCCCACAAGATGCTAAACACGCCTGGTACTTGGGACAAAGGGAGGTGATGGAGCCTTTGCTTTAGCAAAGTGCTTGGTGTTTCTACAAAACCCACTTCAAGGGAAAACTGACTTTCATTAGGACAAAATTTGGAAGAAATAAGAATGGAACAAGGCTGCTGGGCTTAAATCACTGGAATAGCTCTGCATAGTAGCTGAACCCTGTGACTGTGGGGTACTTACCAGCGGACAAAGCTGTGTGTGGATGGATATACTGGTTTAGTCCATGTGTCTGGCACAACATCACAAAAGAGCGAACATTGCAGCACTTCCATGTAAGCAGAAAACATCAGCTCCCCCTCTGGAGAAAAATTAAAAGCATACATAAAGAATAAAGAATCTTCCATGTCCAAAAGAGCCACAAAAGCCCTGAAATAAGTAATATGCCTTCAGACTGAGGTTCAGATGTTTAAAAGACCTATGGATCTCTGAAAGGAAAAGTTTCATCACCTTACTCTTTGAGGCAAACAAGAGCATAGGGTCTCCAGGCAATAGTCTTCTTGCATGATTTCTGCTATGTTAAGCTTCTCAGGAAGCATTTACAGAATATTACCCAAGACATTCTTAACCTCTTCAGGACAATACAACAGATCCAATAGAAATCCCAGCAAATCAACTCCTAACTCTTCCACTTTCAAGTGTCTGATTTCTTCAGAAGAGCACAAATATCTCATTTTCTTAGATAAAAAGCAGAGATGCTCCCTCCATCACCTTTGCTGTCTTCTTGGCAACAGTATTGAGAGGAATGACTGCAAACCAATTAACACTTAGCAGCTTCTATTTAGCTTTACATTTTCAGGTAACATTGACCCTTGAAGCCTACTAATGCATTGTCCTGGATTGGGATGACTGCTGTTACTAGGATACACCCTGGAATTGTCTTGATTTTCAGTCAAATGTGATCAGTAGTTTGTATTTCTCTAGTACCTAATAGCTTCCATCACCCCCTCCACCACCCAAAGTCCTTGCTGTCTCAGGCATTAGGCAAAACACAGCACAGGCACAGACATGCCTCACCCCCAAAAAGAGCCTCTCTCCCTGCAGGCTTAGTCTGCAACTGAGACAGAACATAAATGAAGAACAATTCATAACAGTGCTAATGAGCAGGAATTGAAATCACACCATTACTGCAGCTCAGCCTCTGTTTCAGCCCTAGCTTTGGCAGACTTAATGATGAATGCCATATGTTATGGTCCAGACTCCCTAAAGTGGATGGGGACTGAGCATGAAAAGCACAAGCTCCCCCCAGGAGATGAAGCAATGTTTGGCTACTTGCATGCAGAGCTGTCACATTTCCTCCTGCAAAACCTCCATGATCTGATAGTGAGGAGAGGGGAAAAAAAAAGAGTGCTCAGAGGAAAAGGAGGGAGTAAAGAAAGGGGTGGAGAAATGCAGAATCAAAGTGGCAGTCATAGGGGACTTTAATTAACTCTGATGAGGATAAGGAACTGAAGGCTCAGTCTCATCATATGCCAGGCTTTGGGGCACATCTACATTCAGAAAGGAAGATTCAGAAGATGGCAAAATCTGAAAACAGAACCAGCTGATATTTGTGATTACATTTTCCTTCCCTGCTCCTTTATTCATTTAATCTCTTAATCACTGGTGATGTTCTGTGCTTAAAACCCATCCTTTTAAATTTTTCTGGAAGGAGTTTGGCTATACTAATGTATCTGTGTGTCTGACATATCTTGACTATGAACAGAATTGCAATGTCCCATCCAACTCCGTATTAAGTGACAAAGCTTATCCTGGTATTAGGGTTGGTGCATTTAACCCAGCATCTGATAGTTTATCAGTATTAATGTTATTGTTCTGCTAGACTCCAGGTTCTGTGGTGAGGTGCTGAGGCTAAGAGATGGTCAGAAACCCTCCTTGGCCAGGATTCACCTCTTCAGACTACCCAAAAACTAAAACTCCCTGAAAACCTCTTCCTTTACTGCTTGCAAGGGAAGTCTTGGAGCAGCCACAAGGCTCCTTCCAGGAAGGGAAGCAGTGGGAGAGCCTGTGCTCAGGCAGCTCTTCCTGGCATGGAAAGCCTGCACACCACTGCTAGGCTGGGCTGTGAATGCAGCAGAAAAAGTCAGGACTGCAGGCTAGGAGGGACTTCCTTTGCTTGCCACAAGTGGGAAGGTGTAGGAAAGCTACCCTATGGATTTTTATCATTCAGGAGATGGGAACAAAGGACAGAGGTCAAGACTAGACCCACCAATTCAACACCTTTTTTCTAGTAAGTTATTTTTGCTGTACTTGTTTATAAAAAGTATACCAAAAAAAAGAAAAAAAAGTGAGATAAATCTATACCTTGTTTCCCACCCCACAATAAATTCAATATGAAAAAGAAATCGGTCCAAATGTCTTCCTAGTTCATTACCTCTTGGCCAGGCTGGTGCATTATCACAACCATTAACATTCATCTGATCTTTTCTAATTTGATGCCTTCCCCCTGCCACCCCCCACAACCTTCCAGCACCCAAAATGAAGTCTGTTGATGAAATAACACAGTAAAATGTGTATTCCACCTGTCATTAAAAGCACTGACAACACACTGAATGAAGAACTTCACCTCTTTCACTGCACTAGGACAGGGACTGGCCTGATCCCTCTCCCATGGGTATATGGGTTGCTTTTCCAAAGGAGTTTTGAAGAGATTATCTGATGTTGACAAGAATCCCATCTCAGCACTGGGCTGCAGTCCCTGTAGTGCAGGGCTTTCAGATGAAAGAATTTCATCTATGTATTTATGGTATCCATCATAATCCAGATTTGGAGAGGCCAAGAAACATGGTGCCAAGTTCTCCTTCAAGCTGTAGGAAAAGAATCAATAATGTTATTGGTAATGCTGACACCAGGAAACATTCTCCTATAGCTACAAAGTTTGAGAAATTTATTTGAAGTCTGTCAGCACCACAGCTGCATGTTCTGATATAAGGGAACCGAGTTATCAAAATATTCCCAGCATAGTTACTATTTGCATAATTTCTGGACACTTCCATTTTCTGTGGGGTTGCTTCTTACTTCATGAGGATGCTTTGCTTTTATTTTAAGGACTGTCACTACTGAGGCAAGTGTATATTAAGTACTCCAAGCCTGCATCACCTCAGCAGCCAAGCAAGGATTCTTATGCCATTTTGGTACTCCACTACATCTTACCAAGTGCAGGAGTATTGCATGGGGTTCTGTACTGCTGCTTTGGCCTCAGTGAGATAGACAATGGTGATAATTTTAACAGGATTAAAAATTAAAGTCTCAATCAGCTCAGCATTGAGCCAAGTACTAATTAACTGCACTGTTACTATAGAGCAGGAAGACCCTAACTCTGTGAGGATATTTAAGATAAGACTTGGGACTTTGGAGCAGATCAAGATTTATGTAGCCAGGACTTTGGTGAGATATACTTTCAGTGGGCTGACCTCCTAAATAAAATAAAAAGTAATAAATAAAATAAGAATAAAAGCTGTAGCGGTCACATTAATTTTTCTAGACTTCCCCATCTCTTGTACTTGTAAGAACTTCACTGAATTCAAAGAATTTCTCTGAACTTACTGTCATAGAGCTGTCTGCAATTTAAAGAGGCTTGGAGTTGTTTTTGCTGAAAAATATTTCTAGCTCTAAGTGGTACTTTTCACAAAAGCTATTTCTTCCTAATGCAGGGTCCACTTCACAAAATCACAATAACATTTAACAGCTTCTGGCATTTAGAACAGTCTACAACAAGCTACTGCTCAAAATAACACCAGTAAGCACTTATTTCTGAAGTCATTTTGGTTCTGCAACCAGCCATTTACCTGTGCCTGAACTTGCACCACTAACCTCACCCACAATAAGCTGTATCTTAAGATGCCACTTTGAAGTAGTGCTGAGGTTTTGAAAAAAGCCCTGTTATTTACCTCGAGTGGAAGATCAATTCTGTCAGACAATCTGTACTTACCAGTCTCTCTCTGCTGGCACTTAAATCAGGTTTTACTGCATCTGTGGGAGTCATGTGCACAGAGGGAGGCTGTGGGTTACTGGGGTATGAAGCAGGAGCTTGCCGCCCTTCTGTCTTTACAATTGTTCCCAGGTGAGGTCTATCAAAGCTGACACGCAGTGGGTTATTCTAATGGACCCTGTGGAATGAATTTGTAACAAAAAGAACTCATCATAGAGCAAGAAGTTAAAAAGAGAAGGTAATCTCCCCACTGAATACAAAGCCCCACTGCTGATGAAGGACCATCCATTCATTTGGCTGCCAGTCATTGAATGATTTTTCTGGTTTTGCTGGTAATTCTGGACTTTAACTTTTTCCAATTACAGCAAGAAGCTAAGAAAGAACCCTCACTGTTTAAAATACCAGTGGATCCACGCTAAGGGTTGGGTCCCTAAACTTTCCAAAGGGCATACAAATAGCAGTGATTCTGTTCAGGTTTCACCACCTATACTTATTTTGCAATTATTTGAATGAAAGTTCAGGCTTGTGAAGGTTAATGGACTACCTAAAGTAGTAAAGCAGTAATTCTTTACTTATCCATAGGCTAGAGGCAGAGCTGGAGCCGGCAGGATGAGCTTCCCACCATGCCCCCACGACCTCAGCTGTCATGTGGAGAAATCAGCCTCTTTCGAGGTCAGGAGTACAGTGGTGTTTAGCCTTTCCATCTCCATGGCAACTTACTCTTGGGCATCTTCTTCTGAGCAGTTACTTCCAATTGCCTTCATCTGAGTGTGGCTCTTTGACATATGAAATCCCACTTCTTCAGGACCAAGGAGACACCAGCCCGCTCCTCTCGCTCACAGCCGAAAGGCAGGCTCCAACCCACTGCCAGGGGTGAAAGGGGCACTTTTCCCAGCTTAGCCCAGCTCCACAAATGGCCTGCTCACACCCAACATGATAATTTTTATTTTTTTTTCCCCCTCATAAATGAGCTTTTTTACCTTTGGACAATGAAAAATAACAAGTCTGGAAAGGGCGCTTGAAAAATCTCTTGGCTGTTTTTGGCAAATTGTGTACAATCAGTTCTCTAAAGTGGCTTTTCAGCAGCTAAGGAGAGGCAGACAGGGTTTTTTCATATTTATATACATATTATAAAGTACATATATATCATACATATAGTATATCTCTATATTATATATGTGTGTACTTATATACACACACCCCTGTAAAAATGTCCACATTTGTTATAACTGTGTATATGAAAACAGATTAAAGCAGTTTCCATGCAAAATTTCTTAGAACTAAAGTTAAAGCAACATTTTCTTTTTGTAGCCTCAAAAATGTTAGCATTTGCTGCTGATTAGAAGCAACTTTGGCAATCTGGCCCTTTGGAGTCATGGATGTTCCACATACACTGCTGTCCAGGATGAAAACTCAGTAATGAAATTTGAATAATTCAGTATATGTCAGCTGGTGAAAAGCGGAAAAAGCTACAGAAACACATGTGTGAGAGGACAGTGGAAAATGAAAAACAGTCTTACAGGCTATTTTCCCTATTTTAGAAAGAGTGAGATGCAAGGAAATTTATAACATTTCCCTTATTTCTTTGAGAAGAAAATGTACAAAGAGTAAGTTCTGAGAATAGTGCCATTGTGGACTGCTGAAACTGGTGAGTCTATCAGTTACATTGGTTAAAGTGCATCTCCACAGGAGATACTTTCCCATGCCTACCCAAAACTTTCTAAATGGAAGCACCTTGAAATAGTTTTCCTAGGAAAATGGAAACCTAAGTGCATCCAATGTCATTAAGCTCACGATACAAGCAGTGTTACAAAGTACTGAATTCAATTTCCCAATTAATTGTACTTGCAAAAGTAGACAAGCAGTATGCCAACTCCCAAACCCTTTGAGCCAAAATCTGCTCAGGATAAATAATCTGCAAAATTTGCTCCCCCACAGCCAGACAAGACCTTGCTGCAGGGTGGATGAGAAAGTGTGTGGTCTTCTCCTTCCTTTAGGTTAAACATACTGTTTTCCAGAACTTTAAGCACATGAAAGTTCTCACCAGGACTGGGCTGAGGAATTCTTGCAGATCCAGCAGAGCCTGCAGTCCCTGGCACCCATGATGTGGCCACCTTACACCATCTCACCAAGGAGTCTTCCTGTGGAACCCACCTGAGGAGCAGAATAAAACAAGTCAGCTGCAAAAAGGAGAAATCAAAGCTGCTCTGAATAAACACCCTTAAGAGACATAACAGAAATCCAGCTACTTCCTTTCAGAAAGTTTCATGGTTATACATTTGCATTGCTGGGTTTGGTTTTTTCGGCAAACAACATTAAAACCAGATTTCTTTTATTTCAATCCAGTGAGAGGTAACTGAGCAAAAATAGCAAAATTGTGACTAAAATTCAGTAATGGTGAAAAATGCATTATCCAAGCTTTATGTTTCCTACCTTAGCCCTTACAAAAAAAAAACTTTAGAGAAAACCACATTTTCAAAACATCACATTATAGAAGAGAACATAACTTTGTGAACAAATGCATGTATTTTCCCATAGAGATCTTTGAAAACATAATCCTCATGAGTGACAGGAAGGTAACCTACTGTGCCTTTCTTGGAGGAGAAATAAAAAACTTGTATCTGATTGCAGTCTTTTATATCTCCTCACTAGGGAACGTTTAGTTACTGAAATTCTACATTATTTGAAATTGGGAAGTATTCAAGAACTTTGATAGAAATTGAAATAATATTAATCCCATTACTGCACCATCATATAAGCATTAAGTTTATTGTAGAATTCTAGTCATAATACCACAGAGAAAGCATGTGGTTAGGGGTGGTAAAACATTTTATTCAAGGAACCACTGTCTTTTTCTTTTATTTGGCCTCACAGCATTTGAAGCTTCTTTTTGCACCCCTTTGGTTTGCAAAATATGCCAGTTTGTGATGAAACCTTTGCAGACAGGAACCTTTACGCCCTTGGGGGCAGTATTTGCCTCCCAACAGTTCGAGTAAAAACTTAATTATAGGCTTTAAATATTACATGATGTGACAGACAGACCAAGTAAAATAGCTGCAGCTATTCCAGCCTGCTTGCTACATAAACTTGCATGCAGCAATTTGATTATGTGAAATGCTAAGCCATCTTTATTTTAAACTGGTTCAAAGAAAATTAAAAAAAGAAAATTAAAAAAAGCCACTGGACTATAATATGCAGTGCTGCATGCTTGTGATGAGAAGGCTGAGCAGAGAATCCCTGTGAAAAATGCCAGCAACTTGGATTTAGAACGGAATGTTCTTGCAGTCAGAATAAACCTGTTTTTCTCTTTGTTGGCAACAAAAACTCATTTAACATTTTTCTAATTTCATATATATTTATCTCAAGAAATTGCTTTTTCCTTTGTCTTTTGGAAGAGTATATCAATATTCTAATGCAGTACAAGCCCATTCAGCTGCACACTTCTGGGACATTGATTATACTGGGATAATCAAAGCTGGTGATATAAAAGGGACATTTTTGCGAGTGTGAGAAAGCGCCGGAGTTTGCATTAGAAATATTTTGGGCTGTCAGGTTCACATAATTGCCATTGTACTCTATACAAAACTGGTCTGTTGTACCCAAAAAAACCCCCAGAGCCATTGCAGGGTGGGTGGATAATGGAGAGGACAGAATCTACTTCCCCCCACAACAACATCCAGTGACAAGTCCTTGAACATGTGTGTGGGGATCAGAAGGTGGAGGGACAATGAGGCAGGACCAGGCATCCTGTACTTCACATGAGGAGACCTTAACTATTGCAGGCTGCTGTGCTGGAGTTTGGAAGAGCTGAGATACAAGACTAAATATTCTCAGGAAAACACTATAAACTGGTGAAAGTTATAACAGAATCACGGATTGTGGCAATTTCCACTAGCTGATGAGCTAGCTCAAGCTGCCCAGTTTATACTTTCTGGTCAATGCTTAATTGCCTTCAGGAACTTCTTCCCAAAGGACAATAAATTATATGCATATGATTTATATCTATCTATCTATCTATCTATCTATCTATCTATCTATAAACAAGGTCATAGACATGCATATATATACATGGGAACTGACATTTAAAAAAAATCAGTTGCCTTATTTCTCTCTCCAACATCTATGTTAAAAAAAAATCCTTATGAAGCCACAGGGTTATGAATCACTAAGCAGTACAATGAGAAAGACCAATAAGCCTCTCTCCGAGAGGAGAAATAATTCTTGCTCTTACAGACCTTTCCAGTATTCCCTGCCATCAGAATACTCCCTCTCATTAATTAGCAAAATGAATTATCCAGCTTATGAATTGTGGTTTGAAGAGAACAGCTTAAAGCAGCAAGATTTATTAGCAAAGAAAACTAAGGGTTGGAATAAGCTGATTTCATAGACTTGTTTTCTAAATGGGAAGCATTATTAAATCATCATAATAAAATTAAGCAATTATTTCACTATGACACCAAGTACCACAAAAAGGAAAAACAGCTTGATGTCCTACTAACTAAATAAAGGCTAGTGGGGGTATGAAGGCAAAAAGAAAATTAATTTCTCAGAGTAAATACAAGCTGGGACATATGGAGGAAACCATATCATCAAAGGCTGACACTTCTGTCTCTTTTTTTTCTTTATAAATATCTCTGAAATTTATTTAAATTACCAAAATGGGTGGATTTATTCAATAATATCCTATATAATTCAGTAACAAATAATTACTGCCTTTTATTTAGACATTTCACATTTTCACATATAGAACTTACATAAATGACCTCAACTCAGTATTTAAACTATACAAGTATGAAATATACTGTAGCTCAGGAAACAAAATCACTCTCGTATCCTTAACTTTGACTCAAGGGGAACATTACTGAGAAAGTCACAACAAGGTGGCATCCTTAATACATAATAATGACACATTCAGGAAATGCACCATTATTTATACATGTGACGTGCTGTAAATTGCTTCCATCATCAGAACTAATTGTAGTGATTATTAATGCAGTGTTATGAACTGTCAGAATTGCTGTTTGTAATTACATTTGTGCAAATGCTTCATTACCTGCCTAATGAATTTGGCATATATGCACATGTAAACCCCTGTTTTTGTTAACATAATGAAGGGCATTTTTTTCCCCCTTAGCTACTGATGTGGAACTGGTTTTACCTATATTACAAAGTTCAAGCATCCACTGCCAGAAAAAACCCCCAAACCTCTCTTTGATATGGTTTATTTTCATACTCACCAACAGCATCACACAATGCCAGCTACTTAAATAACAGCTTCAGGGAAAGAAATGTGTCCCCCTTATTAAGTATAAACATGTGATTGAGTGGAAAAGACCTTGATGTGTGGTTACCTGACCACTTCCTACCTTCTGGTGGGCCTCTGAGCAGTTGCCGAGCACAGAGATCCCAGGAGTTGATCTGGCACCTTCCATTCTAGCCCCGAGGGCCAAGCTTCAGCCTCCCAGGAACAGAAGTGTGAAAATGGCACAAAGGAAAACATGCTTTTAAACTCCCCTTCCTGGCGTGCAGTTCAAGGATCCCCTGTCAAAGAGAAAAAAAAAAAGGAGTAACTTCTGCACTAGCAGCAGGGAGTGTTGCTGAGAGCTGTGCTGGCCTCAGCTGCCAAAAGGGAGGACTCACAAGGCTGGAGCTGGAAGGAGAGTGAGAAACAGGTTTCTAAAGAATCAGAGGCTATTGGGCAGTATTTTTTTCAGTAATTTCCAGATTGTTGATAGTGACATTTTAATTCCCAAATGTCCCTTAGGAAAGGAGAACTGTTGTGCTACTGAAACCAACAAAAACAGAGTCTTTACCTAGAAGTTTATAAATACTACTCAGATAATCAGTATAGCTTCTTATCTAAGTCATCCATAGTGTTTATCCCAAGAAGAAAATTTACTAGTTTAACACTTATTAAAAAGACTTCAAACTCCTTGAAATTTTACACCATTTCCTGAAGAAATGATGTAAAATTAAATGGTGTAAATTTCAATGTTTGAAATTGAAGTTTAATATTTTTCTTTTTGCCTCCATTGTTTATAGTGTTAATAGAAAATTTCAGCAAGATGATATTCAGCACAGGGATTCATCTGTTTTTTAAATTATTCGACATTTGCCTGTAAAACCTGCAGAAATTAATCCTTATGTTTCTGGTATTTTTCTATATTTTATCCTTTAGTTCAAGAAGTAATAAACATAACAAAATTAATTTTGTTACCCTTAAAAATAATGATGTGTGGAGGGAACATCAGAGTGATCAACTTTTGTATTTCAAAGGGAAATAGATCATCCTGAGCTGAACAACATGTAGCAGAATCTGGGCAAAGGTGAAGGATTTTATGTCTGACAAAAAAACCTCCTTAAATCAGAATGCTGAGTTCAGCCATGAAAAAATACAACACAAGTTTCTATCCTGAATAAAACCACAAACCCATGAAATGTATTCTGTCTGGATTAGGCATACTTTGATTTTCTTTTTGTAATTAAAAAAAAACAAACCAACCCTTAACCAGAAATATATTAAAGACAGTGCCTGCACAGGAATTTGTGGTAAGCCACAAACACCTATGGCTCAGAATAGTGGGTGAGAAAAGAGAGTTCTCTAAAGTGTAAAGCTTAGAAATTGGTTAATTCAAATATATACATATTTATTCTTTCACTAAAGACAGACTGAAGCAGGACAACAATGTATACGAACCACCTTTATTAAAAACTTAGTTTAATTTTTCAGCTTTGCATTAAAAATATTATAATAGTAAGTTATAAAAAAATTGAAAAAAGAACGAAATGCTGTATTAATAGTCAGCTGCTCAGCCACAAAACCACAGCTATTCTTCCTTTCTCACAAATATCTTTCCAAATCATCCCACACCATCAAAATCAATCCATCAGTAGCTCTGACACAGCTGTTTGGGGTTTTTTTGGTTTTTCTTTTCTTTTCTTTTTTTTTTTTTTTTTTTGTTGTTGTTGTGGTGTTTGTTTGGGTTTTTTTTAATTAATTTTTTTTTTTTTAATTTCCCCCCTGGCATTGGCTAGTATTTCTTTTTAAAGGAACTCTTACCCTTTTCACATCCCAGCTCTGCCCTCACGTGTGCTGTGCTCCAGCAGCTACATGAGGATACCCTGCTGGAAGGCGAAAGTGCGCAGTTACGGCTGCCCTCATCACGGTCTGCTTTGCTGATGAGAACAAGCTGACTGCTCCAGCACTGCCACTGCTGCAGGGAAGCTGACTCACACTGGGCTTGGAGATCTTTCTGCAAGTTCCTGGGGTAGCACACAGGGATAACCAGGGATCTGGAGGGAAGGAGGCTACACACAACCTGTGACGTGCCTGTTCTCCACATTCTCTTGTCTTCTTTCTCCTCCTTCTTCTTTCCACACACCAAGCAGAACTTTACACAGGGAAAGAGGAAAAGACAAAACAAACGGCACGTAACCCTTACTCTTTAATTCCTTTCTTTATGCCTGACTGCAAGAACCCATGCACAGGGTACTGAGCCATTGCCTGAACACTCAGGTATGTAAGTCCACTCTGTGGGAGAATGGTCATGACTGTGCATTTAGGCAAATTTAGAGCAGAGCAAAATATGTGAGTACCATTGAATAAAAGAGCAGGTACAGGTTTTTTTTTTCCTAAGTGCACCACTGGTTAAAGCTGGTGCAATAAATGCTCTTTCTGTGCATACCTGTGCATGTCTATATTCAATAGTACAAATGTTTGTGTTATTGTCACACCTTTTCTCCTGCCCAACACTGATGGGAAACACAGAGGTACAGAGGGCTGGCACCTTGCAGCTGTTGGGTTAGCTTGGAATCACGGTCCCAAGTGACGGGAATCACGGTCCCACGGAATGGTTATCAATGCTACCACTTGTCCCCAACAGAGGAATGAGCAATTATATCAAACAAAAGGAAAAAAAAAAGCTTACTTTTACCTGGTCAAAACCACAGAGGGCAGCATGGAAATTAGCCAGCATCCTTGTAGGAGGTTCACCAGAAATTTTGAATTTTCTAGTATTCCTTGGGGAATGATGTGCTCTTCTGTGACTGGAGCTGGCTGAGCACTTGTAAAGACACAGAAATCAGGAGGACATACTGTACTGCTCAAGGAGTTTGTCCAAGGTTCTGATCCACTCAGCTACTTAGATGAATATTCCATTGAAAAACAGCCAATATGGTTATTGTACAAAATCAAATAAATTTGTTGTCCTTAAGGCATTGTCATTGTGACTTTTTAATGGGGTAACAGTTAAGTGATTGTCATTTCTTGGTATGTATTGAGGTTTCACCATTATCTTCTAAAATTTAAGGCCTTGATTCTGAAGCTAATGAAAATATTATAAACTCGGGGTTAAGTAGTCTGTGGTTATGGGTGTTATCACATACAAAGACAAGCACAGCTCAGAAGACTCCTGGATTTTCTTTAATTTCCTGTAGAACTAGGACCTAGGACAAAACATGTCCAAGACGTACCAGGAGCAAGACAGAAGTGCTAGACAGATAATGGTTCCAGCTGTCCTGCTGCTTAGGAAATATGTCTTAGACTACTTCAGAGTGTAGCTGTCTTTGAAGTTCTAAATACATGAAGACAGTGGAAAGACACTGATATATCAGAGAAGAGCATTATAATGGAAAAGTACCTGCAGCTTCTGGTGAAAAACAGGAATATCGAGAAAAGTTTAAAACATGGTGAGGCTAAAGATGTTTTAAACACACCATTAGCCCACACTCCACATTTCTTTGTTACAGTACTAACATTTCAACTCAAATTGCAGTTCATCCACAAGCTTTTCTTTGGCCCTTCACTGACATGCCAGAACCTCCTGACTGCACTGGCAAACTCCATGCAGCGCAGGGGGAATTACAGCCAAAGAATACAACACATCACTCACACCCTGGCTGCTGCCTCACTTTATTATGAGATCTCCTGGGAGGATATTCCCAAACTGTCCCTTGCCACATGGAAAAAGGAATAGAGGAATGGAAAGAGAGGGAGGCTTTCATATCACATGACATGATTGCAGCCTGGCAGCACCTGAATTGTCATACAGGCTGCATCCATTGAATGCAAAGTGGAAGTGATTAAAGCCTTAATATAATAACAAATAAACATTCAATGTATCAGATATCTGAGTTTGAGATATTTCTTATGAGTGACAGAAGAGTGCAACCTGATACCAAAAAAAAAATTAAGTCAATCTTTCTTCTGCCAGTTTGCAGAAGACTGTGCCAACTGCTTTTGCAAGATCTGAAGCCAAAGTAATTTTTAAAGTATTTCCTAGGTCAGTCAGAATAGCAGGTGTAGGTTGCTTTGTTTTTTTTCTTTTTAATATTTAATTATATACTCTCTAGCCTCCAATAAGACCCATAGTAAAATACCTCATCTTTTTGTTCCAAATTTTTTTGAAATATAAGCTTACAGGGTTTTTGGGCCCAACTGCAGAAGACTAAATCTTGAGAAGCACTAAAAGCATTCAAATCACAGTAGTTCTAGCTAGCTTGGTGCCATTTGGGATTTGGGCCAACATTTTCATGAAGTTTCAGACTTCCCACAATCCTTCACTATCAAAAATCTTTACAGCAAAATTGTTGCCTCTCTCCTCCCTCAAAAGCCAGGCATTACAGGCTGGAAAATGGAGCAGGTCTGTAACACCAGAAGCTTCTCAGATGTTCCCCACCCATCCTTGCAGCCTCAGACACAACACTGCCTCTGCCATCTCCCATTATTTCATTCTGCCCCCAGAGCAGTTGAGAATCCTGACATATCCTGAAATCCAGCTGGACTCTTCCCTTCACAGCATTTCTGTGCAGGCTTGTTTTCAGACTGGCATGATTAGCTCACTCACATGAAATATGGTTAAGCACACTTCCAGTTTCATTGCTGACAAAGGGGGCAGTTTGTGCATGCTCCCAAGTGCCTAGCACACCAGGGCCCCTCATTAATCCCATGGTGGTTTTGTTTCATCTGGCAGAAAACACTGACTCTAGCCCATCTCTTCATTTGTTCCAGGCAACCTGGTTGGCAGACAAAGCAGGCTGCTGAGCTTAAAACCAGGAGAGGAGAGAACCACCCCATTCCCATAACCACCTTAATGTCAAGGCCTGGAACATGTACTTTCTTTTGCCTTCAGGGCTGACAGGTTGTCACATATAAACATTGGCTATTGAGCATAAAACACTGGGGAGGGAGCATCTTTTTTTCAGCGGCATTTACGGTTGCCGTGCTCCTGTTCACTCTGTTACTGTGCTGGGAAAGCACAGCTTGCCAGGGCATCCCACGGATCTCTTTGTCCACTGCAGAGCAGGTTCCTGGTCCATACAAAGCTGGCCAAAGCCGTGGCTGCTATCTCAGAAAAGCAGCACTCCAGGACTAATTATACAGCTTCCCCAGGGATAGTCAGACCCCTTTCATTAAAGTCTCCATTGTGGCCTGCTGAATGGAATAGGAGCTCTTAATTAGGCAGGGGAAGGGTGTGCCTGAGGGCAGTCCTACCCACCCACAGGGGCTTTCTGTGTTATCTCTCCTCTTCCTCCTGGGAGAGTGCACTGTTCAGCAAAAAGTGACATAAACCCTATTAATGTGATGTTTATCCTGTTACAACCAAAAGCAAAAGCAAATAGAACAAGATTATTAGCTTAGAACTATTATTGTTTAGAACTTTTGATGTAATCCACCGCATATTTTGTGTTCTGGGGACATCCCTCCAGGTGAGAGGTATTCCCCAACAGAGAGGCAGTTTGACACTCACTTGGAAAAGAACCCAATGGCCATGTGGGGCAGCTTTCTTGAGTGCCTCCTTTGCAACCATCTTCTGCTTTTGTCCTAGAGACGTATTATGAAATCTTCCAGAATCTATAGTGAACCCAAGCTTTTTGCCTGCAATAGAAATAACTGGGGAAGGGTGAGTGGTGGAGGGGGAGGAGATGTGAAAATTAGCAGAGCAGAGCAGAAAAAAAATGATAATGCCCCCATTAATTTCACTATCACTTGTGCAATGCATATTACTTCCTCTGAAGCACTTCACTAAACCCTTACAATTTCAACAAGCAAAATTGCGAGCTCTCAACAGTGGCCTTATTGCTGGTATTAGAAAAAGCCTGCAGAAATCTGTTCCCTTGGTTTTAAGATAATGAACCTTTTGACATTTTGATAGATGCTCAGCATTGTTACCGAGCTTTAGAAACTCTTATGGGGGGTACAGAGCAATTCCCTCATGAAAAAAGGAGCAACATGTGGTAGATATCACATCAGTTTTTTAACTGATTGGTTCAGTGGGTAAATGCACAAGCCTCTCACCTTGTGGGGCCTGAGCTTAAATTGAGCACAGTGAGGTCACAGCTGTATTAACCTGGTATTCTCACTATTGTCTGTGGGGAATAGTAATCCTACGTATAAAGCCACAGAGCCCTATACAATTGAATATAGTTTGTATAATGACCATTATTTAGTCACAGGGGGCACAAGATTACATGAGCATGGAGAAAATTGCCCTCTGGCCCTCATCTAGTCAAAAGGTAGAAAACAGTACAAAGGAAACCTGCATTATGCCAAGCAGAGGAATGCTCTAAAAATTTCTTCATACTGTAGTGCTTATGGCCTTACACTTTTCATCCACCCCATTGCCATGAATATGGTGGAAGTGGAAGAAACTTCGGAACTTGAATCTTCTGCTGAAAATAAAGTGTGCCCAATTTCCACACAGTAATGCATATCCCATCCCAGTGACAGATGAACCCAGAAGGCTTTGTACTGTTCAGTAAAGAAAATACAACTACACATACATTTCTAGAAGCACGTACACATGAGAATATAACCATACATCAGTTTATCCACATTTCTAGCCCTGCATGCCCCATTTCACTTTCAAGCTCAATTGTTCTTTCTTTAATGGGAGACAGTTAAGTGGTCCTTGAACAAGAAGCAAATAAGAGGCTTATGTAGGGTCTCATGATCTTCAAGTGGCTCTAGTCCTGAAGACAGGATGAAAAGCACAGGAGTGGCTGGACTGCTCTCTTCTTAGCATTTTACTAAATCCATTGTTGTGCTTTTGGTGTACCTTGAGCCAAGATTTTTCTCCACACAATTTCTATACATGACAAAACATCTGCTAAACACAAAATATATGCCTTGATAAGTACTTCAGGTCTGCACCATTCTCAAACTTGAGTATCTGAGCCCGACAGTCATTTCATCAGAGAAATCATCAGGAGAGTGAACTGAAGGCAAGTAGAAAAGCAGGTGGGAAGCAAGAGAGAAGAGGATCTTTCCCATTTCCCTGCAGGATTGCAGCCATATGACAGAAAAGAACAACTTCTGAATAAAAAGGACCTCATTACATGCAGGCAATACTGTCACATAAAGCTGGGGCAGTTGGGCAAAATAAATAGCTAGGACCAAGCTTGCATTCTCAGAAGTCATGTAGAAATAGTGACTGTGGGATGTGGAGCAACAAGTCTATAGGACCATCACTTGGGACTGAAAGACAAAAACAGTACAACTGGAAAACAAATGTGTCAGAATTCACAGCTGAAGATATACAGAATCTTTCTGGGTATCACAGAATTTTCAAAATGGATATCTGAAAAATTGTCATCCTGAGGGGTTACCTATCAGCTCTAATATCATAATGAGAACTAACAGTGAAAAATACATTTATAGTTATTAAAAGGATAGCTTACTGTATGTCTATTTATCAATGACTGCTCTCCTCAGGTACCTATATTTAATCTAAAAGAAATCACAATCACAGCTCTCCAAATATGTTGTGACTCGTGTTTTACCACACTACCTTTTTATACACTTTTAATCAGGAGAACAGGCTGTGAAGGACCACAGCAATGGATCTCAAATGCTGGTTGACCACCCAGTTCTAAAGTTATTTGCTTGCTTCTTAAGATCTGAGTTTGTCATGCAAGGCATTACTCTCACACACACTCGCCCTGAAAAATGAACCCTCAAATTTCCCACCTCAGAGCATATGACATTCTCTCCTGGACAGTATTACTAGGTTCTGAAAAGAGCTTTTTTCCTCCTTTTCTGGTCATGTTGAGTCCACCCACTTCTTCCATTTCTTGGTGGATTTTAAATATCTTTATCTACCCCTCTGAACATATCTGTCTGCCATAGCCTGGAAGCATGCCAAATACAGATGTTGTACCTTTTGCATGACGACTGAAACAGGATGACACTGATAATTTTTGAGGTATGTAAAAACTCCTAGTGCAAGCAAGAGACTCAGGACTTGCCTTAAAATATATACACAAGCACACATACATAAAAACAGTATTAACAGTAAGAGTTTACTTTGGTTGGTGTTGTGATTGTCTGCTTAAACATCTAGATATGAAAAACTGGAAACCCTGTACGGGACATTTACTACAGTAGGGAGTTAAAATTCTACTTGTAGGGTAGTGGACAAATTATGGTAAAACATCATTTCCTCACAAGATACAGTATGTGATGTTTAAGGAAAAAGGCACTCAAATAGTGAAGAAAATTACACTTTGAAAACATCACTATTTCTACTAAAAAAATTATGATAGAATGCATGACTTTATCTGAAAGTGTCTAGTTGTGGCACGTGTCCAGAAATAATAACAAAAAAGATATAGCACTGAAAAGCAATTTTCCCAAACTACTCTAATGATACTCCATGGCTGTGTAGTTAAAATGTCAACAGAATTCTTTTGTGTTCAACTCTGAACTGAAAAAGGAAATCCAATCCAAGGAGTCCTATCTCTTTACTACTTAGAAGAGCCATGACAGCACACAAAATTGAAAAAGGTCATCAGAGTTGCTTCAGAGACACCTCTGACTCCCAATACACCTGAGCCCTGACATTTTCTAGGGCATACAGTTACTAAAATGAAAAGGAAAAGCAATGGCCTGAATGTTATTTGGATATATATTATTTACTTCTTACTTATATAACAGATCAATTTAAACCCTAATTATCCAAGTGCAAGCAGCTAAGTCATGCTGTTTATCCTGAACCTAGCTTTATGAAGATATTGCAGCATTTTAAATTAAAATAATCACATTATAGCATCTCTGGAATTTCTGCAATTATTGTTGATACTGAAGTAGCAGTCACCCTCTGTAAGAAACTACACAACCACAGGGTTTGGGCACAGGCATGAGGTTCCAGAGAAGAAACAGTAAATCCAGTAAATGTCATCATCACCAATATGAAAATTTCTCCTCACCTGAAAAGCCATTTGGGCCAGGAAAATGAGCTTATAATTTTCAAAAATCCTTGGTTTGTGAAAAGAAAGGTCGAATATGTGACAGCTTCTTTTAGGTTAGAGGTACAACACTGAATATCTCCTGATTTTTCAGCCTGTTTGCTTGCTTTGTGGAAGATGCATTGAAGGCCTGAGAGTTAGTACAATTATTTTTATTTATTTGAATTTTGCTTTTTTTGCTTTACTACTCATAAGATAATTGGTTTCCTACTGTAGGCTCCCATAAAGACCTGACCCAAGCAGTGAAAAATGCAAGAGGCTGAAAAGAGGCTTTTAAAGGAAATTTTCAGCAAACCATGGGTGAGAGCGGCAAAGAGCAATACTCTTCTGCTTCCTTATTTAACTCAGCATGGAGACTCTCTCACCTGCACAAGCTGGTAATTTTAGAGTGGGTGATCTCCCTTACTCACTGCATTAGATCATTTGGTGGATTTACGATGGGGAATTGCTTGCACAGAATTCCCCCAGAGTCTTCCTTCCTGGCCCTGTGGGATGGCTTAACAGAAGGAAGGTAAACTTTTGCAAGCACAGTCAGAAAGCACTGTCAGAATGAAGGCAGCCAACAAAGAGACCCGTGGGGATGTACCATGGCTCAGAGCAGCAGGAGATCACATTGTGTTCTCTTTCCTCCGACATGCAGCCCTGCCAATGCAAACATCTTGTACAAGCAATAACTAATGTATCAGGCATCACTGCTGGAGGCAGGATTCTGTTTCTTGCACTTTGAAAAAAAGTTGGCAAGAGATTTTTACCTTCAGTGGTAGCTGGTAGGTGGGGTTGACACTGCCCAGGCTGACATTCCTGGAGTAAGGAGTGGATGCTCTTCCAGCTGTCAGTCTGTAATGCCTCTTGTCGTGTCATCCTGAGCTCCATTTTCTTTGGCTTCAGCTACCTGAATGGTGACAGCTGTCCTGTTTATTTTTCATGTGCCATGGTTATCCTGCACAATTACCAAAATAGTCCTATCCATACAGAAAAGACTATGAATATACTCTAGAAAACGGACATTATTTTCAGGCAGTAGCAAATATTTGAAGAAAATAAGCTTCTTATTTTAGACAACCATTAGGGAATAAGTGTCCTCTGCAGAAATAGGCCTGTTTACCTGGGAAAACATGGCAATCACATATTAATACATTTGTTCAAATTTAATGTTGGTATTTATTAATTTTATGAGTACTAATTCAAACACCTAAAAAAAAAAATCAAACATGTGACAGCTATATATTACAGATATGAAAAAGTGAATACGGGGAGGACAACCCTTTCTGGAAAGGCAGTAATTTGACTATTCCTATTCTAGCTTATAGAAATGTTACACTTAAAATAATAATAATAGAATAATAAGAATAGGCATTTTACAGGTGACTTTAAGTTGTTAGAAACAGTTCAATTGTTACTGCCTTGTGTTGTATTTCTGCTGCAGTTGACTTTGCTGATTTTATTTTCTTTACAAGTTCACTGTGATCTAGGAGACTGCCCTGGGCAGCTGGAGGCAGAGCAGCCTGTCATCCTCCAGCTGCCTGAGCTCAGTCATGACACTGTTCTGGCTTTTTGGTGAGGATTGACTAGCAGAGGGAACAAAAACACTGTGCTTAAACAGCCACAGCAAGAAATAATGTTTTATAGCAGTTGTGAGCTATATTTTCTGTTTAATTACATCAGTTAATTTGATTTAATTTCTGAAAGGCCAGTTTACTTTCTGTCCCAGTATACTAGATCTGAGGTTCTGCACACGCAAAGTGAGGAGGTTTATGTTGTCATGGATGAGAACTTTATCTCTTTCCTAGTGCCCCTCCTCCTGAGACTACACAAAAGGATTGTGATCTTGTCAGGGATGGCAACTTGTAATCTATGTGGCAGCTGAGAAAATCAGAGAATAGCACAAGGCTGAAGAACCTCACTTTGGCAGCAAACAGAGGGGGAAAACGTTGTCATAGTCTGCTCTGCTGGACTGACCTTCTGACAGTGCAAGAGCTGGACTAGTCTTGTGGGGAGCTCTCAGTCAGACTCTGACTCACACCAAAACCCCGGGTGATGCAGGCCTTGTAAGCATGCAGCCCCAGGTGGAATATGTGCAGGTGCAGAGGTAAATGGAGAGCTGTTTTCAGATCTCATTCCCAAGTATATGGCTTTCATTCTTCAAGGGGTGATTAAACTCCCTGACCCAGTCTGCCCTTGCATGAAGCAGGAGTACCTCAAACAGGTGGAGTAAATCTTTGAGGATTGAGTTAATTACATGAGATAACTGGAAAGACACACTAGAGAAATAGGAGGTATTCTTGTTATTCATTTCACACCCCTAAGTGTTTTCTTTTCATGCTTTTTCTCATAGATTACAGTCTGCCCAAAGTCCTTCCTGTAACCATTTATAATTTCTCCTCATACTATATGTTGGTATGACTGCAGCAGCCACTGAACTGCATCCTTGTAGGAATAAATTGTGATTTATTAAGCAAATGCCCTAGCTCCTAACAGTGCCATTATACCCTTGTACAGACTGGCATGGAATTTTATTTACATTTACTGGCTCAAGATCGCTGAAGCACAAAGCACTGCAGAGGGCTTTAATCCTGCTCTGTAAATTAAATGCAGTGCACAGAACAAACCAAGTGGTAGAGAGAAGTGTGGGAATAATATCACAATAAATTTAATTTCTAGCAGAGCTTTAGGTCAAGACAAGCCATTAGGGAGCACAGATTTGAACAAATCAGAAAAGAAAGAACTTTGCAGACTCTTAAAATCTTTCTAATATGGGCTACTAACAATTACAGTACAGTGGATTCAAGCAGACATATTAATTCTTGACTTAAAATCTCAGAGCAGGCAACAGACAAATCAAAATATAGTCCTCACCTTATGTTTTTTGTGAGTCTTGCATTAACAACCTCAGCCAACAGCTGGTCTTCCAGCCTGTCCCTGGTGATAGTGAAGTTAATGAAGGTGGTCTGAGCCTGCAGTTGTGGCTTGTAAGTGAGTGTTAGCCAGTTTAGTGTGAAGGATGAGATGAAAATTCTTGTTGAATTCACATTTTTTGTCTTCAGTCTTGGTACATCTGGGAAAGAATGAAATGCACAAGAATGGGGATCTCACTAAATTAAAACCTCACAGGTATCTCAGATTGCAAACAATGGGTACTCTATGATCTTAGCAGCATAGAAAATGCATACAAGCCAAAATTTAGCCTGCAACTTAAGAAACAAAATGAGGATGATTGAACACACCAAAAGCATAAGATGAATACACAGAGTATTTATTAATTTTTGTAGTTTCATTTATATATACAGCAGACACAGGGAGATTATTCACTGCTGTACTGAAGAGTCTCTGGTTTAGGGATAAATGTCTATCATCATAACTTAACAGAAACTTAGGAAAGTTTTCAAACAAATGCCAATGAGTTGTTAGTTTTTACTACAATTTCCTTAAATATATAGCCTAAAAAACTAAGCAGGGACATGTATTTATAGCAAATGGATAGACTAAAGGAGAGGGAATGACTGGCAACTGAAACAACAAAAATAATGGTTTTAAAAGGTAATTTACGTAATGTTTCATTACAAATTAATTATTTGTTGGATGAAAGAATGAGTTATGCTAGGTTCACCTTTTATTTACTGAAATCCCTTACTGAAGAGCTGTCATTTCCTGATCCCTTACCTTCAGTGAGGGCTGAAGCCTGTCCTATACAGCCACTCTGTGCCATTTTGAGGCCCAGCAAGGAGGCAACATGAAGTTCACCTGCTTACTTCGGTGGCATAGCATCAAAAAAAAGTTGAAAGATCACTTGCAGGCTACAGTGTGTGCCATGTGTCTGGTCTGGTGTGACACAACTCTTTGTCATTGACTTGCCCAGTGAACAGTGTGCCAATTTTCACTTGCCACACATAAGCCTAAAACCAGTATTTTCTGTACAGCAATAGTTTAGAATGTTCTCCACTAAGAAAGAAGATTCAAATATTAGTAATAAAATTCTGTTTAAAAAAGGGTCATAGAACATTTATAACATGGAACACTTATAACATGAACTCTTCATAAAATTCAAATTGGCATTTGTTAACTCAATTTTCAAAGTGATTGCATTAGCATAGGTACTAAACACTTAAAATGAGATTTATGAAAGTCACATCAGGACATGAATAAAACAACTACTTTCTGTAGAAGTTTTAACATTGCTTTATTTCTGTGCTATCACAGGGCATTGCCAGAGCCAGCAACACAGATTTCAGCTCTTAAGACCCTTGCCTGCTTCTGACATGCCCTTAGCTATAAGACATAGGCTAAACATAATGGTGTGCTGAGACCCTTCTGCATTTCACCAGGGAGAAGGAAGAAAAGAGAGCTGCTTAAGTGAATTCCTTAAGGAAACCTACTGTGTCTAGTCCTGGGAAACCCATGATTCTACAAAACTCAGCATCAGACATGTATATTGTATAATACTGCCAGGCAAACTACTGGAGATGGGTTTTCCAGGTTTATGCCTCTATAATACTGCAATATTTTAGCCATATGGTCATGTCTTTCAGATTATACAGCCTCTCTCAGGTGGACATGAATTCACTGTCCAGTTCTGCCACATGATTTCTCCACAGCCTTCAAAACTGACTGCAGCTGGAGGGGACAAAACTGTGGAGCTTGACATAGAGAACACAATTTTGCTTTGCTTTCAAGACACACACACACTGATGAAGCAAGAGATCTGACAAAAGACATGTCCTTCAGTTTGCTTTGTCAGAAGAAAAACCTTTGCTAAGGGAGTCATGCTGTGTTTCAGAACATCTATGAGAAAATATAACAAGTTTTAGAGTTCTGGGTTAAAATATTTCCTTTAGGAGTTCTCAATTCACAGAAGCAATAAATAACCAATTTCTGTGATTATCACCTATGAAAGGCAAAACCTACATAATGACTTGGTGGGTTTTATTACTGCAGCTGTTGTAGGTTTTCTGTTAATTACAGATTTGGGAAAAAGAAATGTTTTGTTATTGCTCTTGCACTGTTCAAGAGTATAAGCAACAAGGATAAACAGAGAGGTGGGGAACCCAGCAGGATGACTTAATTTTTTCAGTAAAACATATCTGTTTAGAGTTTAATTCTGGATTATGAAGAAATGCAGCAAAATAGGCATGAATAATGGAAGTCCATCATAGAAGAAATATCAAAAAATAGTCACCAAAGAAACTTCTAAAGACAAGTTCTACTTTTGGCAATGTTTTCTTCATGATGTCCTATTCCCTCACCTGCAGCAGATAGAACGGATGGAAGCAAAACACCACTCTACCCAGAAATAGACACAGCTTCTTTCATGTGAGTCCCAGCTCCCTGGTATTTAAGAACAGAGTAAATTAAAAAGAGATGTTCCCCACTAGCTGTTTTTGTTTTCCTGTTGATATTCTCATAGATTTTGAAATAAAGTAGGTTAAGGGATTCAAAAAGGATTTAAAAAGCTTTATAAAACCTGTATATGCCCTGAGTATAAAATATTTTTAGCCAAAGCAAATATAAAACCAAATAAATTCCAGGAGGTAACATGACCTCTCAGATATGAGAGGACTGGGACATGTGCAACATCTTGTCTGATCTGTGCAACTTGATTGATAGACACAAAGATCTGCTGTTCCCTTGTGTATGTTCTGCCTTAGGTAACAATGCCTAGGTCTTTCAAAGACAGGAACTCATGAAGGTGAAATATTTTGAATATAGGAACAACACTTCATATAATGAAATGGCTCGAGAGTATATGCAACATCTTTTCTTATGGGACAATTTCTTCTTATGCAACACAAAATTAAAGCGTACCTTTCAGGGTGGATGTTCTCCAAAACAGACCATAACTCTACACGGTAGAATGGTGGGATAGCTTCCTGTAGCGAGATGTTTTGGATCAGCTCTGCCAGAATGAAATAAGTGATAAATTTTTGGACAGGAAAATAACAGGGAAACAATATTTTTCAGTGGGAAGAAAGAGGGATAAACACATTTTCCAGAGGAGGTTTCATTCAGTTCCTGCTGCTTAAAATTAAAAGCTTCTGGAACTGACTTGCAAACCCCAACAAGTAATGTAGAGAAGGAAGCAGAATAAATCAGGTGAAAACAAGCGCAGAACGGGGCTGTTACTAGGCAATCTCAGTAGGCAAACTGTGCAAGTTGGTCAAACTAGTTCAGTGGGAACAGCACTGCCTTGAAGCTGCACAGCTGATGAGATGTTCAAGGCAAGGAAAGCTTCTCCCTGTGGAGAAACTGAGCGAATTTTCTTGCTGTTTCATGAATAATAGTCATGCCTCATAAGAATGGAAACTTGTTCATACAAGCTATATTTGCACATAAATTAAACTTCAAGACATCTTAAAAATCCTCTTAATAACCCAATCTTGCAGCTGAAGAGACATGACTACCTCTGTGACTGTGCAAAGGAGTTCAGCAAGTGTAACACCTTGTGTAAATGCAAATAGGAGTCTTATGAACAATGAATTTATTCCTCTATCTGCTCCCCTATGAGCCAAAATAACATTGATCTGTTATTGTTAATGTTCACAGCCAGTGATTTCCAAAAGAGACGTGCTGGGGAAACAGGATAGGGCACACACAGATAAAAATTCAAATATTAAGGGCCATCCATACCGAACCTATTAAATGGCACAGTTTCCTTTATAGCAGGTGAAGGCCAAAACACAAGACCATGTAGAGTTGGTACCTATTTACTTTTATGCCTTGGTTTTTCTGCTCCAAAAAACCCCTAAGTATTTGCATCTTGAATAATTTTTGCATACATTGCTAATATGTTGCAACCAAATTTTACTTATTTTTTGTCTTGTGGTTTTCATGCTTACATAAAGGTATGTACTACAACTGATATTTTCTTAAAATTATTTTATTATTTTTTTCCTTTTCTCCTTCTCAAAGCAAATATCTTGAAATATTTTAACAAAAAATCTTAGCACTTTAAAGCCATTTTGAAGATATGGCCACAGTCTAAAGTGCACTAGAAACAACAGCAGTTTTGCAGTTCCAAAATTAAAAATAAAAATGTATCCAAATTTGACCAACCAAAATTTGTTAGACTTCTAAATATGTACTAAGGCACTTAAGCATGAAGTCTGCTTTTCAGAGATAACAAGTACCTTTAGTTCACCCTTTTGTGAGCTGGTTTTGATGAAAATATAAATTTATTCATTTGAAGTTCTCCAAGGCTGAGAATTTCTTTTGCAGGCTTCATTCAGAAACCAAGAGCTGCTGTTGCAGAATATCCAGGAGTGCAACATAAGAGGCATCTTGCAAAGAAGGAAGGGGAAAGGTACTTTTATGATGTGGTTCACAGATCAGCAAGTTCTCTAATAAACAGGCTAGTAAATTTGCTTTGCAAGGAGTACAAGTTGATAAATCCCCCTTGCTATGCTTTCTGTCGATTGATATGATAAGATATATTTTACTTAAAATTAGGATTGTCTGAAGCTCAGTGGATTTAATTATTTGTAATTATCCAGTTGTTGTCAGTATGTGGCCATTTTATGACAGTGGTATCTACTGTGTGGGTCAGGTTCAACTGTACATCTTTTCAAACACAGAATTAATGTACTATTGATGAAACCATTACTAGAACCAAATTAAAGTCTGGGCTGATGTATTGGTCCATGGGGTGCTGTCAGACATGAAAGGAGTAATTAGTATTCATTACTTCATACTCTGCAACATTCCAATTATTAATGAACTTCAACTGCTGGACTGCACCATATCTATCACAAATACCTTTCTAGTCTTTCTTTATTAGAAAGAAAAAATTCAAAGTACTTGACAGAACAACTAAAATAAAAAAAATAACAGAAATTAATCAAGAATGAGGCAAACTCTGCTTATTTGGAAATAAATTGGGGTATATCTTGTGTGGGTATTTATATATTTTGGTGTATATATATATTGTGGTGTGTGTATATATATATATCTATATATATATATATCTATAATTATACACACACAGGCACATGTGCCCCTCAAAGGTGACTTGTGTATCTTCAATCAGGCACAGACTGCCAGGTCATGTAAATATTCAACAGAAGAACCTGTTTTTGAATAGCTTCATATATTTGCTTTTGTGTCCACACACACAGCTTCATTGTGCTACGTGGAAGCCCTTGTTAAATAAATGCAAAGCTATATTGCTGTGATCCCTGTCCGTTTCAATCCTACTTCTTTCTGCTGCTTCACATCCCTTCACATCCTCCCATTCCTTAAAAGTCTGTCACCTTGTGAAAATTCTGATCTCTCTTTTAGACCAGTATAATACTAATTTTCAGTAGTTTCTTCACTATGGATTCTGAAAAGCAAGATGTATGGTCTTACTCTGAAGTACTTCAAATACAGCAATAGAGAAATGCAACAAAGAGGGATCATTTCAAGGTCTCACAGTGTAGGGCAAGAGTGCATCTTCCAGGAGCTCCATGTATACAAGGAGATTTGGGCTGTTTTTTACTGCTTAGATTTACCGTGCAGGCACCAATGCCTGAAATACAGGGTGGGAAGAGAGAAAAATCTTGGTCAATCTGTGCAACATAACTTCTTTATTTATAATTTTTTTTTATATTTTCACTTTCAACAATATGAAGCTGTTCAAGCACTCTAACCACTCTTTGACTAACATGTGAGATCCATCCAGAAATGCCCCAGGAGTATGTCTGGCTTTATATCACAATAAACATCACATTCTCCAACACAAAAAATCTAGCTTTTTGATGAGTTGCTCGCAAACAAGAATAGAAGAGAGGAACACTTTCAGACTTAAATTCATATTTGAGCAGAAACATGGCATTTCAGTTCATCAGATGAAATATTCAATGAGGTTTAATAAGTTTACTCTCGAGCAACCACAAATCAACATTATTCTTTAGGCTGACATCTGCCTTGAGGACTCAACAATTTCATCTGAAGTTTTCGTGAGAAGTTATGGAAGACATTACAGACTGAAATTCTCTTGCACCTAGTACAAACTCCTTTATTTTCCCTATTATCACACTGAAACTGTGTATTGAAAAGGTATCTAAATATGATCTTAAGAAATATTTTTAATGGTTTAGGGGGAAAATGAGCAGGCATTAACACCACCGTAACATCTGCCGTGATGAATTTGTGATCAGGGTCAGCTGCACTGGTTTGATGCAAGGGTGGCTGACAGCAATAACAACATAAACAGTCCCCACCTCTGGCTTACTTATTTCTGCCCTGTGTCCTACCATATCAGTTTTTCCTCTTACTTTCCAGGGTTTTTGTCTTACTTTCCAGGGTTTTTGCTTGTTTGTTTTTGCTTTTTTTTTTCCCCCGTTTAAAACTGCTTCATTATTTCATGAAGTGGCTGAAAAACCAATTATGGCATAGTGAAGGCACAGTTTTCTTAAGCTGATATTACAGCTGAAAAACTCTTTATTGTTAAATCCAAATCTAGCCCGTCATTTCCAACGCCTTCCCGCTGGCTTTCCATGGAAAGGAAATACTTTCCTGTCTTTTGAACCAAATTATAATATATGCTACTCCTTGTTTTACTCTTTTTTTTTAAGTAATAAAGTAAGGAATTCCACTCAAATTTGAGAAACATATATCTATAGAGTATTTTGAGTCTAGTTTGGAAACTGAGAACATAATTTTGCTATCTAATCAGATGCAGATACTAACATTTTAATATCCACTCATCTCCAGATACTAGCCATTACATTTTAAAAAGAAATAATTTGTTACAAGAGGAGTTGAAGCACTAAGCAAAATGTGGCAATCAAAGCAATATAGATCCAGTTTTCATGGAAAAATTCTGATCACTCAAGCATATGTACCTTCCCTTTTTAACTCTATATCTTCCAAGAAGAGGATCAAGTATGGGATCAATGGAGTCACACATGTTTTCAATTAATACAGTCTCATCAAAAGCTAAAGCTCTTTCAGTGGTCTTCAGAAAACTCTACCTGAAAAATACAATTCCCCCTCCAATATTAGATAAATATTGGTTATAGAAAGATTTCCTTTATATAATAAAAATGGCGAGGTTTTTCAAAAAGCACGTAGTTAAACCATGGAAACCTGTTCACAAAGAATTGCCCAGTGTTTAAGAGTTTGACAGTTTTGAGTTCAATATCTTTCTACCCATGCTCTTGCTATTCCTCATATTAAAAAACAAACAAACAAACATATATTGCTATGGCTTTTCTTATAAGCAAATATGAGGGTACAGCCCCACATGGAAGACAATGGAATTGAGAGAAATTTTGGGGGAGCATATATCTATATCTAGATCTATCTATAGATATTCTTGTGTTACAACTTTTGGTATTTCCTCATTTAAATTATAAATATATCCTTGAAGGACTTCAAGAACAATTAGAATCCCAGTGATTTGGGAGAAATCTTTTCCAACAGGCATGGAAAAGGACTAAATAATAATGGTGAGATAAGTAATCAGAAAATATAGCTTCACAGAGCAGGGTACTACTGAGTGTGAATGAAAAATGATGATTATTTGTGAGGGTTGGAAAATGAACGAAAACCAAACCAGGACAGTTGAGGGAAAAGAGCTGGTTCAAATGAGCACACAGGCTAGATGATTAAGACCGATTTTAAAAAGCAGGCATTACTATGACCATTTAGTGTGTTGTGTATTTGATTGCGTGTTATATCTGGAATTCAGTAGGAAAAAGTCTGTCCACCCTTTAAAATGGAACATTATCTCCCTAAATCAAAATAAAGATAAGAAAATTAAAGAAGAGATCAGTTACATGCCAGTGCTATCAGCTAATATATATAATTCAGTCGTAAGTATAAGAATTAAAAATATGTTTATTTACCAGGAAATCACCCAATATTGGCTTTTGCCTTGAATGCTGCACATGCATGTGAGGTGCACATGCTGTATTCTGCTGACCAAACTGTAGAGTATAAATAAGGTTTTACCACCAGGCTTTGCACCTTACCTGCTGAAAACGTGGTTTGACCCACACAAGAAGTGCACATCAACCTCCACTTCATTTCCTCCTCATCACTTGAAAACAGCATAAGAAGGGCGCCTTTTCAAGCACAGTTTTAAAAGGAAAATGATGCTATGAACAAATGAGCAGAATTGTTGTAATATTTCAATTCTTTAAGTGCATTCCAACAAAAATCCCTTATGGAAATTAGGGGAACTTGAAGGCAGTAAACGCAAAAGCCAATTCTTCATCGTGCACATATCTTTTCTGTCCTAGACTTACGACTTCAAGGTCAGCTCCATATTTGTTCTTTACCCATTTAATTCCCTGTTGCTGGGGATCTATCATCAGAGGTCAGCACTCACAGTTTGTTAGAACAGTGGTGTTTTCTGTTGCCATCCTATCACCCTCGTTACTCCATGCCACAGCTGTAGCATCATCCCTCAACGTGGCAATCGGGTCCAGGCCTTCTGTCACAGGAAAAGGAGCCTTAGAATCAGAGTGGAATATAATCTTCCAGCAAGGTTACCAAGCAGCAAGACATGACTCAGTGCGACGCACCAGATAACTGGGGGATATAAATTAAAGTAAGGCAGAAAAGTAAGGAGGATCCCTGTGGAGTTTCAGATGAAAGGAAAGTGATGAGAAGCAGTTTATTATATTTACAATAGATTTCAAAAAAGTGTTCTCTCTCAAGACATTTACTTCATAAAAATATTTATAGTTCAATAAAGTTAAAAATGCATCATATATTATAAAAGTAATTGTATTCTGATATTGCAAATTCAATGCTTCTGTATGCTTTGAGCACCTATTTCTGGAACATAAATCTGTATTTATCCACAAAAAAAAAATATTAAAGCAGGATTCCTATGGCATCTTGTTAATATAGTTCAGATACCCTCAAAAGCCAGGGAATGGGGCCATCTTGGGGCCATCTTTGGGGGCAGAGGCAGCCAGGGAGCTCCCTGTGGGCAGAGCTGCAGCAAAGCTCTTGTGTGAGTGCCCCTTCACTGGGGGGGCTGTGACAGAGCAGCCATCTCACAGCCACGCCTGCTGGGTGCCAACCCCTCACAGCCACGTGCAAGGAGATGAAATAAAATAGAAATGGAATGTCTGAAATCACTGCCTACCAAACAGGTATGGGTGGGAAGAGAAATGCCTAACGCAGCACAACAGAATAAGAGAGAGTGAATAAATAAGTTGTTTGGAACAAGAAAGATGGGCTGGTGGAAGTTAATAGAACTGTACCAGATGCCTGGAATTAATTTTTTCCTTACTGAAGGAAAGGGCAAACCCCCAACAAGTCCTTCATGGCGTTATTCCAGGCTTCCTTATCAGTGATTTTTGGATTAAATTAAAAAGCCATAAATAAAGGAAAACACAGCATCATCAGTATTAAACCTGAACTACCTTCTCCCCCCATTCAGAAGTATTTTAAAAAGTCTTCCATTAAAACTTTCTTTCTCCCTGGACATGTCTAATCCTCATTGCTGGCTTTTAGACTGAAGCCTCTTTTAAAAGTGCACATTGAAACAAAGAACAACCCCCATGTATATCTGACAGTGATTTATAATGAAAAACATTACATATATTTAAGTTGAGCTAAATTTGCACAATTATTAGTAATAAGAATGGCATCGTACCTCTAGTGCAGCTTCTGTGGCAGTGTCATAGTTACCATAGTATTACAGAATACATACCACCTTAAATTGTCTAACTCTTGGTTCTAATCTCTGACCCCAAAATAAACCTAACTTTTGATGAATGTGCTGAAAATACAAGCACAAAGGTCCCAGCAGGCATACACTCCTTTCTGCAAGCGTGCAATATGTCTGTCTCCCATGCGTAACACGTTCATCTAAATATATCAAAGGACTGAATACATGATTTGTTTTATCTCTGGACTGTAAGACAACCAATACAATAATTTTAATGATCTCAAATACTTCCTTATGAAAAACAATAGCACTGGGGTATTATCAGAGTTCCTAATGTTAATTTTCACACAATGCACAAAAAATATCTGAATATATAGGTACATCTATTGTCACCATATCTGCTGATACTTAATGACATAGAACTACTTGCTGTTCCTCCTGTAGAGAACTATTAATAAACGTCTATTTCAACATAACTTTTCAAGGGTATTTCTCTCTTATTTTCCACTCTTCCTCACTTGCAGGAAAACAATCAAAAGTGAAACGAGGTATTTTGTCTCACTGCTGTTCAGTGAAAGCATCTGCAAAAGCAAAACATCATTTTTATTCAAAAAATGTTCAATCCATTTCAAAAGAGTCTTAAGAATTATTCTTAAAAATAATGATGTTTAATTCCAGAGTCCTACTATTGAAAATATACTGGGCAATTTTTTTCTACCTAGGCTGTAAGGTCGAAGGAGGTTTCTGAGAAAGGTTTTTATCTGCAAGCATGTTCTTGGTGGAAAAGGACAGGGAGAGGTTCCAGATAAAGCAAAGCTCTAGACAAATTAGCAGTTCTAGCAAAAAGCAAATGTTTACAAAGAGTTGTCCCCACGGTTCCAAGTGCTGACCTTGGAAACTCAAATTTGGCATTAAATCTGTTTCCAGAGGGTCCACATAACTCAGCTCACCTGCTGTGTCATAGATCTGTGATTGAAAATGAGGTAAGTGCTGCCCATTTCACATATTTCTGGGAATAAATGACATTAATCATCATATAATGCACAAAAGAAATAGGAAACAAGTAGGAAGGGATGAGGAACATTTGCACTAAGGAATAAAAGAATGGTCCAAAGATTCAAAAGTAAGGAAGGGGAAAGCTTAGCAGAGACAACTGCAAGGACTGGAACTACTGAATACTATCATGATTTCCTCCATGTGCAGAAAATTGGGGATTATCATAACCACATGCTCTTCCTGGAGCTGAGCAGCTAAGCAGAATAGGTCTCTCTGTACAGTTCTATCATTTTTACAGCATTTGCTGCTATAAAAGTGTCACAAAGAACAGACTTTGGCATTGAGAATTGAAAAGGGAAAGGATATTCTTCTGCCAGAGAACCTCTTTCTTTCATTTCCCTCAAAAGATACCTGTAATCTGAGGAAAGTATGCCTGTGTGCACACATGCTATAGAAATATATAAGTGTACATATGTACATACCCTGCAAAACAAACATCTTCAATTAGGCACTTGTATATACAGATCTACTTCAAATTTTACTTTTTGTACCTTTAGAGAAGGAATCCAGAAATGTTCCTTTGGTTCCCGGTGATGTTGTTTTATGAAGGGTCCAAAGTAAGACACAAATGCTGCTGTCAATAAGATGTCACCACATGAAAGTTTTCTTCTGTGCTTTGAGGTTTCCAGTGAACTGGCTCCAACACGTTTTTGGATGGCAGAACAAAATTAGAAAATGTTATCTCCTGAGCACCATGGAAGTGACAAAATGTTTAATTTCTGTGTTATTAACCAGAAGCACACAAAAGTACAATGGGAGAAATACTCCATCAGCAAGAGACACACTTCCAAAGACTGCAAAGGCTGGAAACAATCCAGAATTTCTGGTGGTGATTTGAAATCTTTGAAGCTGAAAACAGTGGGATAGAACTCTTTGTCAAACATTCTCTATAATGATTTTTTTCAGTAATTGGTGCTTTTGTCTAGATCAGCTAAAGCATGGTGGACACACTTCAATATTGGCAGCACCTGCTGTCCTACTGCCAGTGCAGGCATTTCCAGCAACATTCAGGAAAGGTAAGAAAACAAAAATATTAAAAGACAAAAAGGAGGAAGAAAAAGCTGTTTCAACCTCAATAAAGATGTCACTTCTACTTTTTTTTTTTTCGCACTTTTTTTCCCAAGGGGAGGAGAAAGGCAGCAGAGTAGGTATCCCTGCCCATGGCAGTGGGGGATTTAGAACTTAGATGGTCTTTAAGGTCCTTTCAAACCCAAAATGTTCTCTGATTCTGGAAGACCTGAAGGGTTTTTTGCTCTTATTTATCTTTCTTCTTTTACCCACTAAGTACAGACATCTTACTCAGCTAAGGCTGCAATGATTTGGAATTTTGACAGGAGAAAAGGTGAGGGTGGCCAAACATACAGGCTGCCCAGAGAGGTTGTGGAATTTTCATGGTCCTGGACAATCTGGTCTAACCAATGCTGTTTGATCAATGAGGGTGGATTAGAATATCTCAGAAGGTTCCCTCCAACTGCAATGATTCTGTCAAAGTTTCACTTTAGAATAATTTTCTTAATATAGATATTTTTTTTCCTACAGAGAGCCCTGCTTTCCCTTGTTCTTTTGCAGAGTTCATTTTAACCATGCCAACCCTGGGATATTTAGGATAAATAGTCAGGAATGGTCTCAGATCTTGATGATTTATTATAAGCATCTATGTGGAAAGTGGTTATTTTATTCCAATTATGTGATAAAGACAGCCCACCATCTATTTGAAATGTAAGCTGGTTACAAAAGAATTTCAGAGAATGAAAACATCCTCTTTAAAGAAAATGAACATTTAAGATATAGATCCTCTCTTTTTCAGTCAGGATTCAGTGACATGGCACAAACCCCAAACCAGCAGTTTTGGCACATTATGCTTTGATTGTTCTGTGTCTACAGTTCCCAGCAAAGGAATGAACCTATGCATGAATGCATGCTCAAATAACTTCGACATTGAGAGGAAGGGAAGGTAAAAATTGACCACCCATGAGAGTAATCTTCAAATGGATAAAATTCTTGATGTAAAATAGGAATAAACTGTCATAACCTTTCTTCTTTGTTTGTACTGTTTGAAATACTGCAGGTAAAATAAAGTTGTCTCATAGTTTGTTCACTTGCATTAGGGAAACATCAGGAAATCATTCTCCTGTGACTGAAGCAGAGAAAGGGCCAGGATGAAAGAAGGAAAGTGCTCCAGAAGTATTTATAAGGACAGCCATTTACGCTCTGCCTGTACAGACATTTGTTTTTCAGAGCAATGATAGTAATCAAATATTTTTTCAGTCCTTTACATGATATAATCTAAATCAATGAAAATCTCTGACTGGAAAGTATCCTCTATATTTCATGTAATTTCATACTAAATGCTTGGGTTTTGCTGGTGTCATCTGCTTCAGGGCTTAAAAGAAAACTTTTATATGTGCTCGTTTCTGAAAGCTGTACAGATTCTCATTCTCATCTAAAGCACGGTTTTCTATGTGTACAAAACCAAAGTAGTAAAATAATTGTTAAATTTTATATTCATTAAGTATTTTCCACTTATGTTTTTCTGAAAAACCAGAAATACTTACTGAAATGGTTAAACATTCAGTGCTGGGAAGGCAGACAGAATTCTCGACAGAATTCTCAACAGAAGTCTCAAAGACTTTTGCTGCAAAAGAGGAATATAGAAGGTCCACTAAGAAAATAGAAGTATCTTTAATCAACATATGCTGCTTTAAAGAGCTAGCAGGTATGTGCTTCACAGTATAACCACAGGAATTTGGTGTGTCAAGGCCTCCTAAACCCCACTTCCATCCATAAGAGATGCCCAATGAGTGACAAGTAAAGGACCATTCCTGACAAAGGTTCTAACAGCAATCTCTGCAATGTAGCATTTATGCTTTGAAGTATTTTAGACATCCATTTTTGCCTACAGAATCATTGGATTTTTCTTTAAATCATTAACTGAGGGCAACAAGACAATAAATCCATTAATTTACAAGAGGCCTTTTTGATTTATCCATTCTTTCTTGTTGTCACTGAGGGGTAAGTCATAAACAATAAAGAGTACCCACCTCATTCTCCAAAATAGCTTAGAAATTTGAAGATTTGCTAAACATAGAATGATTGTCTATTTAAATCTTCAGTAATTTTACCATACCAGCCAAGCACCATAAATCACTAGTGACATTGGCTAACAAGGGTTTAAGAGTTGGAACATGCAGTGTAATAAATTTCCAGACAGTTAAAAATCACTATAATTTTATTCTAATGCATTATAGATTGCCTGTAATGTCATCCTGGCCGGGGTGACCCATTTCTAATTTTGAACAGCTGTTCAGCTCGGGAGTTAGTTAATGATTAAATATAAATTGCCTGATTTATTAGTCTGAATGGCTGAGCTTCCAGGTCAATGCTATATAGACAAAATCATCAGTCTTGATGCTTTTCAGAAGTTAACTGTCTCCTGTTCTAGTCAAAAAGAATTTATTCTCAGAGGAAAAGGCTTGACATTCTCAATTAATCCTTCCCAATATTTTCCACATTAACTTACACAACAAGATCACTAATAAAACCTCAAATTTTGGAGATAAACTTCTTTTAACTATGTGTAAACCTTCAAGACCTGGAGCCTAACCATGGGCTAGGGCCATTGACTTGCACAGAACTTCCAATGGCTTTGGAGGGCTGCAAGGCCAGGCCAATAGGGACCATCTCAGGTGTCTTGGGACAGACAAAAGTTTTAATATGCAGATAGTAACATCAACTTCACTGTTTTTCTACCAAAGGAAATATTATTTACATATTTTACATTTCTAGCACAATAACTTAAAAAAAGATCTGTTTTAATAGCTGTGTTTTCAAAATTAGTTTTATGCCCTTACAGGATTTTTTTCCAAACTGATTTAATAATGATTGCTAGCCTCTGCTGAGATATTTGCAGAACCAAAGTATCCACACTGTGATCTTAGAAAGCAAGGTCACAGGGATTTTAAAAAATCCAACTTAAAATATTTATTCAGATTGACTTGGGAAGTCATGTCATAGTGTAAATATTCCTTGTACATTCTATTTCCTGTCATATACATGTATTTGTCAAAAAAAGGAATTGTTAAAATTCTAGATGATGAATTGAGACAGAACAATTTCTGTAAAGCCCAAGGAGAGATTGCTCAGCAATGCTGTGGCTGACTCCAGTGGTTTTGTTAAATAGGCATGCAGTAGCTTTAATGATGTTTGTCTACAAATAAAGCTAATAATCACACTGAAATATATATAATTTTAACATAAATACATTTCATTCTTATTTAAAAATTATTAGTTTCCGTAAAAAACCAAAAGCAAATAGCAAATATCTGATGGGTGCCTTCCACTTATTTGCAATCTAGAGTGCAACAAGGGCAGATGCAGGGCGGCTCCATCCTGACCTGGAGGATTATTCACTCTTTCTGCTCATTAACCAGAGGCTGCCCAGGCTGTCACAATGTGTTCACAGTTGTGTATAAATGTGGTGACTTCGTTATTGAGATTTCTCTCTAGCAATCATGCCAATATCAGTTTCTCAGCAATACTTGATTTTTAGGAAATAAAATTGTGGTGCAGCACATTTTATTTCATACAATTTTATTGAGAATTTATTTATGGTTTGGGGTTGTTTGGTTGGGTCTTTTTTTTTTTAATTTAAATGATCTCTAATAATGGTCATCTTGTCTCCTTTGTCCCCACCTGCACTTCCCCCACTTATTTTCCCCACACGACCTTCAAAAGTTTAGACTTAGCCTCCTGTTCAACCAAAAAATTCAACTATTTAAAAACTCACGCTAAGATGAACATTCAGGAAAAATCTTCTTACCTCAGGTTACTTAACCAACCTGTTGGCTAGCCCAGTAATTTTGTTCATTCTGTTTAATCATTTTGCCATAGGACTGTTTCTTCAACTGCTATCTCAAGTGAAGATGTGAGCTTATGCAGAAATGGGATGGGTAAATAGTTTGTTGTTTGGGAGTTTTGTTTGTTTTTTAAAAGTATTATTATTTTTATTTCAAATAATATATTTTAATGACAATAATTTTAGGCAGTACCTTTAACTTTGAGGGACATAAACTTCAGAGGAAATGCTTTGCTAAATTCTGTGGGGGTTTTTCCTGCAGCTCCTGGACCACCATAAGTACATTAACTAACAACAATTTAAATTAAAAAAATGCAAGACAGAATTATTATTCCCATTTTGCATATGAGCCTGGAGACACAAAAACATTCAGTAATTTGCTCATGGGCAGATTTGCATACTTTAACCACACTTCTCTGCACTCTGCTCAGAAGGCAGCAACATCCCTGGCTTTGTTTTCAGGGGTTTCATACTGCACATGCCTCAAAACAAGTTACCTCAAACCAATTTGTTTCTCTAGAGTAACATACAGAGCTAACAACATTGAGCTCCACTTGAGGGCAAAATTTTTCTCTGTGGGGTTTAATGAAAGAACAGCAGCAGGAGCAAGTTGTGCATACCTCCACAAAAGCCGTTTTCACCATTTTTGTAAGATCAGAGATTTGGCACTCTTCTGTCAGGTTTGATGCTTGAATTGAGGATGTGCAACCAGGAAATTTAGAAATTATTTATAAATTTAAAATAAGAAATTTATTGGCAAAGGGGGAAAGATGCATCTTATAGATTAATAAAGAAGGTTGAATCTTAAATTGAGAGAATAATGAGGACTTAAGTACGAGGACTCACCCTCAGTAAGGGCATCTAACAGAGATGGGCTATAAGAAAAACTTCAATCTAGCACTCAAGGCATAAGAAGAAGGACCACAGTAAGAGTTCTCGACTCTTTTTTAGGAGAGACTTATTTCTAGACACCTCAAATCTGTCTGCATGATAACACAGAGCTGGCTGTAGCTCAAGTACACTCATCCATCAAAGGCTGAGGCAGTAAAGATGAGAGTGAGACAAACAGTAAGCAGTGCCTCAATATCTGTGGGGCTTGATTTTTTTTTTTTTGGATACATAATAGTCTCCTTTATCACAGCAGTTCTTATCCTATGATTTCTGAATAGGAAAGTTGTCACTACAAAATACACCATTCCCTTTTGTCATCCTTTCATAGCATGCAACATAAATAAAGGCTAGCATCAGCAGAAATACATATTGCATTTTATACTCCAGCACCCTAAATTCAACACCCTATGGGATAAACCATGGATTTTAAATACACTTGTTTTCAAGGAAGGTAGTGCCAGGAAACTCTGTTCCACAAATCACAGCAGAGAGCCATTACTCTCCTTAGCAAGCCTGCTGGACTGTGCCCTTGAATAATTCTTCTCAGGCACAGAGTATATTTTAAGTCCTCTCATATACTAATAACAATGATTGTAATGATAAATAATACAAATTGTGTCACTTCTGCAAAAAGGATCAGCTTGGCCCAACTTTTTAGCCTTAGCACTACTAAATTTTACTTTTCTTTTCTTACATAGTATAGGCATACTTATTGTGAAATATATATGAATGTAAAAGTCATAATTTTCATAAATATTTTTAGCAAATAACTAGTCTCATGAAGGATGGAAACCTGATTTATTTCCACTCAAAATACTTGTAATTTTGCTTGTGAAGAGACAATCCTTTTTGATATTTCCTAACTACCTTTTAATTCAATTTACTGTAAATCAATTTACTATACAGCAATTGTTGGACTTGATGGGATATTAAAAAATTAACATACTAGAAAGGATTCATAGCCATCATCTTAAGGAGAATGTTTTTTAATCATCTTTAGAACATTTAAAATGTTTGAATTACACAGTGTATTTCTATTATTAGTACCAGCCCGTGTATACTCACCAGCAAAAAATATTACTGTAACAATATTTATTGCAATGTTGCCCATAGACCATAAAATAATTTTGGTCAGCAATTACCTTTAAGATCATTGGGTCCAACTGTTAACCCAGCACTGCCAAGCCCACAATTAAATGTCCCCAAATGCCACACCTACAAATCTTTGAAATACCTTCAGGGATGGTGACTCTACTGGGCAACCCTTTTGGTGAAGAAATTTTTCCTAATATGCAATCTAATCATTCTCTGACACAACCTGAGACCATTTTCTCTTGTCCTTGTTGCTTGGGAGGACAGCCTGTCCAGTTCACTGTGCAGAGCCTCCCTGCCCTGCAGCAGACCAGCACTCCTGCCCAGCTTGGTGTTGTCTGCGATCTGACTGCAGGGGCAGCCAATCCCCACATCATTTCTCATTTAAAGATGTATTCTGGAGCCCATGAAAAGTGAAAGGAGGTCAGTAACTGTGCTGCCGAGACTGAAGGTGTGTTATTGATTACTAACAGCTGCACTAGTTATCATTGCTGAGAATTGCTGGCCACAAAAACTTCCTTATGAAAAATATGTACAGCTCTCCTCGCCTCTCTCTCTCTGCCAACAGAAAGAAGCTGAATTATGAGCCAGGGAGCACAGAATATCCATGAGTGCAGAAGCAGAGATCACTAGCATCTGATGCTCGGCCTTCAAGTTTATTCTTCAGAAAATTGATAGAGGAAGATGGAAAAGAGACAGGCAAATAAATGACTGAAAGGGAAAAGGGCAAGAAATGAACTGAAGAATAGGGGGCAATCCTGCTGACTGGATACAGCCGAGTGATAGCCCAGAGAGACAAGCACAAAAAAAGTCCATATATAGAGAGTGACCTTCCTTTAACATTGAAGAATTCTTGTTTTTACAGACACAACTCTGAGTTGTTTACTCAAACAACTCAGTCAAGCACTAAGAGCATTCTACAGGCTGATAGGTTTATCAGCTGCTAAGGTAAATAAAATTTAAGTACCTGTTGCTAAGAAGTGACTGCATGGTTCATTTTTTCTTTTCCCAGAAAAAAATACAAGTTTGCCTTCTCTTTATACTAATTTCACAGACTTCCTTACACAGTGAATCTTACCTTTAAAAAGCCTGACATGGACCAGGTGGAACAGGTTGCATAGGCCAACGGTCCACATTACATAATACTGAAATGACAAATGAAATCAAGCAGATCAAGAAGTGCTGTGGCTGGAAAAATGGAACTGTTGAAACTTTGCTAGATGTAAAACTCTCTAGAAAAGACAAAGAAAACTGCCTGATATATATACAGCATTTTATTTGAACTCTAAAGATGGATGACAGTAAAATGTCAATGTTTCATGCTGAATTTGCATCTTTTCATCAGCTAATTCTGGTTAATGCTACTGCTGTACACAACAACCATCCCCATGAACAGCATTTTGCACACCATGTCCTTTAGCATATGGATTAATGCAAGTTTCCAGCTGAGGAAGCTGAGCTGATTTTAAATGTAACATTGAACAGTGCAGTTCAGGATCATTGAATAGGGATGAAAATATGCAGAGAAATTTATTCACTGTTGACCATTGTACATGTTTACATGGAGAAAAAGGATGGGCCCAGAGAGCAAGGTGCAAAGACAGAAAGGGATTCTGTCCTCACCAGTCTGCAGACTTTATTCCATCTGCTGAACTTTTCTAATGAACTCATCATCCTCTAACATTTCACAGGCAGGAAACCAGGCACTAACCATCAGAAGAAATACATCTCTCAGCCATATAATTTCCTATAGGTGAAACATTTTGAATTAACATTTTATAAAGTGAGTGTCACAATCCTGACTTGCTACAATTCTGGAAAAAAAATCCTTCTAAGCTTCATTGATTGTTTGAGGTTCTGGTGCATGCTAACTTGTAATTTTTTTTTTCCTTCTAGTTGTCAGTCCTCAGGAAGCTATCAATGTCATTTATATGTGTCTTAATGCTATGCACTACTTATAGACATTGTGATAACTTCCAGTCTGCCACACAGGTATTAGATAAAATTAGACATGTAATTAAAACTAGGTTACTTCAATCACCTCAAAATATTTTCTTTAAATAACATTTTAACATTTCCTCTACATTAATGATAAATTATATGGTTTGAGTACAATAGATACAGAAATCATTGCTAGCATAAGTGTATGGAAGCTGTTTGGATATAGCATATATATAGTTAAGCAGTTTGTGGAATTCAGTAACTTCAATCACCTCGCAAATGGAAGAAAGGATGACACATTAGATGAGAATCCTATTCCTATATGGAATTTGCAAGACATTTGAATGCACAATATTTTGCACTGGCCTGTGCAAAGGATTGCACTGTAACTGGAGCTTTTGAAGTGATTAGAGGCTGAATAGTAGAGCACTTAAAAATGGTGACTGGATATTCTTCCCAAGAGATGAACACAACATGTGGACCACAAGAAGCAAATACAGAAATGCCCAAGGAGAATAATTTGCCTCAAAAAGAATAATTTTGCCAATAATCTGCAGTACAGAAATGGTAGATTAAGACATGAATTATATAAGGGTACATTTTTGAAGGTTTTTCATAAGACTGAATCTCTTCTTGGCATCTTCAAATTTCTGGACTAATCACAAGTCAGTTATGAGAAACAAGTCAAAACCAAGTTTTCCTGAGTGATGTGTGCAGGAGTTTTTACTATATAACACTTAAATGTTAGAAATAGATCTTAGCATATATAGTAGACACACTGCCTAGACAGCTATTTCCTATTCATTCTTCTGCTGAATTTAATCTTATAAAATATTACTGGATGAACTAAATTTCAATTTTATTTTTGGAATCATAAAATGATATAGTTTAGAAGGATCTTGGAGGGTAATCCACTCCTACTCTCAACTCAATACAGGAATAACTTCAAAGCTGTCTTTAAATTCTTCATGATCAGCCCCCATGTCTTCTTTCCTAAACTTGGAATCAATGAACAGCAGTCAAGAAGTACTCATAAAAAGTTAAAATATGTTATTTTGCATTTATCAAGAATTAATTTCTCCAGCTGTAGAGTTATCCATACAACAACTCCATGAGCTCTGGGGTATATTATTATTATGAGTAATACCTGCTAGAGAATTAAAAATTAAAGCTACAATTCCTTAGAAAAGTTCATCAGGTGGATCAGCAAGGGTATGAATCAGCTACAAAAATAATAGTTTTAATGGGATCCTGCCAACATGTAAAGGGAATCCTGGCTGAATATGCAGTATGGATTTAAAAAAGTGGTTAGTAAAAATATTCACAGTAAATGACAGTATGACAAGTGTTGACCTAACACAGGAAACAGACAAATGAAAAGGAATTGCAACTTCACCTGTAGTGCAGAATTCTTCCTATTAAGAACTAAGCACAGCTGAGAGAAATACTGCTGCTAACAATCCTCAGAAAAATGCCTGAGGAGAGGAAAGGGGAAGTAAATAAACATAAAAAAGGTAAAGTAAACAAATGTAAAAAAAAAAAGGAAATAAACAAATGCAAAAAAGTATGCTTTGGATTTGGAAGCTGATTGAATGCGAGGTCTCCTAAACCAGGAAAAGGTTATTTGAGATACTGTCAGGCAAGGAAAAGAGATGTATTAGTGGTTTTTTTTTTTCAGAGGAACACATTAAAACAGTAAAAGATTCCACGAGTTTCAGGGGTGACTGCTGTGTATTAAAACAAAGCAAAAAATATAAAATCTCCCCAAAACAATACTAGATGGCTATTTTTGTTCAAAAGTGTTTGTACTTAATGGACATACATCAGTATAGATGTGTGAAATGAAAAACATGATGCTTCCATAAAGCTGTCTTTTAGTGCAGATCTAAGCTTCATTAGGGTAGATTTTGATCTAAATGGGCAACCCCAAGGTCATAAGGCTAAGGCTGTTTCTCATGGAAGAAAAATACCTGCTGTAACAGCTGATGGGATTTTTGGGGTGGGGGTCAGAGGGATCAGAGGATAAAGTCAGATGGTATAATCTATCTTTGTTTAGCCATTAAAACTGTATCTCCTTTAGAACAAGAAAAAAATGGTCTATTAAAATAGCTGGAAGAAAACCAGGAAATTCCTGAAATAAAGAATTAAATTCTAAAATACCAGAACTCACAGGCTTGCAAGGGTTTCCATAAAAGTGAATGTTTGTCATTCTTTTAAAGTGCCAGTTCAAGAGGAAGCAATGAGAATAAAAGCCTCATTACAGATTTGTTCAGCCTTTGTTTATTGCCTTATATATTAAACTGTGAGGTTACAGATCTAAATATTACCAACAAAAAGGTCTGAGGCAAAGTCAAAGTCTTTTAAACCTAATTAATGTCACATCTTTCAAAGCATTTGAAGATTTCTTTGCTTAGTAAGGTTGATTAGCTTGCAGCAGAAACTCCTTCCACCCACCATCTCCCAAGATACCATGAGATGTCTTTGTATCAAGAGTGCTTTGTGCTGCAGTCACTCCATTAAATGCACTCTTACACAACAAATAATCCCTCTCAAAAGTTCAATAGATACTTGATGACAAGTGTGGTCTTCAATTACATCATTAACTCACAAGACACTTGTCAGTAAAAGACTAATGGAAGTTTCCTCTTCTATGTGCATGCAAGCACACACGTGTACCTGTGTTTGTGGGTCTTTCAGAAAGTCAGAGGAGATTTGATGCTGTTTTTATCGCATGTTTAATGGCAAATATTAACACAAACGAGTGTGAGCTTCTAAAGCCCTTTATGGATGTTATTGCTATACTGCAGTAGGTCATTACTGGTAAAAAACCTTGGCATATATTCCTTGGAAAACTCACAGTCAGATATTTCTATCAACCACCATTCCAATTATTAGCCTAATGGTTATGATGTGCCTAGATGGCTTTGAGGAAATTCAGTTATTTTGGGTAAACAGCTTCATGGGCTGCTACCCAAACTGCAGAGCATTCTTCAGTACATTTGAGGGGAAAATAGTGATAATCCCTAACGAGAGCATGCCTCTAACATTTGAACTAAGTAGTAATAAAATCAATAAAAATAAAACACATTAAGAAAAATGAATTAAAAAATTAATGAAATTAAGGGGCTCAAGGTGTTAGAGAATGAAATTTATTACTCAAGCCATACTTACAAGAAGCTTTTTCCTGATGACTTCTACTTTTCCTGTAGCTGCTGTTAATTCAGTGTGAGCCTGAGCCAGTGCACAACATTTTGGTTCTCTCTCACAATACACCTTGAACAAGACGTACCACAATGGTAGAGAAGAAATTGGTCTCGCTTTATTACAGAAATTAAAAATTACTCCTGATGAAAGTCTTTAAGATAATCCCAGTAGCCTTTCATTACATATCATTGCTTTAGACCCATTTTTCTACATAACAGTGAGTCAGGCAAAGATTTATTTCATTATTGACTACAGCAGATTTTATGATAATCTATAGAAGGACATTTTAAGCAGAACTAAATGCAACCTTAGTGAGTCTACTCTCCAACTAGAATTAATTTATACGTATCACTTTCATGATTTTAGAATACAGGCGGAAATCAGACAGGCATTACACTTGAGTAGATTTCATCTACAATTGATAAGTTTTTACTGTTCAGTAATTAAATGAGCACGCTATAATTCTAGGATGAATGGAGAAATCCTGCTGCCAGGTGCTCCAGGGAATCACAGATGATAAGCCCTGTCTCATACTCCAGACAGCCAGACCCAGGATGGATGTTTCAAGTGAAACATGTACATCTGAAGAATATTTCCCAACTGTTGCATCTGTAATGCAACTGTAATAACAGTTGAAAAGTCCTGGACAGCTACATCTTTTTTACCACTTCCTACTAAAAGGAAATAAATGCATATATACTGCCAAGTACTGAGCACTTCCCACTTGATCTCTGGTGGCTGTTACATGCTCTCCAGAACACTAAGCTGAGCCTAATAAAAAACCAAAAAAATCATAACCAAAATTCCCCCATCAGGGCTAGTTCAAGAGCTGATCTATACATACCTCACTGATTTTTACTATATTGATGGCCCAGGAACAGAGACCAGCTGCTGCAAAGGATTCTGTATGAACATAATTTGGGTTGAAGTCTGGATCCTTCAAGTAATGCTCCTTGGCGACCTTCAGAAAATGCTGAGAAATATGCTCCTTATCATAGCTGATTAAATCTTGCAAAGAGACATCAACCTGTGAGAAGTTCCAGTGTATGTAACGTTCAATTTTTTTGAGAAGCAGAAGCTAAATCTTCTTTTCATCTCAAAGCTAAAGCTGGAATCCTGCACTAGCTAATTGATTTAGAAATGTTATTCTGTACAAGGCAGAAATATTTTCCCCAAAATACAGAAGTATTCTCTGTCACAAATACAATCTGTGATTTATGTCTTGCTTGGAAAATTAGGGGAAAATCAGATAAATATAATGAAATGTTCTCCCTTTCATTTTCTCCTGGTTTTGCATTCAATAAATCCCAGTGGTGCTGAGGCTGACTTGAGCTTGTCACCAAAAGTACACAGAAAAGAGTGATGCAGGGTCAAATCTTCTCCCCCTACATTCAAGCTGCAAGAAAGTGAAGGTGTGATTTATTTTCTTTTTCTCTGACTCTCTTTTTTAACTGTTATTTTCTTCTTTCATCTCAGATATTGTCTGATGTCCATTTGATATTTACCTTTCCTATAAAGAGTTGTGTGGCTTTCCAGCTTCTGTCCTTGGGCCCTTTCCCCTAATGTGACAGGATGTTGGCTTTGGCTAGGGTAGAGTTAATTTTCTTCAGAGTGGCTGGTATGGGGCTGTGTTTTGGACTTGTGCTGAACACAGGGTTGATAAACAGAGATGTTTTTGTTACTTTTGAGCAGGGCTTACACAGAGCCATGGCCTTTTCTGCTTTTTGTACTGCCATGCTGGTGTGGGGACTGGGGGCACATGAGAGGCTGGGAGGAGACACAACCAGAAGAAATTAATATCTTAATCAGTGACACAGACAGTGAGATCAAGTTCACCCTCAGCAAATTTCCAGATGATACCAAAGTGAGTGGTGTGACTGCCATGCCTGAGGGATGGGGTGTTACCAGTATGCAGGGCAGGAGATCAGGTAAGGTATCTGTACAAAAAAGCTGGGGGATGTTGGGGCAGTCTGTTACTCCTGAGGAGTTACTGAACACAGGGGGGAACTCAGTAGCCACTGCCATTGCAGTAGTAAGCTATAAGCCTTTCATGATCTAGGTTCAAATGCAAAAGCTGAAGCTAAACAAGACTTTTTGCTAAGATTTTGAGACTTTTTTCCCTCACTGCCCCTTCTTCCCCTTCAAAGGGTTTTCTTTTAGATAATTAGAGAATATACCAAAAAGGCAATGACTGGGTCAGTGGTTCACTGGAGATTTCCCTAAAAAGCAAAATAGTCACTCCAGTCTTGAGGTATAGGAAAACATATAAAAATTTGTCAAACCAGCTTCCACCTTTTGCCAAATTTGCCTTCTTTTTATTCCTCAGGTCTGAAACCGTAGGTCACAACAAGGGAGGGAATCAGAGAAATGTAAATATCCTAGATGGAAACACTGTACTTAATTTCAGGTTTGGAAATTGAATAATCATCAGTTCAAGCAGCTTTGTCAAGACACTGATTTTTGTACTTCCATGCTGGTGTGGGGACTGGGGGTGCATGAGAGGCTGGGAGGAGACACAGACAGAAGAAGGCTTAACAGTGGCTTAGATCAGTGACTTTACATCAGTTAGCATCAGTCTTACATGAAATCTGAGTACCTCCACAACCTTCTGCAACAATTTAATTATCTGTTTAAAAGCAGATTATGATTTCATTGTAGCAAATTTATGTGGGAGAGTAAACCTGGGGGGCATTCTGTATCATCAGCAATTGTGTATTTGAAAGATTACCATACACACTTTTAAAGATACATTGCCTGAGGCTGAAGTCAGTTATTCTTGGTTCATCCTTATCCTTGTACCTCATACTCATCTCACAGACTCATTTCCTGTCAGGTCTTGCTTAAACCTAGTTTAATTACACAGAAAGAAGATATTACAGTGATCAAGATGTTAATACTTGGATCGAGCACTCTGCATTGGCAGTAATAAGCCTCTGTAAGAATTTAATACCCTTACAAAACCTGTTTCTACAATTGCTGGGGACATTTTCCATGTACACATTTATTAGATAGGACACACACAGCTACTGTCTGTGGCAATAACAAATATTAAAAATCAATATGCATTACATTATAAATGAAAAGTTACTAATCAAGTTAAATATCTCCCTCATGTCCTGTGATGCAGCTTTTATGATTTGTTCCTAACCCTCAGCTAGTGTCACTGTCAAACATATACCTGCACATTTTCTGTCTTTAAAGGGGTAGGTCCTGTTTTAAAAGGCAATGGCATATGCACCTTCACGTGTAAGCTGCTGGGGCTGACAGCATTCAGAGCACAATAATGGCCAACAAAATAACAGCAGCATTACTGTCCACTATTTTAAAACCTTACCAGTGTCATGTTCATGGTAAAACCCTTGTTTATTACTAAACAGGTGTGCAGCCTGCCACAGTTATGTGAATGCAGACTGAACTCACTTTTCCTAATACATTGGATCTAAAGTGATTTCCATTCTTCATCTATTCTTTCTTAAGCAATACTTCACTCCAAGTCAATACCTCCAAGGTATTTACTTGCTTAAGGCTGTAAAACTCAGAAAGCTCTTGAAAACTCCAATTTCAAATCTATAGAACAGGAAAGCCAAAATAATTTTTTAAAGGGTGACATATTTTAATCCGTTAGGAAGAGTCTTCACAAATTACTTAGCTAAAGATGTATTCTCATTTGCTGGGCTTCTTTTGGTAACAAAAAATGAGAGAAAATTAGTGTTTAGAAACTATCATTAACCTTATGAAACAGTTTTAGATTAATGTAGCACAAAATGACGCTTTCATTTCCAATGAAAACATTTCAGAAGTGCAATAAAGCAATGAACAGTGGAGTACAGTAATCATTAGTGTCAGGTGCTGAACTTCATCCCTGAAACAAAGTGGCCCAAAGATGTGATTATCTCACAATAATCACTCTATGTGTTTCACCTAGCTGCTTAATGAAGTAATTAAAATTGTGTTAAGGGTGTATTTTGAACATCCAAATTTATCAGAAGCATATGGAACCAATAAAGGAAAAGAATCACAGGAAGAGTATTTGGTAGGATGTTGAGCTGTTGGATCCCATTTGTACAAGTTTAATTAATTGCATGATTTGGACTTGAAACTTCATGGCCATTTTTAAATCTTAGGTGATATATGGATCAGCAAAAGGCTGAAGTCTGTAGTTAGCATAATCCAGAGAAATATAAAGGTCCTGATCATGTCTTTGTTTATCTCAGTATCAAAAATTACTTTTCTCTCAGTAAAATTAGGATTAGATGCAAGGTTTTTGGAAAGTTGTTAAATATCATCTGGTGGTAAGTATTTTAGAAACAAAATAGAAAAAATGTGAGGCTATTTTGAATGTTTAGACAGGACAGTCTTCCCTGCTGGTCAATATCTGGAAACTACAAAATCCTTGGAAACTTGAAGTATCCATATCTCAAAATCAGGCTATTAACAATTCTTGCAAGTCAATTAAGAACTCATTTCTGCACTATTGGTCAATGACACAATGTACATGAGATTTTGCAGCACAATGTTAGATTTGAATGAGCCTTCCAGACTCTAAAGGCAGAGGAACTTCACTTTACAGCACTCCATGCTACTGATGATTTATTTCAAAATCATGCTTGCAACTGCAGATAGAAATTTTAAGACTCCTGATGAAATGATGCATTTCTATTCATTCTGTGGTGAACTGTAAAGCATGTGAGCCTCTGAGTTTCCAACACAGATGTTGATAACTAATGCTAATAGGCTGAACTGAGAGCAAAAAAGAAGGAGAGTCAACGCTAAAGACATATATTGTCAGGAATGCTATTATAATCTTAAGATTCAAGGTTTGTACCTTGTAAAATGGTGGAATGGACTGTATCAATTGAGTTGTTCAATTTACCTAGAGCCTCAAAGCCTTTAGAAATCTGAAGTGTTAAGATATGACTCTTTGACCTTTACTGTATTACAAATAGGTCTGATTCTCAAGATCCACATCCATTAAATGCTTGAATGAGTTCAGTATTTATTGTTCTTTCATCTCATTAAAACAGCTAAAAGGTTAGGAAAAGGCATAATGTAAAGAAAGGTCAAGTGGTAATCACGGTGTGAAATGCTGTTACACGTGTAAGTATAATAATTCTTTAGACTTTATGCTCCCTAGAGAGGAAGTTGTTAAAAACTGTTCTCCTAAAAAGGTTTATTTTGTGTTAAATATAGCTCAACATCAGTAAATAGGAGAATTAGACTGACCTTTAGCTCCTCTGCATCTGCAATGGCCTTTTCTTGGCTCAGTTTCTCAGTTTGAAACCCTATCTTAGCAATCAAAGCTTCAGTATCTTGATTTTTCAGTTGCAGTTCTGCCTCTTGAGTAGCAAGTTTGGATTTTAGATCTTCTACCTACAGGGCAAAAGGTAATGCATTATTCAGAACATTAGGCATGGTTCTGAGATCCAAAGCTGAACTGAAAACAAAATTCATGTTTCGTGGGTCTGACGAGAAGCATTGTCTTTTCATTTTTTTAAATCTTTTTTTCCGTTTGTACCTGACAGAATTTTGTGGATGTAAATAATTTAATAATGGCAGCCTAATTGCACCCACCACAGAGCCCTCAGCTCGCAGGAGAAGCTCAGATGTCTGTCCTGCTGCTGGGGCTGGGGCTGCACTCGGGTGTCTCAGCGGTGCAGAAAAGGCGCAGCTGCTGCACGCGGCAAAGGCGCCAGCGCAAAGGCACAGGGATGCCACGGAAAATATCCCTCTGAGATAATTCCAGCAGAGCTTTGCTGAAAGGCTGAGGCACGCTCAGAGACTGCTGAACAAAAACTACCTGTTGTTGTGCTGAAATGGCAATTCATTGCCTGCCAGCTGAGAAAGTCATATAAAAATATCCAGCAACAATATCTTATCACATATAAAGAAAATTTTTCAAATAACTGAGAGTTTGGCATGGTTTGAGGGGTTTTTTTTTTTTTTCTGCTAATCTACCCATCATTTTGTCTGGAAGATAATAAAGATATATTTTAACCAGAGGGGTCTTGGTAATCTGATCTGGATTGGGTTGATAAAAAAAAGTGGAAGACAAATATTAGCGGGTTTAAACTTTAATCATACAGAAGGTGTTGAGGACTCTCCTGATTTGGTGGGCTCCTGAAGTCTTACAAAACAAACTGAATTTATCTTTTCAAAATTTGACCATTTTATTTGACCAAGCTGTAATACTGAGTTTTAACAGATGACTGTAGAGATCCCAAATCTCTTCATTCATTTATTTTTCAGTTTGTTTAAGGTGATTTTATGTCTTTTTCTTTAAGAAAAATACTAAACAGTGCTTCATTTCATATTCTTCTGTAAAGCTCCAGAGTGCAGGGTAAAAATGGCTCAGTATTCAAGTGTCTGGCTAGACAGTGCCTGGAGCTGTGGGTCTGTCAGCCAGCACAGCATGCAGCACATGAAATTGTCCAATCACCATTTGGTCCTCACCAAATTAGAAATCAGAGAAAAAAAGAACATGTTAATAATTTACTACCAGGGGCTACTTTATTAAAAACAGACTTTAAAAACACAGCCACTCTTTTCTGTTGACCATTTTTCAGAAGGTCTTCAGTTGACAAGGTGGGAATAAGACAACCAGCTCCCATTACTAACCTAATGCAACAGCATTAAGATGAAATGTTATGCAAAGCCTGCAGCTGAGCATCTCATTTGCAAAAAAGCACACAGAATTTTAGTTTTTAATAAAGAAATAGCTGGATTATGGTTTGTCTTCAAAATTTGCAAAGGGGATTAGGGAACATGTGTACGGGTGGGATGGGGTAAAGGTTTCTAAGCAGTTTCCCCTCCTTTTTGTCTTTGTGGGCTGGTCAACCACCAATGGACTGCAAGCAGCAGCACTGACTGGGGCTGAGTGGCACTGGCCTCACAAGCAGGTGACAGCACCTCATGGAAAGGCTTCACACCTCTTCCTCCTGCTTTCATTGCCCCTCAAAATTCACCCGTATGGAGCTGCCTCTTCTCTTTCCCTGGGTTTAGCTTTTACTGAGACACTTGCTTCCCTCCCACCATTTTACAGTAGCTCCCCCTCCCTCCAGACTTTGTCCTTGCTTAAATGGATTGTCCCCTCTTCCCAAAGGCAAGAGCTTATATTAAAAGCTTCTCAAAGAGCTTATATTAAAAAACAACAATAACAAACAAAAAAACCCACAAAACAAACAAAAAACCCCCAAACACCTCAGTTTCAAAAATCAGGTAATGTCAATGAAACACAAAAATGCCACTCCACAACTAGTCAGTCTAATGAAAAGATTATGATGAATTTGCAATAGAAGAAATATTATTTATAAGGAATTAATTAAAAAGGTTGTTACAGTTTACCTGGAAAGCTGCTGGCTTCCCTCTTTCTGAAGAAAGCTTCTGCATGCCATTTACCAAGTGTTCCATGTGTGATGATAGCCTCTTGGTGTTTCTGGTGTGTGTGGTTTTTTTTTTTTTTTTTTTTTTTTTTTTTTTTTGTCTAGGAGGACATTATAAAGCATGATTTGCTCCAGAAAACTCTTTGGAGTGGTGCAATTGTACTGCCTATTGTACTTGGCACTCAGGACATTCACACTGGTGTGGGCAGAAGCCATAAAATCCCCATAAACCATGCAGTTCTGGATGAGTGGCTGTACATACCCAAGGAAAAAGAACAAATGGAAACAGAGGAACAAAGAAATGCTTCCAAACTTAAGTATATCTATATAAAGTTAAGTATGTCCATGTATGTTTCTAAGGATGGCTCATTTATAAAACTCTCCTTCAATCTACCCTAAATACAATGCTGTCATCATGTAAAAAACACTAAAGCAAAATGAGCCTTCCCCAGCTGTTTTGCATATAAATTAATTAATTTTGCACTGGCATTCATCAAGTCATCACCACAGAAGCTCAGTGCTTCAACATACTTTATTATTTTTTAGTAAACACTCCTAAAAACTAGGAGCAGAGATTAAACCAGCTCACTATACTGCTACATGCAGTTAATATTCTATGGATTTTCTACTTCATCTCTGGAACTCCTGTCAAAGAGAAATCCTCTGTAGGTTAAAGAAACACAGTAGAGTGGTTGCTCTAATCACACTGGTCCTCACACACTTCATACATCATCAAATTCCTGTTTGAAGTGCATTTTTGCCATCAACTTCAGTTTGAACAGAACTGGACACCACAATTTATATTTCCAAAGTTGTTCCACCCCTGCTTATCTGTGCTTCTGAAAGATAGACTAACAACCTGTAACGAGGGCAGGATTTAGACCGCTGTGGAGTTCTCCCCCTAAAGCTGAGCCGCTAGATACCATAAAATGTCAGAAAATCAGCAACATTTGTGTGCTAAAATTACCTTCTATCATTTTCAAGGGGTATTAAGCAGAAAAGTAGCTATGACTTCCTGGAGTTCAGATCCACTCAGTTCAGACAGTGGAGGCTCCTCCCTGTGTGCCAGCCAGGCATCAAACCACCAACTATAACTCCAGCTGCAGGGAAATCTCAGCACACTGCAGAAGGGACCCCAGAGCACTGTTGTGGCCCTGGGCTGGGTCCCACACAGCACCACATGGGGTTTCTCTCTCATCACAGAGACCAAAATGCAGCTGGAGGCCGGAAATTTCTCTTCACATGCTACGGAAAAATCAAAAGAGGCCAGGCACATTTAAAACAGCTCCAGATGGTCATTAAGTCATGTGTTTCTGAGGCAAATGAAGAGATAAAATGCCTGTCTTGATTCACCTCTGACAGCAAGAAGAGGGGTTCAGGATCAAAGTTCAAAGGTCCAATTTCTAAATTTGTTGAAAACTGAACTAGCAAATAGAAGATATCACTCCAGTCCTTTGAATTAGAGTACACTTTCTCAGGCTAAACAAGAAATAGGAAATCTCCAGAAATATTTTTTGTTTGTTTCAAGGGACCCTATCCACATATACTAATAGAATAAAATCATATACATGTCTAAGCAAGAGTAATGTATGCAAAATTAAAAGGGAAATACTAAGAAAACCCATTTCATTCCATCACTGTAACTAACTTTCATTTTGTCCTCTATGACTTCTAGCACACTTAAACTTTATCATTTGTGGAGTCACATCTCCCTCATTTTAATGATTATTTATTGCATTCTCTACAAGACGAACCCAGTTCAATTAATCAAGGGAAGCCTAAAAATCAATTAATATGAATTAAATGAGCTACACCAACTCTTAGGAAAGTCACACGTAATTTACCAAAGCATTGTCAATAATGCTTAGGGAACTTTGGGAAAATTGCTCATGAGTGGCTGTTGATGCAGTCAAATGTTTTAAGCCTACATCATTAATATTACAATCAGGTTGTTGCAGAAAGGCTTGCCATTTTTCTCAGTAAGAAAACTCATTATTTCCTTGTGCCTTTTCAGAGCTAGTTTAGAAGAATACTTATTTCACCTATGATCAGAAAAACAGAAATTAAAGCAAGAACTAAATAAAGAATGATTTGCATTTAGGGAAAGCAGAGGCAAATTGCTTTGCAAACAGGAAAAACCAGAACATCATTAGTGGAAGCAAAGTAGCACAAATTCATTTTTTGAAAAATCGTTTGTAAAAGGAAGGCTAGTCAGCAGGAACAGACATTTTATGCAGATTTGAGCAGCATTTTGCTTCCAACCGAAATGCATTTCAGCGCTTTTCTCCTTTTTTCATTGTTTGCGACACACTCGCACCCTGCAGTACAGCTCTTCCCGGTGAAAGACAGCCTCCTCACACATGATCCTTATGAGAGGTCTCTCCTCAGCAGCCCTGAAAAGCCCTCTAACAACAGTTTCATTTGTAAATCAGCGAGGGACGGAGTGGGTTCCGGTAGAGCTGGAAGTGGCCCGAGACAACTTGTCTCAATGGGGCAAAATAACTATTGTTATCGAGCTTAACAAAATGGCACAGCATGGGAGACACGCCGAGCCAGAGAGCAGCTGGCTGTAATTCACACTGGTTTTCAGAAAACACTAATCGTTCCCGAACAGACCTCTTTGAGGATTGGTCTTCCCTGCATTTTCAATTTGTCACTTTCTCTTATGATAAGGTCAGCGGTGACAGCACTTCCTGACATTAACAGCTGTGGCTTTTAAAAGGGTCATTGTGGAACTACTAATTGCAGTAATTTCATTAGCATAAATTATTTATTCTGCCATTCATTTATCTCCAGGATTTTTTTTTTTAATACTACATTGTACTTTTCAATATATGCCCATTCAGGGTTGTAGGCAAAGGAAATTATTATTGCTAATTTAGCCTTCTTTACAGGGAAAAAAAAAAAGCGCAAACAAAAAAGAGTTGATACAGTAACAAAATCTGATTTAACAGCAGTTCACTAGAAAACATAAAGTAGCTTGAAGCCAAAAATGAAGATTAGGCTGGTATAAATCAAAACTATTCATTAGTGCTAAAGACAACTGAGCATTAAACCTATATACATTTTGAAAGAAAATATGAGGGTGAAGTAAGTTCAGTCTATACAATCTCTCCACTCTAGGCCTTCGCTGATTGACTTTAAACATAAAAAAAGAGGCAAGTTATGGGTAGTTTATACAGGGATCTTGCCTGCGTCCTCCCTCTATCTTTTCTCATGATGCAAAATAGTCATTACTATCAAATATAAAATCTAATATCTCTACAGTTAGGTTGAGCTAGCTGAAACATACCAAACAAAGAACAAAAAATACCAATATCACTGAAAATTAACACATGTTGCAGGCAATTATCAAAACTGAGGGGAAAAAAGCCCAGTGTTTTCTAGAAGAAAAAGGTAACTGGGAAGCATGAGTGGGTGGACAGGGGGTAGTTTTAGAGGCAAGAAGAGAAAGCAAAATATTACTCCAGGTGGCCTCTGTCACACTGAACATTGTAAAATATCTTGGAGTATGATGAACTGAGGGCATAATTAATTTATCCTTGGTATGCTTAACAGTGGGTGCTGTTTGGTGCTGAGCAGCAGAAAAGCAGCATAAAAGACAGCAACAATAAAATACTCAAAGATCATAGAGATGTACATGGTTGTTATTTTCAAAGAGGTGAATTAAGAATCCTGATCCTTTTATTCTGCACTGAGTGATACGTGACACCAGATGAAAGTAAGAAAGGGAGGGTGCCTGTCACGCTGAATTTGGACACAGATTATTTAAAAATACTGTCGACCAGATCTTATATCAAATGAGGTATAAAAGCACCTTTGTAAGTTCGTGAAGCTCACTACATGGATTTCAGAGCTGCTACACCCTGTTCTTTTCTTGTGCTCTTTTAAAATGAAGCTTAGCAATTTCAGTACTGAAACAGAAGAGGGCTCTTTTCCTCTCCTCTCCCCCAAGAAATCAAAGGCATCAGAATTGATTAGATTTCTGATACTTTTCATTTCCCTTCAAATACCTCTGAACTCACTCTTTCTTGTCCTTAACCCACACATTTGGCCCGTGTCCTCCCAGGTGAAAAGGGTCTTGCAATGCCTGCTTCCAATAGACACCACGATCAGGGGGGATCACTGTTCTTTGTGTTCAGACACTTTCACACAGGGTAAAAGGGATGTTCACAGCAGCACCTTTCCTAGAACATACTGACTGTGCAGCTCACCATCTCCCTGCTGAGCTCAACCTGACCCACCTCTTTCCCTGGATAAACTGCATCTTCCAGAAGGGCAATTGCTTTTTGGAAACAAAGAGATAGAGGGAAAAAATCTCCAAGCTAAAACCCCCAAAATTTCTTTCTCAGTTCCCACAATCACTGGGAGCTTTTTATGGTTGTCCTTCACCATTTAAACATTTTTAATTAAAGCACTATAAATATGATGCCATATTTGTATTGAACTTTTAAGAGAAAAAAACCCATTAGCTTAATTTCAAGCTACCCTAACTAAAATTAACCTGTAATATTGTTATACAGCATTAAACAAAAAATCCTTTATCAACTACTATTGCTCAATTTTTTTTGAAAGTGTGAAAAAGACAATTAGGAGCTAAGTGTCAATTATGTCAAAATAATCACTCAGTAGCATACTTCACACTGCTGATCAATGACAAGGAACAGCACGAACCAGACACAGGTGAGCACTAGCTAACAAGATTTCTGTGCCAAGAACAAACGAAGGACTCTCCTGAAGTATCTAAAATGGAGCAAGCAAAATGACACATTAACACACCAGCACTAGAGAGAAGGAGGGGACACCACCTCCTATAAATCTTCGATGGAGAGGGGATGGCAGACTCTAAGATTCCCTTTTCTTCAGGGTGGTCCTTTTCCACACAGCCCCTCTCATTGTTTTGATATCCTAATACATCTCTGCAATTGTTCCATTGCCCCTCCCTTTACTAACTTGGTCATCCTCCCTTGACTTTCCTTTTGCTCCTCCTCAGACCCTTTGCTTTACACCTCTCCTACCATTCTGCTTCGGTTTTGCTTTTTCTTCCTGTCTCCCTTTCTCTCCCCGCCCATAACACTGACTTAGCTTCTCTGTTACCTCAATGACTCTGTTCTGAGTACCTTTTCCTCATCACTTTAAAACCTTTGCCCTGCCTCATCCTATTATTTTTTGCATTCTGTTCTTTGTTTTTTGGTCTCCCCATCGGCTGTACATGACTCATAAACCCGGTACTGCTTTATGTACATTGATGACACAAACCCCTTAATTCCCTGTCAATAAAGTGTCATGTTATTCTGTTAGTTGACATTTATTTCTCTTGCTGGGAATCAAACAAGAAAGATACTTACCAGGAGCAGTTAACACCAAAGTGAAAGCAGAAACTCATTAACAGTTGCTAAGATCAGAGAAATCTTTATTAATTATCTAAAAAGAAAAGAATTATTGAGGAACATAATGCTTAAATTTAAAAAAAAAAATCTCTTTTCTCCATGCAATCATATCTGTTTCTTTCAAATAAGAAGTTGGCATCACATTAAAAATTAATGTAATTGGATATTCCCCCCCCCCAGCTCACCAGACAACAAACACCTATCCTGATGACACTAGACGTCTGTAAAAATAAAGCAGGAGCAGCTGATGGAACACACAAATGCCAGTTTTACTTGCAAGCATCTCTCCCTCCTCTGCAGTCCTACAGGAGGCATCCGTGTGCCGCCGGAGCGCCACAGGAGCGGCATTCCCGGAGCCTGGAGCGGGTGGGTCCCGCTCCCTGCACGGCCCCGGGAGGGGGAGTGCCCGCCGGCCCCCTGGAAGCAGCGCCAGGCATCCCTCGTCCTCTCCTTCACCTTAATTTCACGACTATTGCTGTGTTTTGTGTGGGTCTGAAAGGAGGAGAAACACTGCAAATGCAGAGTTGCCTGGTGCAGCACTCAACTAAAACCCGACGGCACTTCCTTGGGAATTCCTGAAATCCTCAGTCTTACCCGAATAAAACCCCCCTATACAAATAAATGGTCTCAAATATAACAGCACTCCAGAGTAAAACTTCTGCAATGGCAATCTCTGAAGGAGAGAAAGCATTTTCCAGGTCTACCTGAATAATTCCAGCAGTCTTGCTGCCAGCATGGAAATTGCTGCATGTTGTGCCATGCTAGGAACAACATCAGAGGCAGCTTGCTAAAACTCTTAGAAGAATCTGAGAATATTCCTTTCACCCGAAGAGAACCTCACTAATGCATGTTGTTTGTTTGGGTTTTTTTCTGAAAACAAACATGTCACACTCTGCATCAATCAGCAACAAGAGGAGAATAATTGCCCAGATATTAAAGTGCTAAAATGCATTTGCCAGGTGGTGCCATGGATTGCTTTTCCAGGGGAAACTTCTACCTGTCTAATTGCTGAATAGATGGAGAAGTCTTTGGTTCACCTGGACTGTGCACAACAATATTTCAGCCTTACTTGCTACAGCTATAGCGAATATGTTTAACTGCATTGGAAAGGGTTAAAAGAACTGTGTTGATAAGATCCTAAACAGACTTGGACAAAAGGATTCTGCAAAGACAGTGTTATGAATTATGTGCTTCTCTTTCCCTCACTTCTCTGCCTGTGCTAGACAGCTCCCTGAAATCTCTTGAAAGAATCAGGCAGTGACACACGACTAAAATTCAACTTTTAGCAGGGATGAACTTGAACAACACCAAAGGCAGTAAGTATGCAGCAAGGAGTAAAAAAAGTGTTGTTTTTTCCCAGCTTATTCAGTTATCAATCTTTCAGTGATCTCCATTGCTTTCTTAGGAAAGTGACGAGCTTGAAACTGTACCTCGACCCCCTCAGCTCCCTCAATGAACCTCCTGCTGCTGAAGGGAAGGGCTTCCCATGGCCACTGAGGAAGCCAGTCAATAGCAGGGCAGTTAGCTATGGCTGGGAAGTTCCCAGCTCACGCTCACAGCATGGCACTGACAGGACAGGAACACAGGACAATCTGCAGAGGGGAGGGAGGGAACAGGGAGAGAAAAGAATCACAGGGCAAGTTGAGGCCCTCAAAGAGATGCGTGCAATGAACCACGGTCTAGCACCAGCCAGAACACAGCTGAGGCTCCAAGCCAAATTTGGCAGCCAATAAACTTTGTCAGCAACCTTGAGCAAATAAGTTTTGCTCCTTTTCCCTTGAACAGACATGTCACTTTTGCTTCCTTCCACTCCATGTTGGTATCAGTTTCTCAGTTTGATAGCTATAGATGATAAGGTAGGCACAGGGACTGGCTGGCATGCAGACAGCCAAAAGGTGCACATTCAGCTGGTCATGGTGACAGAAACCCTGTTATTGAATTTCTAAATCTATTCAAGCCTCTTTATGTGCAGCACAACCCCTCTAAAAGAGTAGGAATAAAAGGAGATTTGGATCTTAGCTTGCATGGGAATTTTAAGGGATCATTCTTAATAAAAGTGGGAAGAGATGTACAAAAAGGCTAGGCCAAAATATTCAAGGGAAAATAAAACTGTGACTGGGTCTTGAGCAGGTCTACAGAAAGAAGCTTGCATTTGAGAATGAAGGTTTATTCTAGGTCTCAGCTGATTCTGTGAACACAGTACAGCTAGCACATGCTTTGGCCACTGTATGTGCTCTTGGTTAATTGGTAAAATGACAGACATCAGGCTATTAAGACAGGAATGGAGTCTCTTCTCTATGCTTCTTACTAAAGGAGCTATTTTTATGGTACAGGGCCTCTCAAACTATATATCACTGATGTTGTTAATTCCAATAGAAAACATCCAAAAGGTTTCAGAAGAGTTTATAACTTGTCTAACAGCCACACGAGCCAGGAGAGCCATCAGGCATGCCAGGGAAGGGACAAGTTTATTCTTCCTTTAGGCTAATTGAGAATTGACATTCCTATAAGAAAAAAAAAATGGATAAAAAAGGAAGAAGAGCAGAAAATTGAAAGAAAAGAAGTAAAAGAAGAGAAGCAATGAAAGGAAGAGGTTGACCTGGCTCAATATTTCACTGAGTTTTAAAGCAGCCAGAAGAGATAAAGTGATGTGGAGATAGTAACAATAGAAAATGGTTCAATGGTATCTGGAAAGAAGATAAAATGGAAGATGGAAAACAATTGCCACCATCTCATAGTTTCTAAAAATACATATCTGCACTAGAAAACACAATACAGGAATTCATGCAAATAACCTAGATAGTAGAACAAAGTCAAACAAAGAATACCCAAGTTGTCCAGGAATGTTACAAAAATGGGCTTAAGGTACAGAAGAAATAATCTACGTTGACTGTTTGAAGAAGGAAATGGCAGAAATGCCCAAGTAGAATTCCAGCCAAGTGGTGAAAATTATACTGAAACTCTACAAAGACACAGAAAGGTCTTGGAATTTACTGCTCTTGATAAAGATGGGCACACACAGAAGAAACAATCAAAAAGATACAAGAATAAATGGTCTCTACCACAAAACTCTGAATCAGAGAAGAAGAGAAAATGTAGGGGAAGAATCTGCTAGGTCTGTTTCACGATTCTTGAACATTGTTGAGTTTTCTGAATTTGGTTCTTGGTTACACTATGTATCCTTCAGTTAAATGTTTCTTGCCCATATCACCTCATTTTCTGAAAAAAATTATATTCTCAGTTGTAATACCAAAACTCTTGGTGAGCAGTGTTGAATCCCGGGGAACCAAATTTTCTCCTCTTCATTCCCCTAGTGGCCACCTTCTCAGACCTGCACACAATCCCTGCTATGGCAGCAGCAATGGAGAGCCTGGAGAGCCCTGTCCCTGCTTTGATGTGCTGCTGAAAGTGCCCTTGCTGTAGCAGTGGTGCCAAACTGAATCTATCACACCTCCAAAGCTGCAAACCATACACAGACTTGCTTGAGTTTCATCTGCTACACCCTCCTACGCTCCTCACACTGCTCATATTTGGACTTAACTCTCTAAGTACTGGACTGTAAGAAGAGTTCAAGTCAAAGTCTTAGGCCGTTTGCAAAAAAAAAAAAAAAATCAGAATTTAGTTTTCTTTAGTCTTATATCCTAAGTAATATTTTAATCTCCCTGACTATTGAAAAATTGTTTGTATGGAATGATTACTATTTATATCAATCTTACACTGAACTTCAGGGGAGAGGATGCTTTCCCTATCCAATGTAATTTGTTAGGAGTGATTTAGAAGAATTACTTGCATATATAAGGAGCTTCATTAGTTTATATGAACTGCAGATCCCTGAGAAGGCAATACTGGGCTTTTAGGATTGTTTGCTTTAAACCCTACTCTAGCACCTAAATTCTAGATTCACTAAGTGATACCCAGAACTCTTCTGTTCTCTCCTTGCCCTTGGCAGATGTATTCAAATGTGCAAATACAATTTTAACAAGTGCAGGTTTACAAAGTAGTAGGTAGCAATTGAATTAAACTATTAAAAAGGCTAAGAGAGAAAGTAGATGAATTTTTCAAAACTGGATTCTAGAAACCTTACAGGGAATGAAGAGAAATTATCAAATCCAATAAAAATGTAGTAAAATGAATTACTTATACAAAAACTTTGTTGTTTATTGTGACAGGATGAAGTGTAGAAGAACAATTTCTCAATCATTTAATAAATTACTTCTTGGAATATCTGGCCCTAGAGTTTAAACTGTGACATACTATTCAAATTTCCATTATTTTTCCTTAAAACACACAGCTAAGAGATTTCTATTATACTATATTGTTAGGCAGGAAATTCCAGCACAGCCCTGGATATAATATAATACCCTGATTAGATAACTATCTATTTGTTAATTTCTTTTTGTGAACAAAAATATAGGATACAGCATATACTTGAAAAGGTAGTCACAAAAAGAATGTAACCAGCTCCTGACCGCAGCATAACCCTCCTTTCTCCTTTAGTTTTAGTGAAGTTTGGTAAATTCACACCAGGAATAGATTTGATATGGCATGTTTTCAGGGTTCATTTGCATTCTCCCCAGTGAATTCCCTATACTACAAAGGACCTTGTGCACTGCTTGCTTTGCACACAGAATAATGAAGATGCCGTGTGATCTGCTAGCAAGAGAGCTGTGAGGAAAATTGAGTAATTATTACTGACTACATTTTGTACAATCTTTGCATAAGCAAGAGGGTCTTATTTTGAAAACATTTATCTTTTGTCCAAGCCATACATCACAGTTTAATTTGACAGAGGGAAAAAACACCAAAGAATAAGAAATTCTCCATGTAAAAAATGGTGAATGTCTTGCAAGACAACCAGGATATAAATATCACAGTGAAGGTATTTAATCTAGAAATAGAAAGATGTGGTAAGTTTTCAAAGATAGACACATCCTTTTCTTTAAATCTTTTGAGATTTAAACACACAATGGAGTAATGAAGACGATAATTGTGGAAAAAAGCACCGTTATCTTGTGAAATCAGTATCAGCTTCCGTGTAGCATTCACTGCTCCTAAGAACACAAATCCCCTGTTTTCTCAAGAGTGCATTTGAGCCTCACACATGTCACTCTCACTACAGATGTGCATCTTACACTTCATTTTTTTGGCTCAGACTCCTCCTGCTCATCTCAAATATGCAGGCCCTCTAGGTTCACTAAGTGCTTCAAACAGAGCAAGACAGAAAACTAAACAGCACCTTGGCACATACTTGGCCACTGCTCTGACGGGGCCCATCCTATTTAACTGTTGGTGTACTCTCATTGTTTTCCCATATGAAACTAAACAATGCTGTTGCAAGAATCAGGAGCTGCACAGACCAGGAATTAGTCCTGACCAGCTCTATGCTACCACCATCATTTTGTCAGTAGAGCATGGGAAAAGCTAAGCCATATGGATACCATCCTTTTCATGCTACTAGTCCCCAGGACCACAAAATGCCCTTCATAATTTTACTAATACAGATGTAACCTTAAAAGTCAGCTCTCGGAGTGCTCAAGAAGAGATGGCTGACATCCAAATCAGAAAAGCCTGGAGCTATTCATACAGAAACAGGAACTCTGTAGGAGCCTGCCAACAGAAGAAACAGATGTTTTCTGTGCTACAGAACTTAGAAATCCTCGATAGCTACTCCCTACTGAATCAAACAAAACAAACAAAAAATAAACCCAAACCAAAATCCAAAACAAATCTGGGGTCAGCATTAGTTTAACATAGAACCATAAACCCTAAAAACATAGTTCTTTTTGGCTGAGATTTAAGCACTCGAGTAGATAGATGTGTATTTATGCCCTCAAAGGAAAAACCATGACAGCTGGCCAAAACTGAGCTCTGATGGGGCTTCACAAGTTCCTCTCAGATTCACGAATAAAAATAGATGTTCTGTCAGTAGCAAGACAAACTACAAGGAAAAGTCTAATGTGTCCTAATGAAAGAGGATTTGGAAATGAAAGACGACAATAATTTAGAAGAAAAGTAATCATAAAAATATGGACGAGATTGCCTGTGGCAATGCAGGACACCCACTCTGCCTATTTACTGTACTGTAAATACTATAGAAAATGGGGAGCCAGCTAAATCCTGACAGGACTATAGAAAGAGGTGACCATTATAGGGATGTGATGACTAAAGTAGTCGTGCCAAGCTGGAAGGAAACTGGAGAAATGGCATTCCCCTAAAACCAGAAAATTTAGTTCTTAATGCTGGGACTGGGACAACAACCACTGAGGGACTGTAAACATTACACGAGGAAAATACACTATGAAGAAACTTGCTCGAGAATGAAGGAGCAAGTATTTGAAGAACCCATCAGCAGCTCAAGAAGAAAACTGGCTGCACATGGACTGAATAACAGAGATTCAGTTCAAAAGAAAAATCACTTAACATGTCTGACTTTGGAATATATAGTAATGTTTAAGAGCACTGAGGAGACTGAAGTGAGAACCTGGAAAACATGCAAAGATGAAATGCTGCAAAGAGCATACTTACTGGAAAGAGTTCATTTAAGGGTATGCTTGTGTAGGGCATGAAGGCTGCAAGGCATTCAGGCATGGTGTTCACATCTTTGGGGAAGAGCTGAAGGGTTACCATGACCAATAAAGTAATGTAAAGTAAAGTAAAATCAGATGCAGCTCCAGAGACAGCAAGACTGACTGATCTCATCATATTCATGCTTTTGAGAAACAATTGCTTCTTCTGGTCTTTACTTTTCCAAGAAACTTTGGTGATATGCAGAGTATTTAAGAGTGATTACTGTACAGAGATTTAGGATATTGAAAAAATTCTAGAACCCAAGCAAATCACTGAGCTTCAGAAATGCCTCATCTTGTGTGTGCCTTAGACCTATCAGCACATTAACATCTACAGTGTTCATCAACTTTGTTTGTTTGAGCATAATTCTTCCTTTAGGATTTATGTCACCATTTGCTATGAAAGTTTTTGAAATTCTCAGGTGCCTATCAGATACCCTTGAGTTGTGGACCAATATTTTATAATGGTGCGGCCCATTGTCTTCACCTGACATAATTGCAACTCAAATTTGCACCTACATGGTGTGTTCTCAGTACATTGAGAGCAGAATTGATTGTAACATCCAGATTGAAAAGAAGCAAAACAAAAACCAACACAAAACCAAAGAGATTCAAAGAACAGCACTGTGTAGTTTTGGTTCCTGAGCTACAGACTCCTCATCATAAACAGAACTGCAGGATGTAAGATTATAAGTGAGCTCAAGGGAAAATGTGGCTTACGATAGGATGTTGATTTTTCTAAAATGAAATGGAAAAATTAGACTACATCACTTCCCTGAGCTTTAACATGAAGCTGTTTGAATCCACCCTTTTGTTCTCTTCCTCATTATATTAGTCTTTTATTCTTCAAATCTAGGGAAATGAGGAGGTGATAGGTCACCCTGCACTAACTAAAATTTCATATGGATATCTAGCAGTGTGTTAACTCATGAAATTTATGTCTGCTTCACTACTATAATGTCACTACTTTGCTCCCCTGCAACATGAATAGGTATCTCCTGTTCTTGCCTCCAGAAGTGCTAATTTGCACAGTAGGGGTCTGATGAAATTGTTGCAAGGTGAAAGGAGTTTGAAAGCTGGCTTTCAAAAAGCCCTTAAAAAGAAAAGAAAAAAAGGAAAGAAAAGAAAAAATATAAGAAATTACTGTGGGAATAAGGAAAACATAAAGGGTAAAAATGTGAAAGGAGAAAATGAAGAAAGGTATTAGAAGTAACTTTCCCCCGTCCTTATAAAAATATATAAATGCAATGGTAATGAAACAGAGGCAAATAGCACTGTCAGAAATAAAAATGCAGAAGGTAAGCACCACTATTGAACATGTCATTGAAATCTGTAAAATAGAAAATTATACAGAAGATGTCACGCTAGATTGTATACAAGTCTCCATTGGCCTTTAAGTTGCAAAATAAATTTGTGGAATGAAGAAGTAATAGTAACAAAATTAGAGTTAGGAGGGAACTTCAGCAAAACCTAAGCAGGATTGAAAAAAAGGGAAGAGGAGGAAGGGAAAAAGAGAAAGTGGTATGTTAAAAAGTATAAGAGCTTGGTAAAATCTCATAGTCAAATCAGAATGCTCATTGGAACAGTGGTGGTTAAACACCTCAGAAGATTGAGAAACAGAGCACACACAGAAGATCATTGTGGAATAATCTGCTATGGGAAGGCTCTTCTAATCCCCAGTCAAGATCACTTTAATACAAAACGTATGAGGCAGATATCCCTTTCAAAACATTCTCATTCTTAAGGGTTAATCATTTTCAGACTTCTCATTTTCTTATCAGCTACAGAGATGTTTCAGATGATGAGTGAATTGAAGCCTACACAACCTGAAAGTTTCTAAAGATGCCACTGCAAAACCAGTTTTCCCAGCTACTACTCTCCAGCTCTCAGGAGGGAGCTCCAGTTTCCCTCCAAAACAACGTCTCTAAAACAGAGTTTAGGTGAGATACTTGTTGCAATTATAGTATCATATTACGTGTATTGCTAAACAGTTTTAAATCTGAAAACACCTACATATGTACTTTAATTTTTCCAGTTTTATATGACATAGTAAAAGTAGAAAAAATTAACATTTTCTGTGAAATTACAATAATTTGTGCAAAAGTTTGAGAGTTGAGTAGATGTACAGAATTACTACATGTATAAGCAGGAAGAGTATTTACAATTGCATTAAAAGCACCACAGACTCCTCATGAGCACCTTCTCTCTGAAGTGCCTCATTATGTCATAAGACATGAAACTGAGACACAGAGCAGCTGTGTGACTTTCCTGTGAACAGGCAGGAAGTCAACAGCCAGATCTAGAAGCAAAACTTGCTGTACACCAACCTCCACACAGGCAGGTTATTACAGGGGTAACACGGGAGGAGGCAAATTCGGTGCCACACATCAGCAAGTAAATTTTCAAGAAAAGTATGCCAACATATGCTGGGTTATGAGATAACTGAAATATGTTGCTATTTTGATCAGCTCATCACTGTTTCTTGCCCCTGAAATATGCCTTACTTTCTTACTGCAGCCACAGCCTCAGGAATCACCTCCAGGAGTGTTTGCTGATGTCCATCAGGCCCAGGGCTCAGACTTCTTTTCTAACTGCTGCAGTTGTGACCTTCATGTCTTCATCACTGCAGGATGCAGTGATGAACTAAACAGGTCTGGAGCCCCCTCCTGTGAAAAGACAAAGGTGTAGGTAGCACGTGACACATAATCTTCTACATGGTATTTAGCCCACCTGGGTTTAAGCACATAACCAGAACTACAGTATGATGTTACATATATCTAGTAACAAAACAGTCTCCTCCTTATCCTTATGTCTTTTTGCCTAAAAGGACTTTTTTTTTTTTTTTTTTTTTTTAAGGGAGAGGAACCAACTTTGTTTTGAATTTTCCCTGATAGGAAGTACTCTTCTAAATTATGTTCCCCTCAGAACAGAATTGTGGTTCATTTTTTCCACAGGCTGTTTAAATTGTTCACTAGTCTGGTTGCAAAAGTAAATATGACTTTACAAAAAATCTTTCAAGATGCACTCCAGCTGTCCAGAGATGCATTTTTTTCTTCCATCTTATCCCCAGACATCCACATTCAGATTCCATATTCTCTAATCTTCAAAATATAGGTGAAGCTTCATTGCTAAATGCTACACTTGTACAGTCATGGTGACATTGTTTGAAGTTAGTGAAATCACACCAAAGCAAACATAACATTAAGTCAAAGGAACTTTCTCATTTCCCCCCAAGTCAATACAGTTTTACATGACAAGCCTTAGCAATTTGTCTCCTAACAGGCAATGCTTTCTTAACCAAATTTGACTCAATGCTCAGGTTGGATGGCTTGATATGGCCTCTCTAAAATCTCTCCCTACAAATACCTGAAAGAGAAATAATCTCTTTTAAAGTTCAAGGAAAACACAGATCATTTGTCATTGGAAAAGATCTTTCAAGAAATTTGTTGGTTTAATCACCTGATGCCAACAAGTCATTAATCAGCACAAGAAAGCATTCATCTGGAACTTGGGCATCTGTCAGCAAAAACACTGTGGGCATGTTCTTGGCACCCGTCCTGATGTACAAACTGGCAAGATCTACCTGTAAGGAAAGGAGGCAATCACTCATATTCTGTTAAAATGTTGATACAGAAAAAGTGTGAAATACATGTTTGTGGTGGCAACACATTGCTGACTTCTCTTCACTTTTTTCAGTTTATTTACATATCACTAATGTGCTGAATAACATCCAAAGTGAAATGCAGTTAGCAGGTTTCTCCCCTGTATCAGACAGGGGAGAAAAGTTTTGACATCACCTGGTGGTAAAGATTGAAGAAATCTCCCCATTAATGTACTGAAAAGGGATATGGCAGCCATGAAAGCTCACATCAAGAACAGCCATACCAAAAAATGTGTGGGAATGGCACTGAAGAATCAGATCCATTTTAAATTCTGAATTCTGTTTTTTTCTGAAAGACTTTTTTTTTTTTTTTTTTGTTAGTGAATCTATTTAGGAAAGCTTTCTTATCTGCAAAAACCCCCAACAAATCTGAGGTGTGCACTCTTGCTCTGAGGGAGATATGGTATGGGACCATGGGACCAGGTGGCATAAACATGGGATGCTTTTTGGCTTGGGTTTCCAGAAAGAAACCAACTCACATCAGTTGCATTTGAGTGCAACCACATTTGAAATACAGAATAAGGTCAATGCTGGCTGTTATGATCAAACTGTCACAAAACCTAGCAAAGCAAATCTTCAGGCTTGTTAACAGGGGCTTAGAAATTTTCCTGCTTGGAAACAGCAGGGAGGAAATGACCACTTAAGCCCACATTTTACCAGTGCACCTCATTTGAGCAGGGAAGAAGGGCACAAGAAGTTAGACACCATGAACACACTGAAGAGCACACTGCCTTTCCCAAAGCAGAACAGCACCTACCTTCCCCTGAAAACCAGAGACTGAGAAAGCCTTGAGCTACACACGCCGTGGTAGTTTGGCCCTGGACCAAGGAAACAGAAGGGCTTTTTAGGGACTGGCATCCACCAAATTTGGCCACAATCAGATCCTTATTCAGCCACATCTGAGATTCAGAAATATTGCTCATCCACACAGAATGAAACCGAAAGTGTTCCCTCCTTTGCTGTTTGCTCACACAGGGCTCAGCCTTGCAAGTAAACCTGATAAGAATATCTTATTCATTACATTACATTCCTAATCTCTGCATATAGACAGTTTAGGTGACTAAAGGACTCACAACAAGGACAAAATTTTTTCCTATGTTCACCCACTTCAACTTTATACCCCTAAACCAATACATGTTCAATGACACACAAAATTTTATACTGTCACTAAATATAAACACCAGAATTCCAACCACATCTTTATAATACGTGAAGCAGCTGCCTTGGAAAAAGTGGAGAAACTCCTAAAATTCTGTGAGGCATATAAGGGGACAGACAGTAAAATATATTTTGACCACCAGTTTTCAAAAATAAAGAAAAGAGATACAGCTGGAAACCACAGGAACCATAGGAGTTGTCAGTGTAAATTCCACTGTTTTGCCTGTGATTTTATCAAGCTTGTGCAACAACAAAACACATTCTTGAAGTGGTGAACTCAACACACTAAAATAATATCTATTAGTTTACCCTGAGGCACTGGTTTCTTCTGTGTAATTTGGAAAACCTCCAGGGAACAGATGTATCCTGCCAGTCTAGACAAGCTCTGTTTACCACCTACTCCAATCACAAGTTCATAACCCCTAGAAGATTATCAGATAGGACTGATTCAGCCTGACCTGATGACAAAACATCAATAAAGTAACAGTAACGTAAAGTAACTTCAACAACCTTCTCAGTGAAGTTCCTAAACTCCTTTTAATTGCACCAAGCCTTCTATCCCTCCCCTCTTTCTTTATTTTTTTTTTTGTCTGTTTTTTGAGATAATATTCTCCTGACACCTAAAGGTACATTATCTTCACCTCAGCATTTGCTATTGCTGGCAATATTTGAGCAAGTGGAAAGAAACATTCTTTTCCTTTATCAAATATTGAAGGTCTGCCAAGGAGCAGAGCCGTCTGGTTACACATTCTTTACATTAGTTGCTCCAAAGCATCCCACCAGGAATCTGATGGGCTCTGACTGAACCCAGAAGAGAGACCCAGTGAACTTGAAGGGAGGTTGATTGGGCTGTAGGAGCACATGAGAATTTCACATCTGGCTCTTTGCACCAGAAAGGAGCCATCTTTGCAGCCAAAGGATGATAAATCACTTAATGACAAATTTGCATCAAACTTTAATTAACTCTTGGAATATCTCCCCCAGACTAATTAAAGCATACTGTTATTTGCTGATCATAGAATACTACAAGAGGAATGAGGCTAGATGAGGACTTGCCCCAAAATTAGATGAGATCTAATTGCTAAAATTTTGAAATGTGTGTATCGAGGTAATTCCTCCCACAGAAAACTATGTTTGAGATATTGAAAGAAATCTCTTGTAGTTTATATTCTAATAATTTATATAAGCATCTAAAATTATTCTCAAAATTTCATTTTTAACATCAAATGCAGGTTCTAAGGGATGAAAGACCAGAGCTTGGAGACAGCAGGTTGGACTTTTTGCTTAATTTTTCCTACATGTATCACTGAGATATCCCCTTCATTCTCTTTGTGTCTCATGCCACTGAAAAAATTATTGAAAAAAGCCTTGAAAAAAACATTGATGAGAACCTTCTTAAATAAAGGTATAATGTGTCTAATCTGATTGCATCTAATAAAGAGCTAAAAACCTGTCCAACCAAAACATTACTGGAAGCCAATTCTCTTTGTCTTCACTGTAGAACTTTGTCAGTCTTATTCATGATTTCACAATGGATCCGTTAAAAAAAAGAACCATAAAAGCTGCAGAAAAAACTTACAGGATTTAATTTCACAACCACTTTTCCAGGACTGCCAAACTGTAAGCCTAAGACAGCCTGCCACTTTGTTTGCCAAACTGGGATACCACTCTCAGTCACCAGACTTTAGAGAGAAGATAATAGCTTACCAACATTTTCAAGCAAAACTAGAGATACCTGAGACGGCTTCTGTCTGCAGGTCTGATGATTATCACATCAACCTCTAATTCAGCCTAAAAAAAAATCTACAGTCCCTATGAAAGGTCCCCATGATTATCTTTGAAATTTAAGCATTTCTTTAATCCTCTTGGAGCAAAACTCCTACAATAGATTGCTTTGTCAAGAGTACCTTTTCTTACATAGCTCCTGTCTGATTATGTGCAAAGTGAAAGCTGATGACCCTGAAATCCTAGTACAACTCACTGAGGAGAAAAGTTTGTGTGTTAAACCATTTGACACTGCAAATAATACAAACTGCTTAAACAAAGCTAATCTCTGCCAGCAGGGGCCTCTGTCTCTTTCTGGAAATCACTGAAATTACACATGTGATGGTGATCTGTTGAAGAAAGATTACAAATAATGACAAGGAGCAACAATTAAGTCTGTCCCTCACTTACTCAGCAAAATCTTCATCTTCTGAAAACTGGCTGGTTTTCTTCTGGGCAGGAAAACAAAGCAAATGTATTAAATCAGATTTTAGAAATAGAAGCTGAGATTTGGAGCCATGATGGGTACTAAGATATTGCCTGACATGAAAAAAAACAAATTACATTGAACTGAAGTAAGGTAAGCATATGTATGAAAGAAAAAGTTATGGATAAATAAAGTAAATTTATGATGACACTTAGAAGTTCTGGCTTGTTTAGATTTGAAATGTACAGCAGCTGGGCAGCAAAGCAACTCCAGGTACGCTGTGCAGTGGCATTATTTACTGTATGCTTACGGTATTGTCCTTGCTTTAAACTGATCTCTGATCTAATTTAAAAGCATTTTCCCTTTCTCGGAAACAAAAGACAAATATTGCTTTTCTTATAAAGGCCTGCTACATAATTAACTAATTAAAAGATAAGGCAAACTATCTACAGCATTATAGATTATCTCTCCAGCCTCAGAAAATAAGTGGTGTTAATTTCTGTGTAGTGAAAAAAACCCTGGTGAATCTCTGTTCAAACAAACAAAATGGAGCTTATTTTTAACACTGAGCCACAATCTGCTCTTCCATAAGGGCACCAATGAAGTCCATTTATCAGCTGGTGCCCTGCATAAACCTTCCATTAAGAGTGTTATGAGTTTGCACTGCAACAAGCCCTGAGCAGCAAAAAGCAATGACTTCATGCAAGCACAGCATCATGATGGATTACATGTTTGCTTCATAGATATTCCAGTTACACCCACTGCATGGCACCCTCAGACAAGGCTGGGCTCACAGAACCAGGCATGTCAACGTAGCTCCCTGGGAACTCCTCAGGTAGCTCTCCACAGCTGCACAGAGTTCTAATAAATAAAACCTGTCACCACTCAGTTTTTTACTTGCTGGCACAAGGCAAAATACTTTCCAGCTACTAACATTCCTCAAAATATTTGTCTGTAGTGCCCATCACCATTTTATAACAGAAATTAGTCTTTTTCCACCAGTTTATCCCCATAGACACATGCTGACCCATGACCAGAGATAACGAGTATCATTTGGTTGTTGTAAGCACTTGGGTGTAGGAAACAAAATGATCTAAAGATAAAAAAAATAAATATTTCTTTTGTAATGTTGTCATCTGGCATCAAAATAGGATGTCTTAAGGAAGACTGATATATTCTGCAAAGATATTAGTTATATTTAGTAGATAGCCAGTAGACATTGTGCTTGAATCTATATATTCTTGAACATGGACCAAGATATCTCTAAAATTAGCAAGTTCTCCAGCCAGTTGAACATGCAAAATGTAGTTAAAACAAATGTCTGCTCTCCACTGACTGGCACATTTAGGTGGGCCATTATGTCTTGAGGCTCCAGGGCAGTACAGGACACATGGAAACATCAGCACTGCCAGGACCTTCCATTGTCACTGGCCCTGTTTTTCAACACTGCTCAAGAAAACAGGAGATGTCATCATGACAAAATTAGCACTTCCTCAATGTCACCTCAAACCTCCTTCTTTCCCAGCTTCCATGCCAGGAGGGGTGCAAACACGCGTGATGGGCCAGTGCAACCCCACAAAAACAGGCTGTGTGGTGTACAAGAGGACCTGACAAGCCCTTGCCTCCTTGCCTTCACAGTGATCCATGGGGTGGGCAGAGGAAAAAATATTCTGTAAAAGAACAGAGCTGCACTCCAAGGAACAGGAAAGCAGATGAAAAGAAACCAGGATCAGACTCACACATCTTTACAAGCAAGAGCAGGATTTGCTGACCCTATTGTGTCCTTCCCTCTGTCTTGAACTCCGCCCTGGTGTTCAGCTAACCTTTGAAAACCCTACTTCACGGAAAGGGTTGTCAAGCAGTGGAACAGGATACCCAAGGATGTGGTTGAGTCACCATCCATGGAGATATTTAGAAGATGTGTAGATGTGGCACTTAGTTACGTGGTTTAAGGGTGGACATTGGACACGGCAGTGCTAGACTAATGGCTGGTGTTGTTGATCTTAGAGGTCTTTTGCCACCTAAATGATTTTGTGATTTTATGATTACTGTTTCAGAGCTTCTTCAATCTCTGTTTTGTTCTACCTGGTCTTCCAAAAGTTGTTTTACCCTTGAAATTTTGACCTTCTCTTCACAAAAACCAACCAACTGAAAAAGTAAGCACAGCAAACTTTGCAAGCCATTGATATATTTCCACCAAATGCATTTTTTGTCTCAGCTTTCTACCCATCTGATCTACCTGACCATGGTCACTTTAGGACAGGGACTATCCTCTACTTTGTACAAAAAGCATCTGTTCTTCACCAGCCCATAATCCAATATAAAGATTGTAAAGATCTGTAATAATATGGTCTTGTCAGGTACATTAGCACATGACATAGACCTGAAAGCCCTTGGAGAGGTCTCTCATATTAAGGATGCAGTGGAACCTCATATCCGTTGCTGGGAAGTTTTGAATCCTTGCCTGGTGAAGACATATGTCTGCTTGTGCTACGGCTCAAATATTCTTGGTTGTTGGTGGAACAAAAGCTTGTGGCTGGAAATGGAAGCCAACTACCTTTCTGTAGATGGTAATCAGGGAACCTGAAGAAAGGAAGTTGGGGGCAAATACTACAAAACATCACTGAGAATAAAAAGGGAAAAGGAGGTGAAGATTCTCCAGCATCAGACAGCAGAGGAGAGTCAATGAAGTGTTAAATGACAAGACAGCCTGGTGAGCATACATCTACTTGTGTGTCACAGAAAATACTTCATTTCTAGCCTCATCCCTGATGCAGTTCCACAGCAGTTGCATGTCTGGTTATGAGCCCCAAGGGCACATCTGACAGGTGGATGACCACATGAGACTGCAATTCAGGGAACTCTCAATGTCATAATAAATCTAGTGTGTCTCTCTCAATTTAGCTATAAGAACAGCAAGATTTTCAACCCGCACTAAATTTCAAACACTGTCTTTCTCCTATTCCCTTTCATCTGCTACCTATTGTAGTGGAAAGCTAAATAGTAATTATTTCATGTATTAAATACAGGATTGGTATAACATGACACTTCAAACCCTAGATGGAGTTTAGGTTTGATAATGAAGCTGCCAGCAGCTGGATTCATAAAAGCAACATACTGAAAATTATGAATTTCTTTAATAGTTACCTTCTGAATATCATAACTGAGAAAGAAAATGTAACTTGATTAATATGAGTGACAAAACACTGAAGTAATGTACATTTCCAGGCTTAACCTCAGTTGAAGAATCAACAGTTCTGTCCTACAGGAAATCTGGAACACAAATATCCAAGAAATATTGAATTGGGATTGACATTTTAAAATTAAGAATAATCACACATTTTCTATCACATAATATTTTGTTCAAGATCTCTGTTGCAATAAAGATACCACAATTTTACAAAGCTTCTGATGATAAAGGGGTTTTTTTGTAATGAAACTGGCTCCAAACACACTTGGAGATGAGTAAGCATGGTCAGAAGAAGTACAAATCAGTTTGAGAATGCACACAATCATCACTCATCACAGATTAGAGGAAAATTAGCTGATCTCAATAAGAAAAAAACCAGCAAATATTATCATGGAGTATGAGGAGGCATGCTCCTCTGTTTGCTGTGTTATCCAGTACTCTTTCTGGCTCTCCAGATGACACAGCTCCTGGTGAATTAAAAGGAGGCCACCTAAAAATTGGATAGAGATAAATAAAATAAAATAAAATAAAATAAAATAAAATAAAATAAAATAAAATAAAATAAAATAAAATAAAATAAACTTCAAAAAGGCTCAGAGTTGCTGGAAATTTCTATTCTTTTTGTCCAACTGGGAACAGAATCTTGTTTCTTTAGATGATAGTGCACATGTCAACTAGGACAAGCAGGTCTTTAAAAGAAATACTGTAAAAGGAAAACTCATGAATAATGCAGTTATTCCCTGTTCAAATCAACAAATGCTTTCTTCCCAGAACTTCATAAGGCAATGAATTCTCTTTCCTTCCATGTGTTTGCAATGAATTTTACTCTATTTTAGAATTCTTAAGCAGTTATATTAAATACCTGAATTTAATGGTCAGCATTTTTCTTGATTTGATCTGTTTTGTAAAAATTGAAATTTTTACAAATTTGAAATTTTTGTCTAGGTTTTGTTTTAAAAGAATTCAAAACCATTCAAAAGAAAGAAGCAACAATCCTTTTAAGCACTAGGGATTTTGAGATCTTAACTCTGAAATCTTTGTGAAAGAATAAAAGGTTTCCTGTCTCAAAAAGAATATAGTTTTGGGAAGAAAATAGGATAGTATTGAGACGTTAGCTTTGCATGTCACCAAGTTAGACCTGACTGATTTCTCCAACCCAGAGGTGTTTCAGATTTGAGTTGTCACTTCCTTTGTTTTTCCTTTTTACATCTTGTTCCTTAACAAGATATTCAGCTGATGCCTGGTGTTATTTCTTCATGGGATGAAGCATGACCTAGAGAAAAAATTTATACAATTCATCTGCATGAAAAGATGCAAGAACAGTACAGATAATTAAAAATGTTTTCTTTGTAAGTCACATATTTTCTTCATGTAATAGATGATGACATGAAGACACAACATCTGAACAAGAATCTAATACGTATTTCGGATAACAGTGAAGTCTTTACACAGAATATTGGTCTTCCTGTAACAAAATGAACTAAAACACTATTCTGTTGATTTTGGACTGGAAACTTTATATTTACACAGGTTCTGGTGAAGTAATACAACATATTTTAACAGCCAAAATAATTAAATTGTCATTTGGAAAGTAAGAGTGTTGTCACCTACTCTAGGTGGCACTGCCTTGACGTCTTGGACTAGAGGATCTCCAGAGGTCCCTTCCAACCCCAACAGTTCTAAGAATTCTGTCATTGTGTAATTACCTTAATTTCCCAAATCAACTGAATGACTTTTAGTGGCCATCTTCTATGCTGTTATTCTCATGGCAGAAAAAGACTGCTCATTTGAACCAGTATCGTAAAGTTCTATGGATTTTGTCTGATGTCTTTACAGGTGAAGAAAACATAAACATCTGCAATTTAGGGAATCAGCTTCTGTATCTCAGCCATGCCTGCTCTCTACAGTCAATCAGTGGGGCCAACATCCAGCAGTTCCATCAAAAGCAGCTGAAGGATACTTTACTTCCAAGACTCCATAGCCCCTTCACTTTCTGCTTCTCTTTTCTTAAACAGTTTATAACCTCCCAGGAACATATGCTTCTCTCTTTAATCCATTAGATTTGAAGCTTTGTGTTTTATCTGTGGTTTATGGTTGCCATCATGGACCAAAGCCCAAAAATTATAACATTAAGTAAGTAAATGCTCACCAGTGTCCATAATCAATATGCTGCCAAATCATGAGGCTGAACAAATTCATATCTACCCACTTCAGGCATATTCAAATCGCTAATAAAATAGAAAAGTTTCTCATTCTTTTACTGGAACATCAGTATGAGCATGTTCTTCCAAACATCCCTGAAATGTAACACAAAGGCATACAAATTATTACCATATAAAGCAACACTGAAATTAAACAAAATCAAGGATTCAAAGTCATGCTGGCTAAAATTTCTGGAACATGCCACCATGTACAAGGTTGGGTTTTTTTTTAACTATTGAATCCTTAGCAATCAGTGAAACTCACAGATAGTCTTTAAGAATGTATCACCTTGGGATTCTGAATTCCAGAAAAGTCTTGCTGATTTAGTTGATTGACTATTTCACAGCCTTTGAAAGTTTCACAGCATATCCATCTGCATCTTTTAAAACTGAAATACATTGAATGTGAAATCCCCAGGTATCCTGAGACTCAGAAAATTAATCAGTGAGTAGATTATTTTCTCCTTCTCCTGGGAAAGATTAAGTAACATCTTTACCAAAATATGTAAAGTGAAAAAATATGAAGGATAGATCTCATTTAATCAGGACATTTAATCACAAATCTAATGCAATAACATCTCCCAGACAAAGAAATATTAAGGCGATTGTACTAAATTTCAGCCTATTCCCCAAAATGAGGTGCTTACATGATGGTCAGTGCAGACCATCAGGTTACAAACTTACTATAACAGTGAACAAATGAATTCAAAGACCTTTATGTATTCATCAGAACTGCAAAATATTGAAACATAAACTTTGAGTTTATACAATTTTTATGCAACTGCACTACTTCCCTTAGATGTGTAAGGGAAAAAATAGCTACAGAAAGCGCTAAGTCATGTTGAAAACACAGAATGAAACAACTTTTATTAAGCACTGTTATAATGCTGAACTCTGGTGCTATGTGATCCTCAATTCTGCCACTTAGTGAGGTATTCCACAGATACATATGACAAGATTCATCATCCACAGAAGTTTGATTTCTAATTGCATTCTTTCAATTTTGTGCATGGAAACAAAAACCTGCAGAAATCACCAGGAATTTATTAAAGCAGAACTGGAAAACTAACAATCTTCCTTCCTAGGTCATATATTTTTGTTGTTCAAATTATCACAGAAAGTATTCTGCACAAAATAAACCACAGTAATAGGCGGACTTAAGGAAAACTACAGTATTGTCACAGTGACTGGGGCTCTCATCTTCAAAAAGCAGCCTAAATTCTCTCTGTCTCAGAACTGGGATTTGAACCAAAGAAGGTTATGAAACATTTAGGGAATACAGTGGTTAAAATACTTACAGCACAGCAGAGCATTTAATACAAACTCAATACTGTTTGGCAAGAGGAAAAAGATTTCTCTAAAGTTTTGTACATTTAACCCAGTTTTTTTTTTGTCCAGTCAATAATGTAATGCATTTGGGATACACCTGCTATTGATTTTGAGATGATGAAAGCCAGAATTTAATAAGACTTTAATATTTGTCAATAAGAAATGCCTATATGTATTTTAAAAAAGGGAAAAATAATTATGAGTTCCATGTGTAGTAAGTAGAAGAGGAAAAAGTGCAGACTATAGATTTAATTTTTTTTCTATTGCACAGTGTATTAAAATACTTTGGGTTGGGCAAAATAAAAGAGTGAAACGTAATTATATGGTTTTGAACTTGCCTTGCTTATTTAAAAGCTGGGCAACATGTTCACGAGAGCCTGTAGGAAATGGAAACTGCCCTTGCACAGGGACAGCTGAAGGCTGGACATCCCAGCACTGCCACGGTCCTAACTCACAGCAGACTTATGAGTGCCTTGGGCTAAGGAGAATAAGCAAAGACGTCACTGCAAGCAGTTTCCAGTGGGACTACGGAAGCTTTGTCATAGATTTTTCAGTGAAATGAATCATCTGCAAACCTCAATGGTGATTTTGACTGGTGAGCTCAACAAAGGTAACAAATGCTTCCAAGGCCATTTCTGTCCAGACACAGTCAGCTGAAAGGATGGCTATTGACTGGAGAAGTGAAACACAAGATAAAGAGTGAAGGTGTGCTGGAAGACAGGACAGAAATGGAGAACCTCAACATATTTGCAACTGGATGATCATAAATTCTAGGGACAAAAGCTGTGTTTGCACTCACCCTGCTTTCCTAACACAAAAGGAAAAACTTCTTGCAGAAACTATGTGTGTATGAAAGGCCTAAAATCTCTTAATTATACAAAAGATGATTTTATTCTTTTATCTCAATGTGTACCCATCATTTTAAACCTCAAACTAGGAATCATCCCTCTTGATCTAAGTTTTAAATAATGTCCACAATTATAAACACTTGCACATTTTTGTTCTCTGTGGCAGTGTTCCAGACTTAAGTATTATTGAGGACCCCAGAATTAATGTATCCATAGTAGTTTGCATAGAACGTGCCTCCATCAAGCAACATTTTCAAATTTTCTCCTGTTCTAGATGCAGAGCGGGTGAGTCATATGCCTTGGGGAATGCTAAATAAAACCCTACACTACATGCTAATCTCACCCACTCTAGCAGATACCTCAAAAATGTTATGTGGCTACAGATAAGATTAGAACTGACAGAAAATACTGCAGATTAAAAGCGATATGATCTGTAGGAAAAATATCTTAACCTCTGAACTATGGCAAGAACATAGCAATGAACAGTAGTGAATCACTGTACTTTAACAAGTTAATCTCTTAAGCTCTTTTTTATGAACTAAGAGTATTTAGATTGCTCATTTGTGCAATTTGATGTGAATGATTCTTTCCATTATGAAAACAATACACAATTTGACTGTTCCAGATAATTGCTTGGCATGATGGCTTAAGACACATGAAGGCACTTCAGTGCATCACTTGAATGCATTTACCAGGAAGAAATATTGGGACACACAAACATAAAAATAATGGCCATCATTTTGATCTACACATGACAGTACAAAATCATCCCATCACAGCTCACTAAGACAATGCTGTAAATGCAACGGAAAGGGAACACAATTTACTTGTTTCTGGATTGTCACTCACCTCACCTGCTGTGATTAGTGGAGGGACTTGGTAGAAGAGCATTTAACAAAAGGAACTTGGCTCAAGAGCAGTGGACAGAAGGAAGACCCGCAGACAATGAGAGGAGTCCACTGCTTTGTGGACTCCTCCTTTTGCCTTAATTTTTCTTGGAAGGAGCAGTGGATGGTTTACAATACTGACTTAAAATGTGAAGGAATACACTAAAACTTCACAGCAAATCCTTAAAGGTTCATAAACTCTCAAATTTTATGCCACGAGACTGTTGGTGGGTGTAACATGCTTGGAGAACAAGCCTCTGTGATATTGACTTCACATCTTTGGTTTATTTAAGTTTCCTGCAAGAAGAATACACAGCCTTTGCTGCCCAGGAGCTCCTTTCATCAGCTTCTCTTTGCAATGGAAAGCATTATGCTTTTGTGTTCTAGAGGCATGGCCATGGTTGCTACTGGAATGGCAGTCATTAGCTGAAAAATCCTTCCCTGATCAGAGGAATTTCTAAAAGCTTTTAAAGCTGATTCCCCATTAAAGGAGCTATGACAGTTTACAACAGTTCATGATCCCACTCTGAGGCACAGCAAATTTCTTTTCTCCTAATCTTTCCATTAATTTTGATGGGCAAAAAGGTGATTAAGTTCTGTTAATGCAGGATTCTATGCTAACATGAATTTGGAAACACGTTGAAGAATAAACGAAGATATAAAGAAGACAATTTTGTCTTTGCTTATCTGATGTGAATAGAGAAGAAATTAACACAAGATTTGAAAGAGAAAACAGGGCAAAAGCTTATTCAATTAAGATTTGTGGATTTATACCAACTTTTAAAAATCTGGTGAAAATGTAATCCATTACCAGCAATGTAGATTGGCTGGAAAATTAGACAACTGACTGCAAAAGCAGTTAAACTACACATCAAACACTTAAATGCTTTTAACGACTTTTTTCTGAAGACTTCTAAAATTGTAGGAAGTTTTTAAAACTGAAAAATGTATTTTGCTATCTTGTCCCAGACATTTAAAAGGACAAGCCAGTGTATTAACTTACTTCTCTAGTGCTTTTCATGGCATGAAAAAAGAGGGCACAATTTTTTCTGTATGGTTGTTTCCTGTTCAACTTACAGGAAGGATAAAAAAAACGGATGGCAAAGAGGGCATATCCACTGACAGCTGGGCTCTCCCTTGATCATGTTCTTCATGAAGAGCAAAACAGACAGCTTTTATGAGCCTATTTTGCTTTGACTGTCTGTCTCCCCTAGTTCCAAAATCTGCCACCAGTACAACAGTCTTGGCCAACATATAGCCCTCTCCATTTGTGTGTTACACTAACATTTCCTTTGATCTGCATCCATCTCATCTACAGACGCCAAATTCCACCAGACAGGGACTGACCCTCCTTGGATGTTTTATGGCACCTGGCAAAAGTAAACTCAACTTCTGAGTGTCCATTTCGGCTTACCTACAGGCACCGTGCTGAGACAGCCAGGCTAGGCTAAAGCTGGCTCAAGGCTTCTTGCGAACAGAGGTGAAGCCAAATTTTCTCATCTGGAATCAGACAGCAACTTGTGGGAGCACAGCGTCTGTTCCAGTTTGCACCAAGCAGTTTCATCCTCCTCCTTTCCTCTTCCCTGCCACAACTTCCAAAGTTTTCCAGTTGCAAAGCAATGAACTTTGCCAAGGCCCAGAGAAGCAGTAGCCAATGGTTGTGATAACACTGTAAAAACTGTGGAATATATTTTATCTCTGCTGTTGAGGGAAGGTAAGTTTCTCACATCTGTATGGAACTTACTCTGGAGCACTGCTGATGTTGCGTGGTAGTTGAATGAATTGTTGGTCTGGAGCTTGTCTTCAGAGACAGCACCAAGCCTATTACCTATAAACACTGTTTTTCCAACAAGCAAGACTGCTTTGCCTTTTATTATGAGTCAATCAATTAAGTACTAGAGATGTACAGTTTAAAATGTGTGAACAAAGATTGACTAAAATTGAAAAGGAAAGAACCCCAAACATTTGCACATCACGGTTTCCTTTTAAAAGCAAACTGTAATTTCTGTGTTTTTCTCTGCCTAGGACTAAATTCTAAAAAGTAATGAAGAAGGATACACCATTCTTTTATTCTCAAAGAATTACTAAAATAAATTATTTTACTTTTTACACAGTATTTCTACTTGAAATTTTTTATTTAACTTCTTATAATAGGAAGGTTTTGAAATCTGGTTGTAGCTGAAGTGCATGCATTTGTTCCACCTCACGCTTTACAGAACACTAGTCTCCCTATAACTGTTAGAGAAGCAAAGACTGGTGAAAGATGTAGGTGGTTTAATTTCTGAATAATTTCAATTAATTTTTGGCCTGGCTTTCAACTTACCTAAATCCATTTTGACACAGTTGGCAATAAACAGCTTTACTTACCATGAGCACCTAAAAGCTTCCTTGTCTGATAAATCTTTCTTTTCCATGTTCAATTGTCTGGTAAATGTTTATTTTCCAAGCTCTGTATTTTCCTATAAAATATTAACCCTCAAAGAAAAGGGGAGAGTTGATAACGGATTATATATTTTGATCATCAGATCCATGTTTCTACATCCATAGACTTCTAATCTCCCCAGGAAAATTTCTACTTGTCTAAGCATTAAAAAGTTGTACAATACAAGTTAATGCAACCAAAACACCACGAATCACTTGCGAATATCCTATGCAGAACACACTGAAAAAAAGGGAAAAAAATAACCAAAATAACCATACCTTCAAACTGAGGTGACTACGAATAACAGTTCATGCTTTCTATCCTCCACTGACAGTATATATCATACTATCATACCTTCTACAATTTGTCTTCCACAAATGCAACTCTAACTTTATAAATTGTTCAAAAGCCTAGTAGAAGAGTGATGAAGTGATTTTCTTCCTCTAGATCTCATACACTTTGTTTGTGTGAAGCTAATTTAGCTGGCAAAAAATTATCTGTGCATAAACGTGGCCATAGGAAAATGTTAAGGCTTCCATTTGTGGTGCATGGCTGCTGTGGGCATTATTTTCAATGATTTAAATGGACTTGGAGCCTGAATTTCTCTGACTATGGATAAAAGGTACCCCACAGAGAAGTTGGTAGATGCACAAAAAGGCTGGAGTCCTGTGCTGGAAGCCTGTGCTAGGGCAGGTTTCTGGGAGGACCTGTGAACATGCACAGAGAGGAGCCCACGCTGGAGCAGTTTGTGAAGAACTGCAGCCCAAGGGAAGGACTCAAGCTGGAGAAGCTCATGGAGGCCTGTCTGCCATGGGAGGGACCCTGTGATGGAGCAGGGGAAGAGTGTGAGGAGCATTTCCCTTGAGAGGGAAAGAGGAGCAGAGAAAAGAATGAACTGACTGCAACCGTCTGCTAATGGGGTGAAGAGGGAGAGAAAAATGGGAATGAAGTTGAACTGGGAAGGAGGGAGGATTGGAAGGAAGGTATTTTTAAGATTTTGGGTGTTTTTTTACGACTACTCTACTCTGATTTGATTGGTAATAAATAAAACTAATTTCCCCAAGTTGAGTCTGTTGTGCCTATGACAGTGTGCTGAGTATTTGATTTCCCTGTCCTTATCCTGACCCAAGAATCTTTTCATCATATTTTCCTCTTCACTGTCCAGATGATGAGGGGGAGTAATAGTGGCTTAGTGGGCTTCTGGCATTCAACCAGGGTCAGCCCTCCACATTACTGCTCAGATTAAGCAGTACACACAAGAGAGGAAAAAACACCACTTAACTGATGACAAAATTCTCTGAATTGCCTCCTTGAGGATATATGTGACCACCAAATAAATAATAAATTAACAGAATAAAAATTAGAAGGAAGACTTAGTATAAATAATAGAGTTTGTTCCAATTAATGTTCAAACTGGATGTTAAAAATGCCAACTAATATCATCAGATATTCACAGGTTCTACTCCAGATGCTGGGGTTTCAGGTGATGAATACTAGCTCTGGATATTATAGCTGGGGCAGCAGCTCTTAAGCTTGTACCTCAAAGAGCAGCCACATTTACAAGCAATGAATGGGTGCCTACGACACTGTCAGGTCACAACCTGGAAACCATCAGTAACCTTTTCAGCTAAAGAAACTTAAGATATGCTGTTTAACAAGAACATGATCAAGGAAGTCATGTTTATTACAGCCCCACAGAGGATTATCTGCAACACAATGCATACTCTATTCCTTGAACAAGTTAAACAAATTCTGTTTGAACATGCCTTAGATTTCTTTACCAGAATCACAGTGGGTGACAAATTCGAAAGGTTTTTCTTGACCTTGTATGAGTTTGTTAGAGTTTAATTAATTTAAAAGGTGACTAGCCTGCTTTGCTGATGTGAGTTCTCCAGAAGGCAGATAAAAGCAGAGGAGGGGAAAAGCTCTCTCAAGGTCAATGGAAATAATCAGAAGACGATCCAGAGCAGGAGTCTAAATTTAGGTGCTCCAAAATGTTTCTTGAAAAAGCCACTTCCTGTTTCTCAGATAAAGTTAGATTATATGGCTCGCCCCACCTTGCTTAATAACCAGAGTATTACTAGGGTTTAAGTTTCTAAGACAGGAAAGCATAAAACTCCAATCACTTTCCAAAGGTTACATTCAGATCTTAGATTTGGATTTCATTACATTTCAGCATTTCCGAGAGCCCACAAAAGTGGTTTAGCTGTACAATTGATAAGAAGGAAAGAAGTCTGTATCCTACTGTGCTTAGACTGACTGATTTAGATTTCCTACACTAACCTTCCATTGATGCTTTGTGAAGGCTGACCTAAAACAGAGACTAGACAGAGTTAAAGAATAAAGTGGGTATTTATTAAAAGGCCTCAATGGACACACCTTGGGCAGTACAAGAGCCCAGCCAGGGCTACACCCAAGATGGACCCAAAATGGTCACAAAATGGATAACCGGTCACAAAGTGTCACACTTCTATAAGTTTTGGTACATTTGCATACTGGAGTTACTTGTCCAATTACAGCTTTAGGTTATGAAGTCCCATCCTTGTTTTTCTCTCTTCTTTCCACTACTATTTATGCTTTTGGGCCTGAAATTTGTATTGAATGTCCTTGGTCCCAAGCTAGAAAAGGAATTGTTTTGTCTAGCTACTCTGTGAAGAGAGCTCACCATCCTTCAATATGAAGCTCAGAACCATACACTAAAGCAGCATAGAATCTGAAAAATATAAAAGCTAAAAGGCATCACCATAATACCGTGATGCAAGGATTTCAATACTGCAATCTTAAGTCTATTTTATTGAGAGACTTTCTAAATACCAGTTTTAATAATCTCATCATTGATATCTCGAGTTACACCAGCTCACATCTAGGAGGCACAATCAGCATTACAGCATTCAGACTAATTTAAGGCTCTTTTCTGTGCCAAATGGGCAAGACATAAAGTGTTAATTAGGTATTAAATATTACTTAGCAATAGCGAAAACCAAAGAAATTATAAGAATAAAAGAAAAAGGAATGCACAGTGCAAAACTGTCTTCAGAAAAATAGAGGAAGAAGAAATGGGAAAACAGATAAAGGGAAAGCCACTGTAATTGTGTTCTCAAAGGCTCACCTTGTTAGCATCCATAACAGTGTTGAGGCACTCGGTCTACATAGGATTTATACCCCTATTTAGAATAAACCTTTTTGGCCCCTCATGGGTAATAATTGGCTTGTCCTCTCAGAGAATATGACAGCAGAACTGCAAATTGTATTTCAATAGAATCTTATCACTTAAGTGCTTAAACAACAACATTGTATTGCAATTAAAACTTCAGAAGATGACACATCACTGAAACAAGAAGCTTTTGTAACATCAAACCCAAGTTCTCCTCCTTTGTGTGTTTATTAGGTGGTTATTTAAAATAACAAAAAAATTCAGTGAACACTCAATACAGCAAAATGACTGCATTTTATGTAATTGTGACTTGTTTTTTTTGATTACAGGAGAGTTGGTCATTAGTCTTCATGATATGGGAGATATAAGGGAGGTACCATGGGTCTGAGGAGAAAATAAGAGGCCCTACAAGACAGCTGGATCAAAATTGTGCAGGCTAATACTTTCTGTCTACTAGCATCCTGCCCTGCCCTCCAGCCTTTCCAAACCACCAGTGCTCTGCACCCATGTCCAGTTGCATCAAAACCTCAGAAAAATTAAAGAATTCTATCTCTTACATGTTCTCTGAATTCTGGTATTGTCCATTGTGGATGAAGAATGACATCCTAGCAAGAACACATGTGTTTCTTGCCATCTTTCCACTCTCAGGTTTCCTGGTGTACAAAACCACACAGTTCATCAGCTGTCAGAACTTCTGCACTAAATTAATTCCAAATGGGCATTTCTTTTGTGTTCATATACATGTGATGAAGAACTTGCAGAACCTGAAGAAAAGGAGCAGGGTGAATGTTAGTGACACCATTTTCATATAGTAGGAGTTTTTCACTTTTTCCTGAACTGGATCTTGGACTGAATCCCTGTACTCAGCCAACAGTTTACATTAATTTATTCTTGTCTTTGTGCTAGTTTAGCCCCAAATTTCCATTAAGCCTAAGGATAGGAAAGGAGATTCCCAGTCTGAAATATTCATATTCTGCACTCAATTCTAATAGAAAGTGTTAAATGGAGAAGAAAATCTATGCAGCTGCCAGCATTTAGTAGCATAAATAAGCAAGCATTATGTATTAGAATTATTTGTCTAGTGTTTTGGCAGGACACTCCATGATGTCTTTCTAGAAGTCTAATTAAAACATCCTGCTTCTCCTTCCAGAACAAAGTATTACTTAGTCTAATCTGTCAAATTGAATGTTCATTACTTCATGCCATGAATAACTGTCCTTTGGGACATGCAAAGAACACATAAAATGTAGAATTTGCTTGCAATGTTTGAGCTTTCTACTGCTCATCATGTGGCTGACCGAGTGGCCTCAGCATTGTGTTATCGCCCTGCAGCCTCAGGCAAAGGCAACATGAAGAATTTGTAATGCAAGAGCAGTGGCAGTTTCTTTACAAGGTGAGATGGAAAACATGCTGCACATCAAGGAAGGCACCTTACCCTCTCCATTCCCTGCAATTCCACCGACAAACACAGAGTGACACACTGCCGGCTGCTCCTCCAGCTGACATCCTCCCACACAGAAGGGACACACAGTGAGCACCTCCCCTCTCCTGTTGTAGTTATTATCACAGAGACAGTTGTTCACAAGATTTTTTTTTCTCCTCCTCATTCTTATTCCCTTTAATAGGAAAAAGTAAGCTTGCAGTTTCTTGGCAGAATTGCCTCAGCAAAGCTAATGTTGCATCAAGCAACACGCTCTCTCAGAAAATGATAAAAGAGTTAGTGCAAAAGAATTAAAGCAATTACCTCAGCAAGTGAGAACAAATCCTATTCTGACAGACAGCCACACAGTCCTGCAGGACTGTGAAAACCCAAGGATACAGAACAGTTATCACAATTCTGCCACTGCTTTAGCAAAGTGGATTCTGCAATCAGTTGTACAGCTGGAATTCAAAAAAATACAAAGTCAGTCTCCTAAAGTAATACTGCTTCCAAAGAAATAGTTGTATGAGTCACAGATTAGAAATAGCTTGTCTGCTTGTGGATTGCTGTTTTAGTGAAGAGTATTCACTCTGATTTTCCAAAGCCTAACAGGAACAAGTTCATGATCCTCAGCGCTTGTCTTCTGATTTACCCAGTTAGCAGGAAACAAAATACTCTGTAGAAGGCTGATTGTGAAGTTCATAATACCTCAAGGCGTACCTTACTGGTTTTCACCCCTCTGTCAGGAAAATGGAACAAGAGAGAAGAGCACAAAATCCTTTATAAGTTTTCTGATCAGTCACATTCCACCAGCCTGGTTATTTCCAATATACCCCAATAAAGGTAAAGATCTGCTGCCACATACAGCAGATGTGGATGTTCCTTGAAGGAAGGCGGGAATAAATACACTTTTTATTTGGTCTGTGTACTAACCAGTGTTTCTGTGTTTCACTTTTTCACTCTGTCTGTAATTAAAATAAATTAGCACTTAAATTTAGGTTGTGGGCAACTAATTCTTGTGAGTATACATGCATATATACATGTACCTGCATGCATTTCATGTGTACAGAATAACATGCATTATCCTAATCATAAAAGCCAGAGTACACCAAAGTCACATGTAGCCATGCACATTCCAAATCCACACCTTCTTATTTATATGTTTTTGTTCCCTTACTCTTCTTTCCTCACTATAAATATCTGACCAACAATGAATTTGTTACAAAATGCAAATTCTTCTTACCGTGCACAAACAAACGTTGTTGTCACTCAAGATTGTCACTGTGCACTTCTCCAAATAGGATACACATTTCCTTATGGACATGTTTATCATACTGAGGAACATTAGTGCTGTGATGAAATGCTTTTGAAATACTGAGTCATTGAGAGACACTTTATCAATGCTTTAACGCACTCAAAAATAATCTTCATGTCTAATACAAACAACCCATTGGCAATTATCTTGATAAAAAATCTTAAGGGAACTAATTAGAGACAATGAATTCATTCACTTTGAGAATAAAGTTCTCTTCTGGCTGCAAGTACAGCTCCAGGGTAGATTGTTTAACCATCTGCTCAGACGGGAGGTTCCCCATCCTCAGAACATCCAGAGATGGAAACAGGTCACTGATCATGCCAGTGAAAATTGGGATATCATCTGTCACTATTTTATGCAAATTGAAGTCTCTTAAGACTCACATAAGCACATGGAAAAGGAGGGTAAACAATGTACTACAAGAACATTAAATAATTTTTTTTAGGAGTCTATTTTTATTCAAAGCCAAAACACCAGAAACATATTTACCCAATCCTCAGGTCTGCTCTTGTCTCCTTGCTTCAGGGACCCAAGAATTACCAAAACTGACTTGATAGTATGAAGACCCCAGTCATAACAGCCCTACAAAGACATCATAACTAGTCATGTTAGCACATGCAATAAAACTAAGTGGTAATGTTCATGAAGAAAACAATCATTTTACACACAGAGTAAACCAAGACATTTTTATTCACTTGCCGTCTTTCAGTGGCTTTTGGTCAGTATTAGAGGTTGGCTAAAAAATAGAAAAGGCTGAAATATATCTATTTAATTTTCAGTATTCCACCATTTGGTTCCCTATTCTTAACTGACTATAAGCTGAGTAAAGTTTGGGAACATATTCTGCAGCCATATCTAGGAATTCAATATAAATAAAGCCTATTAGTATTATCAATTCCACCCACCCCCCCCAAAAAAAAAAACCAAAAAAAAAAAACCAAAAAACCCAAAAAAACCAAACCAAAAAAACCCAATCCCAAAACAACAACAAAACTGGAAGTAAATTCACAACTTAAAAATACACCTTTGAAGTTGACAGATGCCATGCCTCTATCCTCTTCCACGAAAGTGGTAACTCTAAGTGTGAATCAAATGTACTAAATACAGCACAAAAAAAGAGTTAAAAAAAGTAATTTCCAAACTCAGGAGAGTTCATGATCAGCAAGGAAAAAATTTCTGAGGTAAATTATTATTTATCTATTATCTGCATTGAAAAGGAGTCTCCACATTTCAGAAATGGTACATGTGGGCAAAGAAGTTAAAACAGAATCAATAATGAAACTAGGAAATTTAGGAGTAGAATACATTTAATAAGACTTTGTTAGATTTAGGCAAGGGGTTTTTTTGTGTCTTTAGGTGGTTTTTGTTGTTGTTTTGTTTTTTGGGGGCTTTTTTGTTTGTTTGTTTGCAGGCTATGCATCTTTAAAGCAGCCTGGTGTGTGGTTTGTTCAGTGTACAAGGACTTCCTTTGCCATGGCATGACAGGACCAGAAGTCCCTTCACAACATATGCACTGAAAGCCCTGACTGATAACCCTGTTCTGCAGCAGTTTCCATAGGCTAGAATCCCAAAGGTATATTTAAAGTTCTAAAAGTCCCAACACTGGAGCAATACTCTTGGAACTCTCTGAACTGCTGTATATTTTGTGCAGAAGCCCAGAATATTTTCTCAGAGGTATTTGATTTCTCCCATTTCCATTAAAAGTAAACCAAATGAGAGTTAAGAAGTAAACAAAAAAGAGCATTCTAGATTTTGCTTCAAACATTAATGGTAATATTATTATTGCAACTATGATTAATACTGAAGTGGCAAACAACAGTATAAATCACTTTTCTCAATTCACAATGTGCCTCCATGACAAAGCAATCATTAGACTCAAGGAATCCTTGTTCTAGTGTAGCAAACAATATTAATTATCTTTAGATAAGCATGGTTTAATTTCATTATCTCTAGAAAATGGCAAGGATGTGTCAGAAAATCTTCAGGATATTTAGACATAAATTTGAAATTATGCAGGCATGAAAATAAAATTGTTTTTTATTTCATAAAGGCCCTGCCTGCTATTTGAGTTTATGGCTTAAGGTTGAAGGATTCTTCAAGTTCTAATTCCATTGATAAAAATAAATATTAGGGATATCTTGCAAAAATTATACAGCCGGAGATTATTAAACCAGCATACATACAGGGAAGAGATCATACAATTTCTAGGTTTGCATTTTTAAGATATTATTTCTGAATATGGACTCTTTCTAGTATAATAATTAAATTATTTAGAAATGTTTTTCTCCCCCCTTTTTTTCAAACAGTTGTCGCTGCTTTTACTGGGGAAAGTTTCAAGACACGTTCATTCAATTACAATACGCTGTGTGCTTTTCAAAATAATTTATACTCTGTTACTCTCTTCTCCAAAAGATGGTTATTTACATGGGTGTTACACAGCAGCACAATGTAGCAGTCATCCCAGGTATGAAGCGGTGATATACAATTGTTTAATGCAAAACAAACACATTACAAACATCCAAAGGTAAGAAGAAAGAACATTTTTTTTCAAATTAATGTCTGACGATTTATTAAGGACGGTCATGTGATTCAAAGTGTCTTTAAAATACAAGATAAGACAACATGCATAAATCCCTCCTATTATGCAGTATTCAGCTGCACTGGCATGGAGTGTGTGCTAATGGGTATGAATGAAATCCAGAAGCCCAAAGAACCCTCACCTGTTCAGGGAGCAGCTCCCTGCAGAGAGGTTAGAAGGTGATGAACCTCCTGGCTAACAAACAGGCACCAATGAACCCTTCAGCAGCCAACATTATTACAGAGACCAGTTCAATGTCAGGGACAACCATGGCACAGGTTCTAGGGAAGGAAAAAAACCCATTATCCAGATACACAGATTAGTATTTAAACATGGTAAGAATAAGTCAGCTAAATCAAATGTCTGATGTGGGCAAACATTTTGAAAAACAGAGCTCAAGAGAGTCACAATTAAGAGTGTCAATCAAAGCTGACAAGGACCCTAGTTCAAAGCAAAATGAGCTAATTAGGCACTGGTGATTGTTAATATTCCATAACATTGCTGCACAAAAGAGGCATCTGAGAAACACAGACAGGTACTGCCCAAATTCAGAGCAGGCACAGGCTGCAGTGGTGGCACTTGCCACTGATCACTGGGGCACAGCCAGCAGCTGTACAGGGCCTGGAAGCCAAGTGCAACAAAACCATTGCTAAAAATGCCACTCTTTTTTAAAGCTCTTCAATTTTTCTGGGGAGCTTTAGTGCTTTTATATGAAGGCTTGGTTGCCTTTAGAGGTTTTACTGTTTCTTTTCTAAATATAACTGCTCAAACTTTTAGAACAAAAACCCAGAAACTGTAATGACACAAATGAAAAAATCTCATTAAAACTCATTTTTAAAGGAACATGAAATACTAATGTTATTGCTAAACAATTTCACAATTTGCTCATTAAAAATCATTACTTAAGTTACATACAAACAAAAAAGGAGATATTGACTTTTGTGTTCAAGCCAGTTACAAACCAGCAAATCTGTAGCTCAGAGCTCTTTCTTACTACTAAAAAACACCAATATTTCTTCTTTTTCTCCATCCAGAAACATACTGCTGAACTAAATGACCAGTTTTAATTTTGTCATATTTGAGTATGAATGGGGAACAAGAGGTTCTCATGTAGTTCTGTCTGACCTGCACATGCAGGGATCATAGTAATAAATATTCAGCTCTGGATTTCAGTGTAATGTTTTCACCAAGAAATACAAATCTGTTGAAAAAAGATAACACAAAGAAGTGTTAAAAGAAAGATACTACTTACAAAAAAAGAAAACTTACTAGACCTTAGCAAGCAGAGGTATTTCAGCTTTTAGTAATCTGTCTGGCATTAAATTCAGAAGGAAAACACTGAGAGCCACAGACAGTGCATGTGGCTGAAGCATGTCTATAGGAAGGATCACATTTTGAAACAGAATAAAGGAGACTAGTAGGGATACAGAGGGTTTGAAAAGGCCAGGAGACAATACTGAGTAAAAAAAAAAACAACCAAAATGGAGAAAGGTGAACATAGGACAGTGGAAAAACAAGGCATGTCTCAAAAGCACTGGAAAATCTGGATCCATGGAAGTTCCTTGCAAAGTTGAATCCCTCCAAACTTTTCACCCACAGGGTGTCAGGACCTCACATGTTTGTTAGGACTTGTACCAGTTTCAATAGCAAAACTTTAATTGTAATCTGGTAGGACCAGGGTTTACTCACATTTATTCCTACAGTTTGAAGAGAAAGTTATTTTTGGGTAGTACATTACACAGATGATTTTGTGTTACCATCTAGTCTTTCATTTACAAATAGTTTCAGAGGAACTTCAGAGGAAGATATTACTGGCTCAGAATTTATAGCCAGCAAAGCACACTCACTTCTTTTTCTTCCTATTTTTATTGTGGATAGGCTTTAATTGTACTGCCACTACTGACTGGACTTCTACCAAGAGATGATTGAATTCCTCAAAGCTCCTGTCTGGACCAAACATTTAGAGATATTCCCTAGAGACTAAAATAAAAATATTTAACATCTTTTTCTTGAAAGCAGCAGTTTCCAGTGTAATTCACATGAAAAAGAAGCTAAACAACAATCTCCATACTGCTTAACAATATTTCACCTTTTAATCCATGTATTCTGTATAGTCGAAAATTTTCACTGTCATACTAAGGGCACAGCCCAAATCTTCCATGGTCTCTGTCTTCTCTCTGCCACCTGGTCCTGCAGGAGCACCACTCACTGCTAGGTGGACAGCCTGGGCTGGAGTAATAGAACACCTTGACATATGAAAAGGGATTTTTTGGATTGCAATGAACTTCTACAATATCAGGAGCTTTTTTTATAACCCTTAAATTTCATGGATGATTTATTCCAAGTCTACTTTCTCATTATAATTTAATGTCCTAAACCACAAATGTATCTCTTCTATATTCATGTAAAATCATGGTGTGGTACTACCTTGAAAGAAAAGAAAACTAACTACATCAATATTTTTAATCAAGAAGGAAGATCCTAACAGTGATCACACAGGACAGGAAACAGGAGGCTGCAGTTGCTGCTTTGGTTATTTCAAAGACTTGAATATCAGAATTTGGCCTCCCAGCTGAGGGCTGAAAGCATTAAGCTAGCCAGGATGCCTGAGTGTATCTTTTTTGATCACTTATTTTAACAAGAAATTCCATATTGGAGCCGAAACATGCCCAGAAGAAAAAGGTTCACTGTATGTGGTATGAAAAAAAAAACAGAACCCAATGGTTTGGACTTTCACAAATTAAAAAAAAACTTTGTGAGAATTCCTTGTTAACCGTGGCAAAGATCTGATCATATTCCCCTTCAGACTAGACAATGAATATATAGCTTAAATTATGCAAAAAATATTTCAGTTTTTATAAATGTAGAGATCATTAAAATCATACCATTTCTTATGTATGTGCACCTACATGCACATAGATTCTGAAATATGTCTTGATAACCTTATAATATACCTATGAGGTAGAAAAGAACTCTGAACTTCTAAGAAACATTTAACTTTTCATTTCTGAAACAGATAAAGCAGGCACTGTTATTTATAGCAGTCATTACCTGCCAGTTAAAGATGTAATAACTTGCCAAGGGGTATTTCCCAATTACTCATAAAAGTACTGAAACTGAGCATGGCAAATGTTGGCAAAACTGTTTCTGGACATCATCCCATCTGTGGCATACCTGTGACAGCAAGCAAAGCTCTGGAACTGGAGACCTAAGAGCCATCAAAGAGTCAAGATGCCAGGTAGGAGCTATTCAGACGGTACAAGTGCCACCCATCAGAAAGCTGCAGCTGTCACCAGCAGGCCTCACCCCTCATTCCTGCCACTTATGACTAATAACTACTACAATCTATTATAAAGGATTAGATGCACCTTGAGGCATTTGTGCTTTTATACAGATGCAAGTGTAATAGAAGATAATTTTAACAGAGCTATTACAGCAGAACACAAGGGCTCTCCATACAAACAATGCAGTCTTTGCAAGGGAGCTGACATTACTTTGACCACAATGAGTTTCATTTTACTCCACAAGCCTTGTTTCCTCTTATCTGAATGCCACCTTAAAAGCCCATTTTATTTCTGAGGCTCAGGGGGAAAATAAGAATTCTTTCCTATTTCAATTCCAATCCAGTGAAACATTTTGTGCATTCAGACCAACAGCATTACTTTTACCTGAGCTAATGTTTATGTATGAGTGAGAACTTTGGTTTAAATAAACATTTGAAATTTCAGTTGTCTGCACCTTTAAAAAGCCACCACGGGAAGAGGAGATGCTCTGGAGATGCACATGCCTCTGAAAGGATAGCAAAACACACTGTGAATTACTGAAGGCAGAACAAACTCTGAATGCAAAATATAGCTGATTCAAACATGCACCCTCTGGGCTTGAAGGCTTGCTGATATCTCTCTGCCATGAACAGCTTTGGTGCAAATGGCCATGATTTTTTCATGATCACCTGAGGAAAGTTCTCCAAGCAGCATGGTAATAAAGAGCATTTAGCTCAGTGACCTGAAAAGATTTAGGTAACCCTCTAAAACAGATGGCTTCCAGCACCATCTACCATCATTACTGCTAGAAATTAGTTCTGCCTACATCATGAACTAATTCACCATAAAAACTGGCTTATACATACAAATTTTCTGATATTCAGCATGCGATGCCAGAAGAAATCCTGGTTTAAACAGAAATTTGAACCATCTCCAAAACAGCAACAATCCAGGTGAGCACAAATGCTGCAGATGGTCAGCTAGGCACAGTAGGAGGAACGGATGGATGAGATGATGTACATGAAATGGAATTGAAAATTCTGTGGTTATAATCTCCATAGTGATATGTACCAGACTTTATAAAATTGTACTAATTGTACAAGAACATTTATTGGCAAACTAAAAATAGTCCTTAGGAAAGATCAGAGACATTTTAAAAATAGACAAAGCAATAAGGGGATGAATACAAAATACGATATAAATGACTACAGAGTTATGTAATACAAAGTGACTATGGAATTATTCAGGTTTCATATTAATAAGGGGGAAAACCCCAATGTCAGCTACTGCATGTAATTCTAAGGAGGCAAATGTAAAAATACATGGAAATATCAATAGAAAGATATAATGCATTTTCTATTACAGAGAAAATTTAGACAGTTCTGTCAGATATTCATGACCCCTTTAAAGTCTCTTTCCTATTTTGTATTTCCCTTCAGCAGATATTCTATGTTGAAAAAACAAAACCAAAACTACTGAAAGTTTTCACGAAGAGAAAGAGTACTCACAGTAGGAGAAAAACATTCAGGAGAAGTTTGAGACAAAAAAGGGTAAAGCAAAAAATTAAATGCACAAGGTATTCTTCTGATATGGGACTAAAACTAAACATGGACGTAAACTGCTTGGTTTGATATAAACAAATAAATTAGTTTTGGCTTCCTTACACAAATATACGGGTATATATGTATTGGATTGTACGTATACAGACTGAATGTGTACTTTGTTCTTATCACACCACTGTGGCAGAATGTTCACTTTTAGCTTTTGTCTCAGTTCAGAAAAATCCTACAATACCCCAGTAATTAAGATGTGATAAAAATGCCCATGAGGTAGCAGAAATTGAAGAAAAAGCCATGTTTCTTTTTTCAGTAGGTGCTGTATTATTTAATATGTTACAGTAATATGTTCATATGTTTAACATTTAATATGTAAACTATACCAATATGGTTATTTTCATGCTCTATTTACTTTCTGTGAATTAAACAAAAATTGCTTCTTGTGGCAATCCTTCAAGGCTGTTGTCAAGCTCTCTTTCAGCCCGCCAAATGCCATTTCTACATCTAAAACCCATCAGGTTTGTGAAGTACTAAGCTCAGCCTGGGCTGGGCGGTCAAAACCTCACTGTTCTCTCTGCCTCTCTTCGTGCCTCCATGGAGCAGAGATGTACTGCATTGTATACAGTTTCCTCAAGGTGTAGCAACCAAGACTCCACCTTTTGAAGCAAAAAAACCCCAAGCATGCATAAATTTATGCATAATGGTATATTTTGTACTAAAAATAAAGGAAGTTCATCTCATTAATCTTCACAAAGGATTTTTGTTACTTTTTGCAAACTTTTTGCAGCACTTTTCGCAAACTTGAAATGAGAGTGGATTTTCCATCCATTTTCTCTGTCATTGTACCTTCAGCAGGATTCAGATGAGACACCAGATATTGGGGTTTTTTTTACATATCCACTTGATTTGAACACAGACATACTGTCTTAAAGCTCCAAATAAGAAAGTCTGGAGTTTTTTGTGTTCACAGCCCCTGTATAGGCCCAGACAATACAGTATTTTCTGTCTCCATGTGCTCAAACATAGCTGTATCTTGGAGAAACTATCTCCAAGAAGCAAGCTGCATATACTTGTCCATTCAGTCTGGGGCCTCCCTGCTGTGACAATCAATCATTAGAACCACAGGCAACATTGATTTTATGCAACGTGAATGGTTATGCATTCAGCACTGTTCTGAGAACAATAAGTTATTGTCTCAGAAGTTGCTGATCTGTTCTCCCTGACCTACCACCACCCAGTTAGCACACTGCTGGCTGGCCACTGGGCAAATATGAGGCTCAGAACCAGCTGAAAGGTTCAGCTGATAGGAGATGTGTGAGAGCACTGGAGGTTTGGAGAGGTGTGTGCTACAGGATAAGGCAGGAGGGGATCTGAAACTATAACAGAAGACAAAGTAAAAAGAGCAGCAGGAGAGAGAAAGTATGAGAAATGCAATATTCAACCATAGTCTTGATCAGCTCTATGACTTTTAGTACTCATTTTTTCATTTTCATTACTTCCAAACAGTAAACTGTCTATCCTTCTTTTAAAAAACATTTTATGTAAGAGAGAAAGACAGACAATTTATTAAATTATAGTAAATTACACAGTATAGGGTAACAAAATGTTTTGGGTTTATGATTTTTTTTTCCAAGTTTTTATAACTAAAAGTAACATTTTATGCAATTGAAAGTGTCTATTTAATTTACATCCCAAAGAGGGCAAAATTCATTAAGGAGATTTCACATAACTCAACATATCTGATCATTAAATCTACATGTGTCATGGAACAGAACTTGCTCCTTTTCTGTGCTGTATATTTCCCAAGGGCAACATTTACAACATTTATTCCTCTGTATTCTCTTGAAATTTAAGATCAGCAACATTGTCAGAAAGTTTGGTAAGATGATGGGCTATTTGCATCCAAAAATACCAAATATATAAGGAATTCATTTACACTAGATTTGTGTCAATCACACTAATGCATGCCTCTGTTAAAGTGGATGACTCTCTGACTGTTGTGTGATTACTACACAAGGTTTTTATAGTGATTACTATTACAAGGTTTTTATGGGGAAAAGCTGGGCCAAAATGATAAATCCATGAATGGAGTTAATTGCACTTCTGTCAGTTATCAGAAGAGTCTGAAGGACAAAGCTCAATATAAAACAGAGAAGTCTTGAAATTGTTATTATTTATGGCTAATGCTTATTCTACAAATTGCCTTATTAAGGTCTAAATGCTTTTTTCTACACACCTCTCCAAAGACCATGGAATTAGAAAATCACTGTCTACACACCAGCACATTCTATGCCTGACACCTAAAACAGAAGACTTGTTTTCTTGCCTTATGTGTGGATGAAACAAATAATTGAGATTTAGTTACATGGATAATATATAAGGGCCTACCATCATGTTTGAAAAAGCTCCATGTCCAAGCCTTCATCACCTCTGAAAGCATCAGTTCTTCTGAGTTACAACTCACAGCCCTTCAAGAAAAGGTTTTGCCTGAGGCACACTCAAAGCACCCAGAGAATTGATGGCTGTGGCTGGAGAGTAACCAAGGCCAGGAGTATCATCTGGCATGTAGATAACACAGTATGAAGCTTCTGAAATACATCAAAGTGCCTGTATTTTTATAGAGAAGGGTGTCACAAAACCTAGGAGATCATTGTTCAAGGGAGGAACATGGAAGGATAGCTACAAAACATTCCTTGTGCAAGGGGCAGCAGCACAGCCAGCAACAGCCTACCAGGCACCACAGATCTTCCAGTCTTACTTATCATCACTACGCATTGCTTGCCTGAAATTTGATCAAACCCTGCTAGAAGAAGAATAGATTTGATGATCTCATTGACCTTTTCCTTTCTAAGTCCTGCAAACCCAAAAATCCAAATAAATGCAACTTCCATGTGGCTAAATTTCCAGCAAAGAGAGATCAGAATTTGTAACATGTCTCTCATCTCTTCTTGCTGAACACCTTGTACTCGTCTCAGCTGAGAGAAAAAAAAATGTTTACTACCTTGCTTATGCAAAGTGTTCCTATTTTCAAAGTAAATTAGAAATTTGTTCAGAACAAAGGTGCGGTTCAATGATATTATCAGCTCACAAGGTTGGCTGGAAACTTCCCTTTCTGTAGAGAAAATTAAGTACATTAATGCACAAAGAGGCTCAGCTGTTTTGGCTGTATTCCTCTTTAAAGGATGTCTAGCAAGTCTGCTGAAAAACCAAAATAGAAGAAAGGAAAAAGTATGTTCTTGCTTTCTAAGTATACAGCCAAAGCTTTTTCACAAAAAGAGAGTCTGAAAAAGAGACAGAGATTTTAACAATCACCTTAAAGCCAGGAATTCCCACCCAGTTAAGGAAAAAATCAGACCAAACATTAGAACAGAACAATACAATCCACTATTGATTTAAAATAGTAATTATGAACACAGCTGTAAGGAACAGAGAAGGTGGCAAGCCTTTCACATTTCCTTTACAGAAAATGGAAGGAAACATTTCATTCAGACCAAAGAAACCAGGGGAATGAAATTGTGCCAGAAAATCTCCCCAAAAGGTAAGTCTGGGCAGGGGAAACTCCTCTTCAACCTTCCAAAGAGTCCAGCCTTAGCAAATAAAGGATGAGAAAAAAAAATCTAACTCAACAGGGCAGTAATGTGCAGATAAATTTAAAAAGAAAACCACCAAAGCATCAAATGAAAAAGTAGATAAGAATCACTTGAATGGGAGAGCAAAGAAACCACTTTTTAAAAAGATAAATGTATTATTTTTGAAGTACAAAGAGTTAAAAACATGAAAACACGCGTTGGTATTGACACAAAAAGTACTAAGAATAAAAATATTCAATTACATGCCTATCTGGAAGGAAAAATAAGCTATATTTATTTATGTTTGACTGATGCACTCCAGCTATTAGCTTGGTATCTCTCAGAACAAAAGTGACATCTCAAGAAACAGGTTTGTGTTGGTTTTTGGTTTTTTTTTTAACTTCCTATTACAACATTTTCCTGCAGAAGAAACAGACTGTGACTTTAAACATGGTTGCTTCTAAAGCCAGGAAGAGTGAATGCAGGTGGCAAGTTCAAGGCATTCCTCCAAGTGTGTGGAGGGAGGACTTTGGCTGCACAAATCCACCACATCCTGTTGCAGGTGTGAAAGAAAGACTCCCAGAGTATAAATACAGAGAAAGTGAATTTGATACAAACTTTTAAGACCTTTGACAATTCTGACATCATGTCATCCCTAAATAACAAGCCTATGCCTCAAGTTGAGCTGGTCATGTGAAAAGCAGTAGAAATCCAATATGTCAAACAGGAACAAATGACAAAAAAATGATTGGAACATCTCACACCTGTACAAAAAGGAAACAATCTGACAGCTCTCATTTCCTGCTTGCTGCAGAACTACACTTTGGAACAGTTTGTAATCATACTGGAAATTTTACCTCTGCTGCAGAGCTTCAGAGCTTCCCTACACCTTTGGCTTCCCTGTAGCTTCCATCACATTTTCTTTGTCTGTTATGTCAGTCACCAACAGCTGTACAGAAAGAAAGGGAGTTATTTCAACTCTCAAATTTATTTTTTGTACTTCAGATGGTTTACTAAACTGGGACAAGAAAAACATGGGGAAAAGAACTGGAAGAATACACCTAATCAGCTTGTTTTAAGTTGGAAAAAGAAAGATGGAAAAAGAAAAATAATTAAAGCCTCAAACACCTATTTTGACAGTGTTTAAACTGAATATGAAGGAAAAGTAAAATGAACAGAGAGAACTGCAAATATCACTGATGATACCTTAAAACTCTTCAACAAGATAAAAATGACAGATTTTAGCAGCATTAGTAACTCAGAGTGTTTCTGCTCATGTAAGCTCAATGCCTTTTTCAATAAGCACCATGAAGAATTTCAGCACGTTAAACACCACAAATAATTTCATTCCTCTTAACAGGGCTCTCAACTTGGACAAAAAAGATACTTTATTAGCATATAGTGAAACATGCTGCTGTCAATGTTTCTAAATTGCAGATTTAAACAATTAGAAATATATTTGATATTTTAAGCACAAAAGCTCCCTATAGAACATTATCCTATACTAGATTTTCAGAATTGTACATGATGAGGACTTTCCCTAGATTTGTGGATTGAATTAGAGGTATATTGGCAACACGAAATTATCATCTTTACTATGCAAGGGTTCAGTGACTTGTTTTGTTCAGAATGAACAATTAAGGCACAATGCTTTGTGTCAGTTCAAGAGTTTATGGTGATTGTTGTAGTTACCTTTAGCCATTAATAAATAGCAGACCTCAAACTTATATTTCAACCATCACTTTCCTAAATGATATGGACTTTGCAGAAAAGATTTCTGCACCTCAGCAGAACTGTATCTCTGTGTGCCTCCAGGAGGTTAAAAAGCTAACAAAGAGTAAGCAAAAGAAGATATTAAAGATGTGTGAAGAAGTGACCTGCAGATCTTTGTCTCAAATTGTGACACCAGCAACTGACAGTCGGTGTGAGAGGAAAACAAAGCAGATAATTACTCTGATGAAGATACCACATGCACTGAAATTCCATCCAAATGGAAATGACAGAATCTGCCATGTTTACTTTGCCAGCCTTTCACTTGTTCAATGAAATATACCACATATTTACTTTTCAGAATCAGTCATATCTGAAACTAGAAAAACAAACAAACAAAACAAAGCCATAAAAAACTGCACTAATAAAAATTATCTATCGAACAGAGGAATTAAAGCTAACAAGAGCTTAATATATCATAAGAGAAGACATCTTTAAACACTGAAAATGGACAGCATATTAATAAGGGATTTTTTAAAAACTGAAGGAATTACAAGCTTAGAAAGCTGTTCTTTTTTAACTCCTACATGGAGGCAGGAATGTTTTTAGAATATGTATAGTTGCACAGCATACATGTAAATTCCCAGTACTAACATCTGGACAAAACATAAATCTGCAATAAAGATTCAGGAGCAAAAAGTTTTAACTTGCCAAGTATATCAAGTATATGAATAATATTGATACAGTAATAATATTTCTAATAATTAAATTCTTATTCGATTGTTACCTAAACATTCAAGCAGCTATTCATTGGACTTTAACAAAGGAATTTCTATTATTTTATGCTCTTGGTCAGAAAATTCCATGGCAGTCCATGATTTCTTCCAAAGTCTGGGAATAAGAGCAATAATAACATCTGGTTATAAATTTCTGGCTATAATAACATCTGGCTATATATATATTTCATATTTTGAACTGAGGAATTTAATTGAATTTTATGTAATTAACAGTGATGGTAAACTACACCACAGACAAGAAGTTCATTTTGCTAGGCTGTGAATTTTGATACCTAGGTAAGTCACATGAAAATATTCAATTCTATGATTAATTTCTTGAAAAAAGACCTAAACAAACAAATAGTTTGCTACATACTATTCTGGAAAAACATAAGGAAAATAAAAAGTACATCTCTTACCTTTTCAGTGCTCAACTCTTGCACAGCATTGACAACTACACTTTTGACTTCATCTTCTACCTTTATGAAACTGGAGTCCCAGAAGGTCTGAGGTGGTCTTCTGCTACTGAAAGCCTCACCTGTAAAGAAAAGAGACAGTAAGGAGCAAATTAAGTCAATGAAAAAGTCCAACATAAGCATATAACAAAGTGTTCAAATGGAATCTAACTAAAAAACACAATTAAAGAAGTTAAATGCACTCTAGATATCAGATACACTTTCAGATTTGCCACCAAAGTGTGGACTTAACTATCTTATGAAAAATATTTTTTGATGCTGTTACAGGTTTGGGGTTTTTTTGCTCTGTTTTGTCTTGTACTCTGGTGTTCTGTACTTCATAACACTGAAGGTAAGTTTATTTGCACAGCTGCCATTGAACCTGATGTAAGATACAGACTCAGTATCTGAGACTACAAACCTCGGGGAGTGATGCAGATATTTGCAGTACTTTGTCACTGCTTGGTAGGATTAATGAAATTCAACTAAAAAAACCTTAAAATTTTTTATCAATGATTTTAAAACATGACAGTCAATTATTTTTTCATTTTCTTTTAGTTAAAAAAATCACAATTTTGTGCTAATACTGTTAGGAGCTTTTTGCATTAAAAAGAAGTTAAATGTGCTTTTATGAAAACTGTATGTGGTTAATCATTGGTATACTGAAGAAAAACAGAAAGATTCTGTTACACTCTCTGCTACGCTTTCAGCTTCACAATTTCTTAATTTTAAAAATAAAAAAAAAATGGAAATTGGTCTTAATATTTTTTTTTCAAAATTGTTCAAAATAATTTTATTAAAATTTTGAAAACCAACAACTTCTCCATGTTATAGCCTCTGAACCAAAACCACTGGGATTTTTTTTAATGGAAAAAAAACAGTATCAGAACTGGGTAGGTGGAGTTCACAATTTTGAAGCAATTTAGGAGAAGACCTCTATGATGAAATCTGTTTTTTTCTCTTAAAAGACTAATAAATGGGCATGCAATAAAGATAATTTGTTTCTGAATTAAACAAATATGAAACTAGAAGAAACTTTATACCTGTTAGGTTCAAGACTTTGTATTCAACCACTGTGCTGCCTGTGAGGCACAGCTGTAGTATCCTACAAATAGTCTGGGGAGTCTTTGTTATTTTTACTTCATACTTCTCTTGTCCCATTGGAATTTTCTTCTGCAGGGCTACTGTCACCAAAACATTGAAATACTTCAAGCAAAAGAAGTGCCCTCCCTTTAAAAATTAGTACCTTCCCTGCAGCTCCCAACCCTGTGGAGCTGTGTTTATGAGCAGCTCAGATGAACCTCTGCAAATTCCACCTGTAAAAGTGATTGTTGTCTGAGGGGTCTGCCATAAACCCCCACCCGCTTTTTTTATTTCCCATACTGCCTCAACTCAGCAAAGTGACAGCATGATTTTACATATAACTCCACAGGGGCTGCAAACTCATTCAGAAAAATAAAATTTTAAAGGAAAGCCCCCAAAACAAAGCATGTTCCAGAACATTCAGCTTGGACATGACTAATAAACCCACCGAAACATCCAAGTGGGTGGGAAGAGTGAGGAAGGGGTGGCACTGAGACAGATAAATTGCAGAGATAGATGGCTGTGGGACCTGCCTTGGCAAACCTTCTGAGCTGCACATCCATCTGTTCCACATTAATCTCTCTCCACTGGGTTTTAGTCCAATCATCAATGCTGCTCTGAAACAGAAAGTACGGATAAAAGCATCAACAACATTTGGTGAAGACAAACTTCTGCCACAAACCAGATAAATGGATGCAGGGGAAAGTCCACCCTACAGCAAGAGTTCACGGGCCTAATTTTTTTCCTACACCACCACTACTTTTCAAGCACACATAATAATCCGTCTTCTCTAAATTCAACTCAAAGACCACACATTTTAACAGTTTCATGTTTCAGTATCTGATAAAAACATACCTGCACAATTTTCTTGTTCTGTTAGACACACACCTATACCCACAGGTAGCACACAAGTGCTCCTGGAAGATTTCAGGAAGCTGCCCTGCAACTCCTCCTGGGGGTGCAACCACAAAATTACAGAAAGAAGATCTAGTACATGTGTTTTTAACCTTGCCTATGGAAGGCAGCATCTTGAGGGAAACAGAACTTTGCAAGACTGATTCCCCATACAGATCTGTACACTGATTTTCTGGACTCTTGCTCCTAGATTTGTAGAGCTTTCTAATGTACATTTCTAAGTTCTGAATTGGATTTTATGGATTTCTGAATTTCTATTCAGTTACTTAAACTCATCAAGCAAGTTCTGGGTATTGAGAAAGCTCTAAAGGAAACTACAAAGTTTGTTTTGCTTTGGGATTATCTTGAAATTGGTTGACTTGGGAACAGAGATATTTTTACTCTGGATATCCTAAAACATAGCAACTGTTGTTTCAAAAACAAAAGGAATAGTAAAATCTTCAGTACTAAAGTTTTTAAATCAAAACTATAGCACTTTTAGGATCAAATTAAAAATATAATATTAAAATATAGTCTAAACTAATAAATAATTTATAAGTAATTTTAAGAAAAATCTTACATTAATATAAACATGAATACCCCACACTTTCTTGAGCAATTGCACTTCTTTTCAACATTGTTTCATGTGCTTGTAGCCTGGAATAGATACTTCAAATAGTTCTGTAGATAGATTCCTGCATTAGAAAAATTTCTTTTTCCAGCATCTCAAGCTCTTGATTTGCTGGAAGAGGGAAGGAACACTCCAAGTACAGTTGTAGGGTATACTGAGCTTACTTAACCTGCCAGTGAAATCTATAGATCCTGCATATATGATTCAAGATAAGAAAAGCTGAGAGAATTATGGCAAAGAGGCTACAAAGCTGCATTTGCATTGCCTCTCAAAGCACCCAAAATCATGCAAATGACTCTGCATTGAAACCACAAAATAAAATCTGGATATAAAGAAGTTAATTTTTATTCTTGCATTCTTTAACTTATTAAACCACTTCTTAAAGTTGTATAAATGTTAACAAAGTCCCCTTATGATGTTTTAAAAAAGAGCTACTTAATAGTCTACTTTAGGCTATTCTACTCAAGAGCACATTATGCTGTGTAAAGGAACATGAGAAAGTATTCAGAATATATAAAAAAATAATTTTGTAAGCATATGCAACACTGGAAGAGAAACAAGAAACCTAAATTTGGTGGCACTAGAATTATACCAGCATCTTGGAAAAAAAAAAAATCCCCAAACCAACAAACCAAACTCCCCAAAACACCAGTAAAACAAAAAACCCTCCAAAACAATCCCTCAAAAAAAAAACCCAAACAAATAAAAAATGCCCAGCAAAAAACCAAACATTCCAACTCACAAATATTTTAATGTGTACATTGAAATCTCATTCACTTTTTTACTGAAATATTACAAGCAAATATGTTTTTTTCTGAGAATCCTCAATCACCTGATTGAGATGAACATATGGATTTTCTACATCAAACAGAAAGGGAGCTTCCATTTTAAATCTTTCTCTGAATCCCATCTGCTTACCCATGAAGAACAGGTAGTGACATTTGTCACTGATTATGCTCGTTCTTATTAAGAAAAACAGAGATAAAAAGGACTGATCCCAGAATTCAACATATGTCAAGTAAAGTGCATTTTCTTCTGATTAACTGCAATGTCAGCTGCCTGAAGAGGAATTACTTTGTGCTATACTGACAGAGCTCTATTCTTAATGGCACTCTATTCTCTGGGCAATTCTTATTTAACAGAGTAGCATCTTCTTTAAACAAAAAAAAAATCACATATGGTAGGAATACACTAGTAAGATCAGTATATTAACAGTGAGAATATTCCTGCATCTACTCATAAATAAGAAATTACAGTGGATGAATTATTTAACCAAAACTTTACTCTATGTCATAGCTTTTACTAGAATGTTTTAGAATTTATTTTATGCATCACTGGTAATTACAAACTGTTTGAACTTAATAAACTCAGTTATTTTATGTATAATCACATAAAACTTCATTTTAATTATGTTGGGAATCTTCCACACAGTAAAACAGAGTTCTACTCCTGCTGCTATACACGCTTTCAAATATATAAAGATGACCTGGAAGTAGCTTTCTCATTCCACAAATCTCCCCCCAAAAAACCATTCAGTAAACCATATGAAAAAAAAAATCAGCAGGATAAAAATATACCTTGACATGTGGTTTTTGTCTCTATCAAAAGTACAAGAAAGGGAAGTTTGAATCTGAATCACTTCACAGTAACTAGAAAATCAGCTAAAGGTACACATCAAAAAATCCCACCAAAAATATTAGACCATATAGGCACAGAAATAGAAATTTCACCATGGACTGGCAGTGCATATCCCAAAAAAGACCAAATAAAAGTTTCTCATTTCTCATATGCAGATGCTGCTCTTAAAACAATGGTTTAATAAGTTCTTCTTTTAATGCCAGTAGGAAACACTACAGCTGTAGTGTTTTCCCATCTATTCCTCTCACCAGATTTTTTTTAATTCAGAAAAATTACACTTGCTAGTCACAAAAATTATACCTGGGAGTGGTGTGGGGCAGAATATAGAAAGATAAAGGTGGCTGAGGGTGTCTTTAAGACAGCACTACCTGACAGCCATCAAATTCTACCTTTTGAAAACATATTTGAACAGTCCCAAGCTACTGCTGCCTGTGATATGAAAGGCAAGGGAGGTTTAGATTAGATATTAAGAAAAAATTTCTTCACTGAAAGGGCTGTCAAGCATCAGAACATGCTGTCCAGGGAAGTGGTAGAGTCACCATCCCTGGAATATTTAAAAGGCACATAGGTGTGGCACTTAGGGACCTGGTTTAGTGGTGGACCTGGAAGTGCTGGGTTTAAGGTTGTATTTGATGATGTTAGGGGTTCTTTTCCAAGCCGAGTGATTGCATGACTCTATAAAAATATGTGAGGTTTAAGATTCTAAGATTCATTCATACCCTAGAAGATTACTGTCATTTTTTGACTATGAAATCAAAGACAAACATCAGTTACATATTCAATTACAGTTCTAAGCACACACCTAAGGATGAAAATTCACCATCAGGAGTTGGTTTTGGGGATTATACTTAATTAGTTTGGTTTAAATTAAACTGAGAAATTTAATCCACCTGAACATTCCACTTACTGTAGGTCTGATCTTCATACTGCTCAAGAGATTTCAACTTCTCCATGTATTTCTGAGAAATAAAGGTATTTTCTGGATTTTCTAAGAATCTGCAAGGCAAAAACCCCACATCTAATCAGTTTTTCTTTTCTTTTACTGATGAACAAATGCTGGTGGAAAGTTTTAGTTTCCCCCTCTTTGCATGCTATTAGCTATGTCAGTTTTCAATGTCGGACTCGGTATTACACAGTAATTTAACTAAAGCTCTCACAGGAGCTTCCCTCCTCTGTGTTCCTGCCTGAAAGCATGTTTGCTTAGGATCAGGACAAGAGAAAGGGACAGAGCACAATTTCCAAATAACTTGGATGTCTAGGTCCCCCAGAAGTATCTTTGAAGGTCTTGTCCCCATAGAACAATAAAACTCTTTATGAACTCCTATGAAAAGTAGGACCAAAATGTCTGTACTTGTTCCTTCAGTTCTTTAGAACACTTAAGCTTTCCCAAAGTCACCAGCATATTTTTGTTAATGACTTAATTATATCCTCCTCCTCATCCCCCCACTTATTAGAATATAAATTAAGGTATTATGAACCAGCAGGAAAATGCACTTTTATTTTTGCATTGTTCAATACCTTTTTAATGTGTTCATCATGTTCGTTTGCAGTTATGTAGTTCTTCACTAAACAATTGCAATGAAATATTGCAATTTGGGCTAATTATCTCCTCAGACAGGGTTTTTTTTAGAAAGCTTCCAAGATGGTTGAAAGCTTGAAATGAAAATAAAAAGAGAAAAAACCCAAATAGCAGAGAAAGCAGCAGAGTTCTCTTTCTGTAATACTCTCAACATGAAATCTCATCCAAAATATTTCTGAAGTGCAGAGATTGGCACTGAACCAAGCTATGCTGTTGGTAAGTGTCATGTGCTTACCAACAAACCACATATTTCTAAATGTGCTCTTAAATTGTCCCAAACAGATGAATTCTAGAATGCTAAAGAATTACAGATTAGCTCAGATCCTAAAAAGTATGCAACCAGGCTTTCCAGATCTAGACACATACCCCACACTCTGGATACTTTCTAAACTACAGAATCACAGAATATTCTGAGTTGAAAGGGACACAAGGATCAAGTCCACCACCTAAGTGGACTAATTCTATCCTGTAATTTTCTCACTTGTTTGTTTTCTCCTCTTTTTTTTTCCTTAGATATATTCTCTCTCATAAGTCACCAGGCTCTTCCTCCTGAGTCGCACGAAAATTCCAAATCTTACTTGTAAGCTAATGTTTTCTAGAGAAAAAAAAAGTGCCTACTCCTGTAAAAGCTTACCAAACAAGTGGCAAGCAGAAGAGATTTCTTTAAGTTGCCTTCCACTCTCATTGGTATGTGTAAAATTAAGACAAGTTATCAGACTTTGGAAAGAGTAGATGTAACAATGTATGTATGATTTGAAATCAGTGAGAAAAGTTTCAAAGGAAACAGGGTAAACATAAAATGCAAGACACTCATTTAATTGCTAACAATGCCAGAAGTGTCTACCTAAGGAAAATTCATTTATTCAAAATTAGTAGCTAAATATTCATTATTACTGCCTTATACCCACAACTAATTTGCAATACTCTGGCACAGTTTGAGTGTAATACAGTGTCATAGAAATATACATCTGAAAGTGACTTCAAGAGTAATTAGTCAATGTTCCTGCTCCAAGAAGAGGTTTGCTATACCTATGCAATTTGAAAAAGAGATTTTTCTAGCTCTCCCTGGAAGATTTTTCAGAAATGAAGAGCCTGTCACCTTCTCTAGCAATCTGTTCTAGCAATTCATTATGCTTGGCATAAAGTGGTTTTCTCAGTCATCAGACTTGAACCTTATACACTTTAAATTAAGTTCAGTATATTCTGGGTGTACAGAATAGACTATTTCATTCCTGTATGCAGAAATCTCTATTGTATTTGAAGATTTATGCCTGTTCTCTCTCTTCTTCTTCAGCCTCAATGACTATCAACAGATCCTTTTTCCTGAAGCACTGAGCACAATACTCCACTAGAGGCTTCAACAAGGCTGATTGAAACGTGAGATTTCACATCCTTGTGCCTTTCAGGACAACCACTCATTTGAACATTTACATACTTACCTCCTTCTTAATAACATGACTTCACTCACTTCTATTCGACATATGACAACACCTAAATAATATTTTGAAGAACTGTTTCTAATTAGTTCTTTCCTATCTTAAGTTTTCAATATTCTTGTGTAAGAATAATGCATGCTCCAGCTACCCAGGTTAACTATGTGCTACACTGGATGGAGAGCCTGGACACACCTGCCATCCATGGATTCTCTGTGCCTCATGCAGACAAATTGTATTAATCCTGTATTCTATTAATACAGGATGTATGAAAATCTCCCTGTTTCTTTGAATTGCATTTTATATCTGCTTTTAGCTATGGGTTAACTTCTGGAAGGAACCTGCAGTCAGAACATCACTAAAGCAAGAACAGAATCATAGAACATGGTTTGATTCCCACCTGCAATACATATGTCAGTATTTCAAGGCATTCAATTCATAAGTAGCTTAATTAAAGCTGTAATTTAAGCAATGCACAAAACTATCTTCCTAATTATAAATAAACAGTTTAATGTATATGGATACTGGCTTTGAACACAGATTCTAAACTAGAACAGTCATGAAATCCTACACAAAACTGAGGCAACACATCTGTCAAGATCCAGTGTTTTGGCTTTAAAATCAGTATAATCATCTCCAAACTCCCGTAATGTTAAAAAAAAATCCAACAACAAAAACACCAAAAAAAGAATAACATGTATGTTTTTCCAATGGCAGAAAAATCTGATGGATGGCATATGGTAGTGTTAAACATACTTCTGAGATTTTTTCAGTGCTGTTTGAACCAACAAGCAATGATATATCCTATTAAAAGTGATAGTTGTTTTGGGGGTTTTCTTAACAGAAACTGAGTTAGCAACCGAAGCATTTTCTGAGAAATACAGATTGATTTTGAATAACAGTTTAAGATATAATGCAAGTGTACCACTGCAAAATCAATACATTGCGTACTAGGGACACCTTTGTTTGAGAAGCACAGTAAGAGGGATAGCCATCTATATTGCCCGTTACTTTTATACTGTTTCATCCTTTTAACCCTCCTGTTAAACAAAAATCTTCTCAACAGGTTTTTACAAGACCAAATTATGCCTATGTAGTATGATTAAGAAGGTTATTATGCACATCAGACTTCAGCTACTCAAATACTTGATGTCAACTCACTAAGTAAACAGTATCTTTTGACTCTGAATCATTGTTACATTTAATTAGGTAATCTTAATCCATGGCTACCACAGGTATCAATACACCACAGATGTACTCTATTCATACTCAAGGTAATTAACCATATTCACAGATGAGGACTTTTGGAAAAATAATAGCAGTGCAGAAAATAAAGGTGCATATTAATGCAAGCTCACGCTAGTTCTAAAGGGAGAGCTCCAGCACCTTCTCCCTTTTTTCCATTAGCAACATAAACAGTAACATGCAACATGTACATGTAAAGCTACACTTGTTACTTTGCTAAACATGTTAAACATTAATAATCTCAGAAATTTTTTTACTTTGCAGCTTGTCTTCATCTCTTTTCTGTTGCAAGCCACTTGCAAAATAAATAAACAAATAGAAGTATCAGTGACCAAGGTGGACATTTAAATAAAAACCCAGCATCTTTGAATAGGCATATAAAATTAATTTGCTTATTTAAGAATCTTCTTCCTTTCTAACTCCCTCCATCCCTCAACTAACATGGATTTTGTTTGAGGGTTTTTTTTAAATACACAATACAAACCCACTCATATATACACAAATATATACACATGATGGGATGAACTGCTGCACTTCTCCAAATAAAGGAATTTAGATATAGTTCTGAGGCTAAAATAGAATATTAGCCACATATATTTAACTCATCAAGAATCCACTTAAGACAGCAAATCTGAGAAGCCCACATTTGTGCCCTGAAAGCAAAGCATACTTTGATCCTCTTTGGGAACAGACCCACCCCAGTCACACCACAAACCAGATCATTTCTCTGTTCATGTTTTCAGGCAATTCCATTCACATTTTAGTCAAACACATTCCTGCCTATCCAGAAGCATGTAAGGCTTGTTCCTGAAAATATGTGGACACTATTCATATATCACGCACTTAACAGCATGAACCTTGAAGCTTCTGACAAATAAATTAACTGTAAGATGACAGCTATTTTCTGATAAAGATCTGGATTAGGATTGTAAAACCCAAAGGCAAATAGTTTCTGAAGAACCTGGAAAATAAATGTTTTAGTGGTGACAGTAAAACCAGTGCAGTAATTGGTGCTTGGTATTTCACCTGTACCTCTTCTGTCAACACTAAGACTGCATGCATGAGGAAGAACGGCTCAGACTTGAAAACTAATATTCACTGACTGTGCTTTACCTGGCCATAACCTGGAAAGTCAGCAAATTTACAATGCAGAATGCTCATTCAGAACTGTGCTAAAAGGCTGCTTTTGTCCTGAGTAAGTCAAGTCACTAAGGAAGCACTCATCACCTCAAAAACTGACCAGTTCAAACCCTCTTACAGTCTACATCTGGCCAAATAGCTGTACTCTACCTAGCAGCTTAAAACTGTTTTCCAAGCATGTTACCAAATTTGTGTTTATATACTGAGAATGCAGGGAATCCTCCAGAGGTAAAGGCAAGACCGAGTAAGCTACACACAGACCACAGAAGGGATGTCTTGAATCCACATCTGCCGCAGACAAGGCTGGTTCAGAGCTTCCTGGTGCTTCAGAGGGAAGAAAAAAGGCAGCAGTAGGTCACTGCTGCCATTCACTTCTGCTTTCTGTGGCAGCTTTGTGCAGGGATCAGCAGGAATTTACTGTGAATTGTAAGGGATTTTATCAGGAGCAATGAAATTCAGAAGTACAGTAGAGTGAGTCCTGACCCTGAGACATGGAAAGCTTTGCCATGGATTTGAAAGTATCAGGATTTTAGTCCATCGGTATTAACAACTTTACAAGACTTCTGCATGAACTAAACATGTAACATTCATTTAGTTTAGATGTGGTTTATAACCACTCCTCTGGGTTTTTAATAACCTAGATTTATATACTTGCAAAAAAAGATCAGTGTATGCATATATAGAATATACTTCCTACCCAATCTAACGGAACAGTAAATCTCCATATTCTGCTAATTCTTTTAAGTATCATTATTATATGTTTTATCAAGTTATTTTTATTTGGTATTTATAATTTTAACAATTTTAAGATTTGTTTCTGTTTCCAAAAATTTGCCTGTTTAAATAACACCTTACCAAAAAAAAAAAAAGCATTCCCCACACATGCAGCAATCTCTCTCCTTAGCACACTGCCAAAATTGCCACACAGCAGATCCAAGCTCCTGGAGACCAGCAAAGCTTACAGCCCACCTTCTAATGGTCTGCATCTGGGCAAACCCAGCAGCCTTGTGGGTACACAGGTGCCAGGAGCACAGGGAAATGGCAGGGACACAGCTAGGAAAATCCCTTCTGGATCAGGATAGTGAAGAAGAGAGTAATCCCAGGGCACCCATCACATCTGCACCTGGAGCTGGACACACCTGGGCTTCACCAGCCCCTTCTCTTCAAGTGGAATTTAATCAATATCTCCCTGCTCCACAAAGCTGTAGGGTAAAAATGAAGGTGAAAAGAGAATTTGGCTGCCCTCCTGCCAGCTAAGTGCTCTAGCCAGCAGGCAGTAAAGCCAACTACATAATATGACAGAGTACTTCTTTATTTGAATTTATGTTAGAAGGGGATTAAATCCTTCCAAAAACCTAATTTTCCAAGTTCACAGATATTTGTAGCAATGAATTAATACCAAAATTCTAAAAATGAAAAAAAAAGTGTCTAAAAAAGTACAGTAATAAATATTCTATTTTATCTTAAAGATATACCATGACTGCTGGTGAGCATAGTGTTAGGAATTATTTTAGCTTTAATTGCAAGACACTTCTATAAACCAACATTTAAAAAACATTCTCTATCTTTTGAGTAGAATCAACTGATTTTGTATCTGCACCAGAACTGCATGTAAATTGCATACTAACACTCAGGGAAAAAAAGCTTACAGAACTGACAGTTCTGTATATTATATGTGAAAAAAAAACCTTTTTTCTTTATATTTTCTTTAATTTTTGGCAATGTTGCTGTGGTATTTTGTTTCACTTTATCCAGCTTTATTTTATTCATTTAAATTTAGTTTATCCACTAAAAATCTTTGGTGAAAGCCATCTGAATGTGTCTCTATATGTAACACTTGTAAATAATTTACCTGATCAGGAAAATGCATCCAGAAATCTAACATTAAGAAAATTAATTTCTGTTTTAAAGAGCAAATAGTATACACTGTGTTGGAAGCCCATCTCATGCCTCTCTAGTTCAATTCAGCATTATAACATTCCCAGAGTCACAACTCCAAGTTTACTGATACTTTTGAATTAACAAGGAAATAATAATACCCTGTGTACAGGGTAAAATGTTAACATATTGCTGTAACCTAAAGGATTGCATATTCCCTTTCTGAAGAGCTTTCCAGAAACTATTCTGTCATTCTGCTCACTTTAACTATGCTTCTTGGGTCCACCAAAACACAGTTTTTTCAGCTTTTGAAATTGCGACATAATGGAAATTTCCTCGATCAAATTAATAAAAATTAATTAACCTCTACAAAGAAGTCAGTAACAAACCTGTGTTTGAGATGGTCTTTGCAATTTGATCTTTTCCCTTCTGGTTTGGCAGAATGAGCAGTTAAGTCTGCGCTATCTTAAATAATTTCTATGAATGAAAAGGTGAAGGAGCAACAGATATTGCCAGCAAGGCTTCATCCTGGTTGATTCACTTCCAGGATTAAAACACAAATGGAAATGAATTGTCCCATGGAGCATACACATTTAACTCCATTTCAATTTCAGCAGATTGAGTTAAAAAAGACCTAGATGAAAAAGATCAAACACTCCTAAACATGTACTTTCATGTATAAACACATGGTTTATTATAGTAACAGAAAATGTTGCTATGAAAATTAAACTTAAATCTTTCCCAGAGGAATAAAATTGAACACACTTTAGCCTCTTTAGTAAGATGTGCCAAATTAATTTCTATGGTCTCCAATTCCACTCGAATGAAGTAATTGTTTTATGCCCCAAAGGGTTGAAAATAATTTTTCCCTTGTATGTTTAGAAATCAGAACAGCTATTCTCCCTAGGAGCAAACCAGTCATGGCTTCCTCAGGCAGACTCCTGGTCACTGCAGACCCCTTGTCTCACCACTGTCACCTACAGATTTCCCTCACCCCTGGCACAGGGCAGGGCTCTCTGTGGCCCCACCTGACTGAGGAGAACCAAGACTGCCAGCAAGAGCCCCTTCACACACAATGGCTGTGCGCAATGTCTCTGATGGGCACAAACTGCCACCTTGGTGAAACTGCTGGCACAGGATGCTCTTCCCCATAAAATCACCTCAACCTGTCTTTCTGATGACAAACAGCCAAGATCCAAGACATTCACCCCAAATCCCTTTCACAGATCATGCTGGTGGGCACTGTCAGGTGCTGTAAGATTTGATTTCTTTCTCAGATAGTCATTTGTGGAGCAGCATTGTGGAGGTAGGATGGAGAAGCACACTGTCTCAATAACTGCAGAACTTAAGTACATAATTTTCTAGCTCAGACCCCAAAAGTGAGCCTCACATTTCCTGGAAAGGCATGGGTCCAGAGGAGGGCCACAAAGATGCTTGGGGGGATGGAGCACCTCTCCTCTGAGAAGAGGCTGTGAGAACTGGGATTGTTCGGGCTGGAGAAGAGAAGGCTCTGAGGACACACTATCAGAGCCTTTCAGTACTTAATGGGGACTTATAAAAAAGATAGGGACTAACTTTTTAGCAGGGCTTGTTGCTACAGGACAAGGGATAATAGTTTTACACTGAAAGAGAGCAGACTTAGACTGAGTATTAGGAAGAAGTTTTTTTAGTATAAGGGTGGTGAGACACTGGAACAGATTGCCCAAAGAAGTTTGGGATGCCCCATCTCAAGGAAACACTCAAGGCCAGGTTGCATGGGGCTCTGAGCAACCTTATCTAGTTGAAGATGTCCCTGCTCATCATAGGAGAATTGGATTAGATGACCTTCAAAGTTCTATTCAAACTCAACCTATTCTAATCAGCTGCCAGTCCTGTGTCCTACTACAACTTCTTCCCGTTTCAGTAAAGAACAATAAAAGAGCAGGAAACAAAAGCTATGGCTGCTCCCATCCGACACAGCTGGCTAACCACAATAATAGACAAATATTCTGCACTTCTTTCCTGACCTCAGATTTTTCATTTTTCCTTGCTTAAAGGCCGAGATTTAAAAAAGAAGTTGAAGGGGATTTTGTCTTGTCCAAGGACTAGCCTAAAACACTACATTTTTATATCTATAAATAGATGAGTCCTTAGCTCTCAGAGGGAGGTGCCATGCTCAGGAGAAAGTTCAAGCCATGGGCTGCATGTGGAGACCAGCACTTTACTAAGGCAGCTTCCAAAACCCAAAGAAGTGGTGGATTTAGGAATCACCTTTGCAATTCCTCATAATGCTATTACTAGTCTGCTCCTTGCACAGCATGTGACACTCTCATATTGTTCAACATTCCTAACCCTCCTCTAAGAACTGTGATTTTGTGTTCTGGGTATTAGAAACCAGCAGACAGCCTTGCTGTCTGCATGACTGAGAATAGCCCGTATTTCTCAGATACTGTATTTATCCAACAGCAGAGATAATAAGCCATACCTCAATTTTCAGTGAGCTTTTAGGGAACATATCAAATCTGGAAAACAACATCTCAGATGTGAAATCCCATGGTTTAAATTCCTTGGCACAGGCTAAGTAACTCTCCAACATGTTTCTGTGATTAAAGAATAAATCCTTAACGATTTTTAAGGTAGTTTTAGCTGTTTTTAAATGTTCTAATGTTTCTTCAGTTTCTTCTTTGAAAAGATTTTTGGTGAAAGATACAATCTAGACTAGAATGTAAATAAACGAACCACAGAAAAAAAATTAAAAGTTACTTTTCAAAATGTAGTCATTACATAAGTCATAAAGTTACTTTTCACTTTATATATTAACACAAATCCCAACATGCATTATATTTTAAATTTTTTATCTCTAACGATTCTAGTTTTATAATTATCTCATAATGCAATTCTCACTTCTGAGGTGCTTCCAGAGCATCCTCAAGCTGCCCAGCTAGAATGACTCTTAGGTATCACCTTCTGTACATGCATATATAATGTGTAATTGTCTACTTCCTGGACCAACAAAATACTCCAGGACAGTGAACCCTACAGAATGTCTTTGTTTGCCAACATTTAAAAGTGCTCACGCCCCCAGCAGTCCACTTGGTTTCAGTGGAAGCATGGGGAAAGCTTACTGACCTCAAAGAATGCCTCAAGGCAGGTCATTCACAGCTTGTTTGCAAAGCCCATATTTTCTTGGCTTGTGTAGCTCTTACCAGCATTTTGAAATTCACAAGCAGAAATACCTACTAAGAAAAGAGGCATCAAACTTATACCAACAAAGGAGAGTAAGGAGCAGCAACCATCCTGAAAAGGTTATATGGCTTCTAGAGAGCTTGTTTCTAGACAAGAAGCATATTTTGCTCTTAAGTACACAGTACCTGTATGTCTGATGACTATCTGACAACTATTTACTCATCTCATCTTCAAATTTAATGATCTAAAACCGGTTGAAAACATCTGTAATGTAATTTTAGTGTTTATTAGGCAGCTAAAAGATGAGCTAGGTCCATGTCTTTTTTAATAGTGTCCTGTGTACCAAGTAACATTTATTTCTTAGGTACTTAGTGGCTTACAACCCTTACTTGGAGCTACCTGAGTACCAAGTAGGTTGTGACTTACAACACACATAAGTACAAAGTATACAGCTCACTCACTTGACCCTTACCATCTTCTATTTCCTTGAGAATGTCCTGAAAAACTGGGTAACAGCTGCTTTCTTTGGCTTTTAAGATATTAACAATTTTTTTTTAAATCCAGACAACATTGAAACTACAGTGTTACAAAAAAGAAAACAGCTGAAGATCATGGCTGTCTGTCAAAAATATAGAGCTTACAAGTACACTCAGAGAGTTAATGAATAAATATGTCCCAAGCCTACTAGCAAATAAAGACTGATAAATACTGGCTGAAATCCTTGGAAAGGTCAAAAAAACTGGGGAATGAACTGGATTCTTCACAATTCCCACTCACCTGCCATCATGGCATCACAACACTGTGAATAACAAGCATGGAAATAAAAGAGGATTAAACACAGCTCCCAACAATTGGGAAAGTAAGTAACCTTGCCTACGTTTTCCAATTAAAAAGAGCTATTTTGCTTATAACAAGCCATGATTGTTATCATTATTCAACATCGTCTGATTCACGGCCAAATTTGGCAATAATTTCCTGAATATAAACTTTGTTCTCAAACTCATTTTCTCCAGAGTGTGAAAAATGTCATGGGAAGAAATTTAGAAGAGATGGATGAGAGCAATAGAATCCCTTCCAGATATTTAACCCTTTAACATTAACTTCCTCTTATATTTAACTCAGGTTTTCTTCTGTAATTTATGCAAACCCTGATTACTTTGGGAAACCACTATAAATTATTTGCAAAAACAAAACAACATAAAGTTGTTTTGGTGCCTCGTTTTTCAAAGTGCATAGAGAAAGACAGTCCAAAAGAAAGCTCTCCTTGATGTTTGCAGAAATATCTGAAATCTCTTACTTGTTTATTTTTAAATAAAATGTTGTCTTTTCTTGCTTTCCAGAAGTTCAGCTCAGTTTGGAGGCCCATATGAAGACCCTGCAGAAGAAGAACAGCAGAATCTCTTCTCACAGTGTCAGGAATCTGCTGTGATCACCATTGATTCAACTGCATGCAGCAGTGTCCTGGAATTAGAACCTTGTCTGCAAAATACAAAAACAGCCCCTGAATTTCAAAATAAATACATGATAGTACAGAGCTCTTCATCCCCCATTCCTATATGCACTTTAAGGATGAACAACAATGAAATTCGGAATTTAGTTCTGACTAGAATAAGATTTAAAAAAAAAGAAAAAAATCCTGAAGACAGAGCTAAAAGACTGTTTTATAAAGATATAGATCATATTTCAGCCGTATTGATTAATCAACATGATGCCCAAACACCTTCTCAAAAATTACTGGCTGCAGATCCTTTGAATGGTTCCTTGCAGTTATTCCAGAAGTGAAAAAAATCTGCATTTTACTTTCCTAATGTTACGTGGTAATTTGTTTTTCTGAATAAACATGAGAGTTAACATAAACATAAAATATTAAATAGATATTATTTAATATATTTGATTACACTTTGCCAGTGTTTACAAATAGAGAAACTAATAATATACGGCAAAGCATTTTAATAAAATATTTATGGAGCATTACATTCTGTTCTACACTTCATTTTTTTTCCTTTCACTTAAGCCAGTTCATCAGTTCTGCCTCAGTTTTAGCTGAGTTTTTAGTACTTACACTACTCTGCCTGGCACACCTGCTTCATTGCCAAGACACAGAGCAGGGAGCTGACCCTGGCCAGAGCCTTCAGGTCATTTGTTATTGACAGGATCACAAACCTCATTTATCCAATGACTGATTATCAATCATCTCTGTACATAGTCAGTCCCAAACTGAAATCAAGACTCAGGTTTGCTTAAGCTGTGAGCTCTCTGGAACACAGCTCATATGATTGCTGTTTCTTCAGGTAAGAGAGGCACACCTGAATAATTAGTGTCACTCTCCTTTTTGATGCCATCCTTTGATACCAGTGTTAGTCTCATCAAACACAATAAGATGCCCAATATGATACAAGTTTAATTCATATTAAATACTCAAGGCAACAGAAAAGTGAAATTTATTGATAACACATTTAAAAGGTAATTCAAGTGAATAACAATATTTTGAACCCTGGAAGTGTAGCTTCAACTGATTCCAAATTCTGATAACTCTACAGACTGCTTAAGTCTTACCTTTGAAATTAATAAACTCAAAATACAAATTCCTTAAAGTTCATATTTCAATATGACAAAACAATTACACTTTTAAAAACACTAATTGTACCAAAAATTACTTTAAGACATCTTTCAATGCCAAACATCAAAATTGATAAGTAAACTTTGAGTTACAGAATTCAGGGTGATGAACCCTTGCTATGAACTCAGTTTTAGGGCTCTGTGCAGCTAAAGATGTGCTGCTACATCCATAATATGTCCCACTGATTCCTTTCTGTGCCAGTGACTTACAAGGAAGAAACTGGAAAATAACTCAAAAGGAAGCAATAAGGAAAATAGTGGTGCAAGTCTGCTTTTGCATAAGTAGTTACAAACTCATGGTGCAGTTTAGCTTGTTTTCATAGTGAAGACATGAACAGCACAAGAGCAACCTCAGCATAAATGACTAACAATTGCAAAGGCAACAGGTAAGCAAGCAGGCAAAAAAAACTGGAGAAGCTAGGATGAAAAGCACAGCACTTCTATTTGTCTATTTTAACTATCGTGCCTCTCCCAAAATCTAATTTATTAGGGCCTGATAGAGTAACAAACAGCTTCTCCAGCACCTTGAAGCTCAGGCTCCATCCTAGCCTGCCCCTGAGCACCAGCAGCTGCTCCAGGGCAGCAGAAGTCTGCTCTCCCAGAGCCCATCCTCCCCTCCTGAAAGCCTCCTGACATCTGTCACGCTGGTCAGCTCCCATCTCATCCATGAGGAGGGCATGCCTTACCCTGCTTGTGTGCTCCCTGGAGACTCATAAGGCAGACATTAATTTAATGAGTTCATTTGTGGCTTTATGAAGTAATTTATGCTTCCTTAACACAATAAACTCCTTAACCTTCACGGCCTCCATAAATCTAATAGGGTTTGGATTTGCTCCAGTATAGAAAAAAGGAGCAAAAATGTCATTGGAGGTGTTATTTTTCTGTTTTTGAACACTAAAGCCACATTATGAGATGTAACTACTGGATTTAAATACCAAAGTTATGAATTAAATTCCTTTTCTGTACACACTGAGTGAGCAGTAAATTCATATCAAAACCCTTTTTTTCTCTTTCAGTTTCTCCTTTGCAAAAAGTTGTAAAATATTTTAAAATAAATTTTAGGCACTTTGTGATTACAAATATTTTGTTATTTTGGTTTGTTTTTTAAAATAACACAAACATGGAAACTGAAAGTTACAAGATACATAAGATAGAAACTTTAGCATGTAATCTGGGAAATTGTGTCTTCTCTTTGCAGAATATGCTAGTTAAGTAAACAGCCACAATAGTGCTACAGATACCATGTGTGACACCCAAATCTTATGTATTCATTTCCCTAACATCAAACCAAGGAAAAAAGTAATCCCATTTTTGTTTGAAGCAGAAACACCTAAGCCAATTGAATGCCTGTATCAGTTTTCACAAAAATCAGCTTCCTTAATAAACACAGATTTAGCAATTAACTGTGAACTTAGTTGTCAACTTCCTCTTCTCTTTATGCTTGTCATGATTTGCTCTGGGTCTTTTTCTTTTCCCTACTAATCTTTGAAAAAAAACCTTGACCTTTCCAAGCTGCCCAACAGTGGATTTCAGATGCATTCAGGTTGCTGTGCTTGGAATCTTTCTGCTTTGATGTTGATGGGAGTTTTGTCGTGGGCTTCAAGCGGGAGGAGATTTCCGTCTCGGCGGGGGAGTTGTGGTTCTATCCCTGCCCCTATTCATAACCACTGCCTCTCAAGATCAAACTGAAAAGATAATGACCAGCCTGAAATCTGAACACTGCTAACAAAGTACTAGCAGACAAAAAGAATACTTTTCATCTTCCTGTCATTGCCATTGGTATTTATACACAATATCTGTAATACTGTAGCATAAATGGCACACATTTATTCCCTCTTTGAAACTTCATTTTCTTCCATAAAAGTGTGATAATTAAAAAACTCTGTGAAAACTGCTTGGCTTTCCTCGTCTTAAATTTGAGTTTCCCCAAGTCTGAGCTATGGACAAGAATCACTACATTCTTCTCCTTCCAGCCAAAGTTTGGACCTGCATCTGTACATCAGAAAATCTTCCACAGGACTGGAGTATTTACATTTAAAAATATGCTATTTTTATTAGTCAAACCTTCTCAAAATTTTGGAAAAGAGACCCAAAAAGTCAAGATCAGGACCAGAGGCATGACTTGGGAGCTGGAAAGAACAGTACAAAACCTTTAATCCATGATGTTGCCTTTTTGTACCAAGTGTAAATCCGCTGTTGCTATAAGACAGAGTTTCCAAAGCAATTTTAAGTGACATTTTATTGCAAAGGTAGGAGTCTGGTCTGGTTTGCAGTCTCTGTCTCTCCTTTTTCTTCAAAGTGTTCATACAGACTCAGTTGAAAAGTTGAAAACTAAATACTTCATGTTAGTGCCAGAAGATTTACAGCACAGAAATTACCCTGAACATTTTGTACCTAGGCCTAATTCTAAGTGTCTTCTACATATTATTAATAAAGCAAGAGATTTCTAAAGAGCTTTATGACATGTACGCTAAAGGTGCTTTTCTTTAAGAAAATCTTATACAAGAAATTGTTTTTATAGTGTAGTCCTAATAACTCTTACATGACACATTGTGAAATCTTGTGTACAAATCTCTTCTGATTTACATTTCAGAAGCAGCACAATTTTAGGAAGACTCATGCAAAATTAAATATTCCTTCTCTTATTACCTTCTTATGAGCTTTCCCCCTTTATGAGCTGTAAAAGTCTTTCATCTTGCTGCTTAATAAACTGCTTTTACATCATGTCGTCACCAGAGAGCTGACTGGAGGTGATGATTCCTCGTGTGCCCAGCTCTGGTGTGGCAGCTCCACATGCAGGAGAGCAGTTAGTCATCACTGCCCACGAGGGAAGTGACTCATGCCTCATCTCACACAGTGACGTACACTGGACAAGAAGTGCATCACCTGGCACTCTGCTGGGGATGGCTCTGGAGACTTGAGCACAAGGAAGAACATATCTTTCATGCAGTAAACAATTCAGATGACAGCAGTCACATCCATTATACAAAAGGCAACAGAAAGAAACAGAACTAAGACTACACAGAACTAAGCCTCCAGCAACAAGTCACTTCTGATGATTACATTAGAAGTGGGATAGCCACTTTTTAAAAAGAGGCACTTTCATAAGAGTTATTTTGCATCAGTTGTTTCTGGTGCCAGTTAAAATATCATTCTCTTTTTATTTTCTTTTTTTTTCCTGCTTTATCACAAAAACCTCTTTTATGAAAGCCACTGAGTGCTGGAGAAGTGTTCAAGCCAGCTCCCCAAGCAGAAGGTCTTTTCTGCTGTTCTCCATCCCAAGGCACTCTGTGGTGTTCCTCACAGCACAGACAGCTTTCTGCACCACCACACATGGCACCCAAACCAGGTGAGATGCAGGTTATTGGTTTGACAATGCCACATTTCTGCCACATTTCCATTCAGACAGACAAAAGATGAGGAGGGTTTCAGCTGTCCATCAGAGCTCTCCAACAACTGATGCATAATAGAAGCCAGAACCTCAGCACGTTTTGTTTGGACAGAGTGAAGAAAACATGATATGTAAAGTTTCAAATCCAAAAAATACAGAACTGAAATTTTCATTGAATCAAAATGCTTTTAGCCTACCTGAAAGAGTTAACAGCCATTACTGAGTACAGGTTAAACTGAGCACTCTCTGGGATGATACCAACAAGAAACTGGTTAATTCTGTGACACCAACAAGCATATACAGCATTGAGTGACTCCTAAAATGAGGTAGTACCCATTGAATGGTATAGGGCAGAGGGCTAAGAGGGACAGACAGCTCCCCAGCAGAGGAGTAATCCCCTCAGAGAAGGTCAGCCTGCTTGTGGCATGGGCCAGCAACTGGAGGTAAGAAATAACAGGAATCCCTGCCACAGCATAAGCATGACTCCATCAGTAGAAGGATGGGGGGGAGAAGAGGAGCTGTGCTTTGCACAACTGAAGTGTTCACAGATTTTCCTGTTGGACACTACAGTCATGAAAACAACTCATTTGCTACAAATATTTTAACTGGGACCGAGTTTTAAACAGTTCTTGTAGTTCTAGTTCTCAACACAGATGTCACAGAGCCAGTACAGCAGAGAAATCAATGGCCTTTGCCAAAGAAAATGGCACAGAAGATCTTCAAAACCATTCACAGTCAAGGGAGAAGAGGTCAGGACTGACACTGTAAAGCATCAGTACTTCTATCTCTTGGGTTCTATCCGAGTTAAACTATTCTTAAAATGCATCCAGCTTACTGGATAAGAGATACAAGCAGAGCCTCGCAGTGATGCAAAGAAAAGATGCACCAAGAACTAATTTTTTAACCTGCTCTGCTGGTCAAACCAAGGCTGTGGAATCAGTTTGAGGTTTTGTCCAACCCTCGTTCCCTCAAAAAAACAATCAAACAACTTTTTTTTTTTTCCGACTGACACTAAATTCCATCGCGAGACGACACTCTCACTGCCTTGGTTGCTGGTCGCTCTTCAGGTTTTCAAAATAACAAACCCGCTGCATTTCCCCACTACCCACCCCGGGAGAGGGGGGAAGAACACCCTCTGAAATTCCCTGCGAAAAGCCCCCGGTGGGCCGGCAGGAGGCACCGGCGGCCCCCGCTGCTGCCCGGCCGCTGCCTCCCGCGGGACCGCGGCGCGGGGAAAGGGGGCTCGGCCGGGGAAAAGGGGTTTGGCCAGAAAAAAGGGGGCTCGGCCGGGGAAAAGGGGTTTGGCCAGAAAAAAGGGGGATCGGCCGGGAAAAAGGAGTTTGGCCAGGAAAAGGGCGATCGGCCGGGAAAAGGGGGCTCGGCCGGGGACAGGGGCTCGGGGCCGGCCCCGCTCACCTGCCGCTGCCGGGGCCGCCTCGGGACGCAGCTCCGCTGCCGCGGGCTCGGACATTTGTTGCCCTCACGCACACTCCCCTCGCCGCCCCGTCCCGTCCGCCGGCTCACCGCGTTCCCGTCTCCCTGGGGATGGCTTCCCGAGCCCTTCCCGCTGCCGCAGCCGGGGCACGGCGCTGCTCCCTGCGCCGGCGGAGCGGAGCCGGCCCGGCCTCCCCGGAGCCCACGCGGGAGGGGCCGGGGCGGAGGGCACGGCAGCGCGGCGGGGTTCCAGGGAATTCGGGACCGTTCGCAGCGTCGAGTCCCTACGGAGCAGCACCGGCACATCCTCCCCCGCGCCGCCGGGAACGTGTGAAATACGAATCCCGGTCTCAGCATCTCTCTCCGCAAATGAGTACAAAAGTGCCATGAATTAACTGTTTGTTGCCTGCCCGTAGCTGCTCCCCGGCGCGCCCTGGGGATGCCAGGACAGCGCGACCGGTGGGAGTTGTTGGACACAAACCGGACCATAAACGTCCGGCTCCCACTCGGGCTCCAGAACAACAACTGGGACAGGTCCCACCGGATCCCGCTCCCGCTGCTGCGGGAACACAAGGACAAGGGCTCAGGAGGAAGCAATGTGCCGACAGCGGTTTTGTTTGGGCAGCTCTTAGTTAAACTTCAGGCCATGAGAGCAGCAACCTCCTCTTCCACGGCGGTGGGAGGACAGCTGCTCTCTGAAGTTATGCTCACTGTGCAACAAACATTTCCTACCGGGATTTTAAACTGCTCCTCGGCTTGATTTTTGCAGAAAAAAAGAAAAACAACCCAAAAAACAGGTCGCTAGTGTTTGCCTTCACAGCTGCTAAAGCTGCCTAACTGTATCTGACTAAGCAAAACAAAACACAGATATTTTCATAATACATGTTTTCAACCCAGTGAAAGCAAAATATCTGTGGATGTCTGAGAAAAACAGCCATTATGTCAGCTGCACGGAAAGCCAGCTTCACTTGGTGTGTGACAGGTTTCCCTCTGAGTTTTCTTCAGTTTGGCACTTAGAGGCTGCTCATGCCTCTACCAGCTTATGGTGGTCTGCAAGCTGTAGAGCATCTCTGTAGAAAGCCACTCATTCCAGAAAAAGTTGATTTCTATCATGTGACTAATGCAAAAACACTCTTTTAAAATATGTGCCTGCTCTTGGCATGGACATCTGGAGACCTCTGTGATCATGGCATTATTTTCAAGAAAACATCGAGGATGGAACTGAGAGTTGAGCCTACTACCAGTGTACCTTAGAGACCGCTACCTCTGTCTGCACAGAGCTCTCTGCTGCTGTGTGTACAGCTCTCTCAGGAGCTGAGCACTAGCAGTGAGGCAAAGCCCAGCAACCCACCTCGTGCCAGGCTGCTGCCCCACAGACCTCTGGAGCTGGCTTGCTTTCTTTGTGCAGAAAACTGTAGTGCTGCTTGACGAATTTTACTCTCCTTATTTTGCAGCACACGGGATATTACATTTTCCCCCTGGTTTCTTTTCTGTGAGCACCTTTGTTCTTACGTTCCAAGAGAACGCGATTACTTTCCCCTCTGCAGGGGTCAGCCAGAATTCAGCAGTGTTGCTAGGGCTTGGAGCTTGGCTCTCTCACCAGTGCCATCCGTTTGCTTTTCATGCTTCACTTGGTCAACATTTAACCAACTTTCAGAGCACTTTTTAACCTTTCTCAATGAAAACAATTTTTTTTCTTTTTTTTTTTGTACTTCTTATGCTCTTTGGAGACATCGATCTGTGCCATATAGCTCCTCACAGCTAAGCTTGTGCTACATCTCTTTTCTGGAATCACAGAGTGGCAAAGAAAACACCTGTCTTGATGTAAGCACAGGGGTTTTTCTAGGCTTCCCCAGATGAACCTGCCTCTTGGGTCACAGCCAGAGGAGCCTACAAACTTAAATAGGCACTGCTGAAAAATTTTTATCTATCTATCTATCTATCTATCTATCTATCTATCTATCTATCTATCTATCTGTCTATCCATCTATTGAAGGCAAGAAATTTCCCCATTCCCTATGGTGAAATAAAATCAAACATGTTTTAAAGAAAACTTAAAATATCTATAATCAAACAAGGATGAAATATCCTAAAAGTTGACCAAAATCTCTTCCTGACTTCTACAACCTCAGTGACTGTCCTCATAATTTGTCCTCAAGATTTACTTGCCTTATTCTCTTCTGATAATACTTTTGTTTCTTTAAATCTTATCTCAAACATTCAGCAGAAAGTCTTCTAGGAGTGCACTTCAGCAAGAGTATGAGTAAAAGCTTTGATGCAAATTTTCTAGTTAGCAACTGCAGCTGTAGCACAATGAATACATATCTTCAACACAATATATAGAGTAGATATTTGAATTTCTTAGTTTGCCAGTCAGATGGACAATTAACAGATTGTTAACAGACAAATTCAAGAGTAATTTGAAATCATAATAATACATTTTGAGGGATATAAGGTGACAGTTGACTAGATATACGTGAAAAAGATATTGATCTCTACGATCTCAGTGAAGTAATACAATAGATGCTTTTGTTCTCTGAAAGGAAAAAGGTTGACACCTTCAAAAAGTAATTTTCTGATCCTTATTAAAAACTGCCTGTAGAATTTTCGTGGAAAGCTTTGTTTAGTTCAGCAGAAGGATCACCTGGTACATTCTGTCAAGTCATTCAAATGAAGGGATACATGGGGTACATACAGATTATTGTGGCACATGTATTTTTATTTCTTCAATATGACAAAAAGGTAATCTTCAAATTATTTTTCTGAACCTGTGACACATTTGAAATCTGTTATCTTCCACAATAACTTTCGAATAACTTTCACTTTTGATTTTCCTCCATGTATCATTGCTGTTCAGCTGGTTGGGGTTTGTTGCAATAAATATTTGTCTCAGTCAGCTTCTTTTCACTGCACGTGTTCCTGTGTGTTTGCTAGATACCTCCTCAAGACCACAGATGATGATTTCTTCTTTTTTTTTTTTTCTTTTTTTTTTTTTTCTTTTTTTTTCTGCAGGGCACAAGCAGAACTTGAAAGAATGAAAGAGATCAAATAGAGACAGGATTAAATTTAGCATTTTTGTGGGTAATGCCTCTTTACATATTGGCTTGTTACATACTCCATTGTTCTCTAGCTCTCTACTCTTCACATGCATATCACCATGTCAGCTACCACCAATCAATTAGATAACAATCTAATATAGACTAGAATTCTTAAGAGTGAGAAGTTTTATTCTAACAGTGTGGTAACAAACAACTGTGCTAAAAGAAGCAGAATATAGAGATTATTGAACAGTCACAACTAAAGGAGGAACAAGGGTGTAATTACTAATTATTATTGCTAAATAGCAATATTAAGTAGCAAGATGACCCTCAATGCCAAACTAATTTTGAAATCTGCAAGTGTAAAAATAGAAGACTACCCAAAGGTTTCAATCTTAGTTTCAGAAAAGTCTTCAGGCACTTATTTCAACAAACTTAGAGATGCCAGTGTAGAAGTGTGGATTGTGTTTAATACAAAAGTCACATTTATTACAATACATCTGAATTACACCACTTGAATGTTTTCAGTAAATTGATGTTGGATGCCAGTGAAATCAGTTCTGCTCATATTTAAGAGCAGGAGCTTAAATGTATGATTAGTTCACGTCTTAAGCTCTTACCATGTAAACCAGAGTATTTTTATTCCATCAAGGCTACCAACTTTATTTCTGTGTAGTTTCATGCTGCTATAAAAGAGAAAGAGAAAAAAAGCTGAGGGAAATTGAATTTTTTCTATGTAAGTAGAAAAATCTCTCTGGTTTATAACAATCTGTAAAAATTGATTGCTTCTCTTAATGTAAACAGATGGTAACATCCAGGATGATTGACATTTACTATGTCCATGCACAGCTCCCAGGGGATTCTACTTTTAACTCTATTCTACTCTGTCTGCAAGTCCAGCTGTTAGAAAAACAAACACTATCAAGAATTTGCACTTTCAAAAACCTTTCAATAGTGACTCTCCCGAGTACTCTGTGACTTCTGCTCAAGATAGAAAGAAGCTGCCAGCACCAGGTGCAAGACCAGTGTTGTGCCAAAAGTCAAAAGCACAAAAAAATTTATATTTGCAAAGGGAATACCTTCCTACTCTCCACCTCTTTCTAGCTCCACATGGTAACTACTAATGGTAACTACTGCTTTTCCTGTTCGTGTAGTATCATTTTAGACTACATTCAGGTTTCTTTTAGTTCTTCAGTCACCTATTTTGTAATATACTCTTTTTTTTTTCCTGATTAAGTACTTTAGCATCCTTCTCATCCCACTCTCAGGTAATTCTTTCCTGCTTCAATTATCTCGACTTCTTTTCTCTTTATAAGCAGCAGTAAATTTTAGTGACTGCTGTCAATAAAAATGGAAGAGTTTAGGGGGAAAAGGTACACCAACCAGCATCCTGTTTATGCTCTAGCTACTTTTTTTTTCTCCTTTAAATAAACACATCTTCCACATCTAGTTATGGAAGTTTCCTGTTAGGAATTGACATCAAATGATGAAAAACCAGGCATACCTAAGCAAAAATTGCAACAGTAGAAAAGTAAAATGTGTGGCTGGAAAAAATTACTTCACTTGGTTTGGTTTTCACTTTCTTGCTTTTTTCCACTCACCTGTTCAATATTGCATATTAATCCCTTAGATTTTTAAAACTGTAAGCGGAGAATCTATATTTGCAAGACTGAAGCAGAAATGACAAAAATGGAGTTAGCAAGTGAATAGTGTTATATATACTTGATGTACAAACTCAAGAACCTTTAAGTCCTGAAAGATGTATATGTCCACTTAGCAGACACACACATCAGCATCAATTTAAGTTAGGAAACTGAGCTGTGAAAGTAAATCAATACCTTGTTAATTCACTTACTTTTTAAACAAATCTGAATGTGTCTAGGTCTGTGCAGAGAATGCTTCTCTTGCGACTTGCTTTCAGTAGCTTTAAGAATCTTTCAGAACTTTGACAAATGTGTCAACACCAAAAGGTCAGCCAGCTTTGAGACTGGGTTCTTCCTCTAATTTGGTCCAAGACTTTCCTTTAAAATAAATACAAGTGACACAAAGCTATGCATTCAACCAAGAACAACATAAAAATAAATGCTTAACAGAATTTTAGATCAGCAGCACAAACATTTTTTGATAAACACTCCCTGCCCAGCAAACTTTTATTTTAAATTGTAGCTTGGACTAAGCTTCCATAATATGTGGGGATGGAAAAGAGATCTCATTCAACTGAAATACTTCCAAAGGAGTTTTCCAATACAAGTACTTAAGAGAGAGTACTTCTTTTGTCTGGTCCATGTGTTTCTGCAATGTGCTTAGCAAGAGCAAAAGGTTATTCAAATAAAAAGCTATAGCATTTGAAAATGCAATGAAAGAGGTCTTAATGGCAACCTAGGCTAGGATACAGCATAGATGCATGAGGGAACAGATGCAAGAGAGAAAGTGAAAAATTCCAGAAATGTGTACCAGGTAAAGAAATCTCTGAATATTTATGGTCTCCAATACGCTTCAGTTAAGAACAGTTTCTCCTTCCTAGGACAAACTATAAAGGTGAAACTTTTTTTTTTTTATTTTTTAAAGAGTTGTGCTAAAATATTGTTCTAAGAAATTATTAAATGCTCAAGGCCAGGCATTTTCCATACACAGAAGTAGAAATGATAGCTATAACTTTGAGTTTGTATATTATGAATCTTATATTGCACACTGCTGCTCATGTAAGTCAAAGAAATGCCCACGTTCCTTGATCTGGCAATTTAGAAGTAGGCAATTTTTGGCACTTGCTGTGAAAACCATCCAATAAACCATATTAATCTCAACAGAAAAATGCCCATCACTATATCAACTGGTGCTAGCTGGGCAAAGCACCAATCCACCTTCTTGTGATAACCTCTGGTCATTTTTAGTGAGGCTTTTCTAGAAAGGGTATCTCGCTGCCTCTCTCCATGGAAGGTATTCTAGCAAGCAAAGATAGCACATGCCAGCTCTAGGTCCCCACAGCTCTTCCATTTCATTGTCAAATCTCAGGATATCAGGAAATTATATCCTTTGCTTTGGGGAAAGGAAAAGAAATGGGAAGCAGGGACAGAGAAGGCATTAAGAAGTTCAATATGAATTAATCCTGATACTTGCTGCCTAGCTGGACAGAAAATAAAGCTAATGGAATAAATATAAAAGGTAACTTGAGATAATTTTAGTAATGGTTGTGAATTTACAGTTGTGGACAGAAATACTCAGTTTGGTGTCACACTTCATGATTCCCAGAGTAGAACGATCATTTGAAGGACTAAAGAGTAAAATGTAACATTCATCCTTATATCCTTATGTAAGAATTTGTAATTTTTTGATATCGTATATTAGAAATGGTGTAAGCAGAGGACTAGTCTCTCACTGGTAATGCAGAATTTGCTTCAAAACATAGAACTGCCACAATACTAAAATATTGGTCAATAAAGATACACTAGTTGGTCAGATGTCCATTTACTTTGAATTACAACACAGAATGACTTCAGAAGTTTGACATTCAAATAGAGGTTACTGAGACCTTAACAGGTATCTAATCAAACATATAATAAAGTTAATATATTTTATATCTCAGTTAGGAAAGATGGTTGTTTTGCAGTACAAGGTTAGAAGTCTCAAATTATAAAATCATCTTTTGTAAACTGGAAGGAAGTGGCTTTCTTATGTGCGTATGTGGTGGTTAGGGACATTTTCAGTGGTGGGATTTGCAGTGTTAGCTTTTCAGTTGAGCTCAATGACATGAAAGGTCTTTTCCAACCTAAACAATCCTGTGATTCTCTATGCATTTCTTCCTTTGTGAAACAGCAATACTTATTCACTACAAAAGTACAGTAAAGTCCACCATAAAAATTTTTAGCATTAAAAAAAAAATTAGTTTAACATTATCATTAGCAATTTGGCATACCATGAAAGTTAATTTAGTATAACACAATGCAGGAGCCTGTCGACACTTCACAGAGAAAAGCTCAACATATTTCATGTGAGTTGAAGTCAGTACTTTCAGGTTTCCATCTATTTGTTATATTCATTCCGTGTGCAACACAGTGACACTTTGATTATTTACGTCTATCAAACTGAATTATCTTCCATTTTCTAAATGTGTATTTTATCTGTGTGTGTGTGTGCGTATACACATATTCCTTACCTTAGGAAATTTTTCTCTTTGGTTATTCCTTTGGTGTGTTCAGGAGCAACCGTAGTTTCCATTTGCAAGAGCTGAACAAACCCCACAGAATTCATGCTGAGCTAGAATCTGCTGGTTTAATTCCCTGCTGGGAGTCTGCCAGTTGGGAAACGCTGACCAGCAAGTACAGGTCTTAATTACACAAATCCAGAAGCTGCTGCCAACCTTTCCCCATTGAGAAGCATTTGTTTTCTAGTGTTCTTCTTGATGAACAGATTATCATACAAACATTATTTATTGCTGCTTTATATTGTAAGCAATTAAATGAAGAAACCTTTTAAACTCAAGGGAATTTTAATAGGTTACTTGCAAAATGTTATTGCAGGCAACAACTTGTACATGATTTTAGTTCCAAACCCACCAAAAAATTATACAAATCAGCATTGTAAAAGTGTCAGATTAATGCCTTACAGGCTTTGCTGGCAGAATTAATTTCTAAATTCTAGATGTGGGGAAACATTACTCTCATTTTTTTCCTTTTCCATTTTTTTTAGAAAAATTTACAAGTGAAATATTACTACAAAACTTTTTTTTATAAGGAATTTTTGCAAAACATTTACATTTTTACCATCAACTATTTTTCTGTTTCAAAATCATTATGTAGATTTAATACCCTATGCTGCACATCAATTCTTGCGGGATGACAATTCAGTGACATGCATAAAAAAACACCACAAGGCATTAAAATGAAGACTTAAATACAAATATTGTTGCAATAAAACAGTTATAAAATTGAAAAATAGGACCTAAACATCATGCTTACTTAACTTTGACAAATTAACTTTTTCTCCTAGATTACACACTTTTATTACTGCTCTCGTGAAAGAATGTGATAAATAAGGACTTAACACCAATTGCTAATGTAATCGGCAACACATACACAAACCTAACCAAAGAAAGTATATTGTAAGAAAAAAACTATTCTAACACTGGAGTTCTACCATGGTAAATACACTTTGCACTGATAATTACAATAAAGCAAAAATTTTAATGGTGGCAAAGGGAATGAACAGTGAAATGCCATTAAACAAGATACTACTGCACATCTGTGCCCTATTACTTACAACAGCTATATCCCACTGAGTCAAATAAAGGACATTGAAATTTACGATCCTTTTAAGACAGAAAAGTGGATTCAGAATGGTATGCAGAACAGACTGGCAGAATGTTTCTAATTCCAGCGGTAAAATGTGCACCTGCTAACACAAGTTAATGTACTTGAGATGCTATGAAGCCAACCAGATTTAGATTTGGATACATCTATAATAGGGATTCATTGCAGATTAAAAATTACTTCAGTTTCCTATCTGCATACAGAAGTATGCATGAAAAAATTACATATGAAATGGTTGTGCAGAATGCTTGTAACTTCAGTTTACAAAACTGTTAACTTTTAGGAAATATGATATTAACATTAGGAAAGTTCTTCTTTGCATAAAGTAATGTAGAGCACTGATTGTGAAGCATAATGATAAAATATATCTTTGACGTTTCATTTCCTTTATAATAAAATTAACAGTTAATACTACCTAATGTTCATCTGTATTAAATGTAACACCTAATTGCTTCTGACGTTTTAAATCCAGATACATCAGTTAAGAGTACTTTAAATAAAATATACAAAATAATGTACAAAACCCAACTAAAATTTAAAGACTCTGTTACAAGTCTAAAAAAGCTTTAAGAAACTTGAAATTTATAACCACAGTGTAAAATTGTTTTTCTTTAATCTCAAAGCTTTTTATGTAAACTGAAAGTATAAAATACCCTCAGCTTAGTATTTTGCTACAAAGGGCTGGCCTAAAGTGTACACAGTGTAAACAATGATATTTCTTTTGCTTCAAAAATACAGAAAACATCACAAGATTGATAAATTGTTCAGATGAGAAGTATATGCTCTTTAGGGAATGCATAGGGTACCTGTTACGTCTTGCAAACCAACAGCTACCACACACATTCTTCCTTTCATAATTTGTAGGGAAAGGAAAAACATCTTATTCTTCTTGCACTGTACTTCCTTCATTTACATTAAAATAGTTTGGTGTATAAACCTCCTTAAAAACTGGTCATGAGAATTTATTAACAACTGACTGTAGATGTAAAAGGTTATATTTATGCCTAGGGGAAGTAATTAAAAATCCTGAGCATGAAATATTTGGCCATCTTTCCTCCTTGTACCTACTACTAATTTTCACACAGAAAATGCAATTTTTGTTGTTTTTTCTTTTTTTTTTCTTTTTTTTTCTTTTTTTTTTACATTTCCCTTATGTTCACTGTCACATCTGAAAATGTAACCAAACCTTTGAAACCAAAAGTCATGTCCCAAAAAGATGATAATATTTCTCTTTTCCCAGTTTTTTTTGTGGTTGGAGGGTCAATATAAGACTTGACAGGTAACAGATATTTATTACCAACCTACATATTATCCTTGAAGAGAAAAGGGACGGTAATATTTAAGGGGAAAGAGAAAATGTTGACTTACTTATTTTCTTATTAAAATGTGATAATTATTTTTTTTTCTTTGGCTATTAAGTCAAAGCACAAAGAACTCAGCACATTAACCACAACATAATAAACTAGTATTTACAGAGAGGAGATACTGGACAACACTCTGTTGTCTGATTGATTTCCATGAATTCTAACAAAATTAAAACAATCAAACATCTAAGGTCAAGTTTTTAAGATTCAAGTTGTCTATGAGTTAGAAATGGGCCACAGATATTTTAAAACACAGAATCATAGAACCACAGAATGGTTTGGGTTGGAAGGGACCTTAGAGATCATCTAGTTCCAACCTCCTTGCCATGGGCAGGGAAATATAAAATGAAATTAATTACTAAAAATTGACACAATTTTTTTTTGTCCTACATGAAGTTACCATTACTTTTGTAAATCATATGTTAATATCTTTCCTACTGTTTACATTAATTCTACATAGCCTAGCTCTCCACATGAAGAGAGGAATTAGAACTCACTGATTGTCATTTATACACACTACTATAATGTAGTAGTCAAAATTAATCTGAGGCCCACCTCAGAACCACTTTGCAGCATGCATCATCCAGCTGCTATTTGAGTAATTCCAAGATTTGAGAAAAGATGGCCAAAATTAACCGATGTGTTGTATGGACTGAGCAAAACCCCAAAATATGTCCACTGTTATTCATCCTGTGTTCTGTTTTGCTGTGCCTTATGGGAAAAGGATGCTCTCATTAAAATATTACAAATTTATGTTGAAAACAAAGTGCCTTCATCAAATGGTATTAATCCTAGTCAAGGTCCACTCAGTTGTACATTGATACTATCAGATTTTATAAACACATTAACATACAGTGCTAAAATAGGGGGGTAAAGTTCACTTAAAATCGTTACAGAATATACAGATATATAACTAAAAAAGTACAGTATGGAAATATTATTCCTCTATCTGTTTATCCAGTCATCAATTTGCGCTGTTTGTATTTTTGAAATTTTTGTCTTGTTGCACCGGTGTACACTTCCCATGCTGACCCTCCAAACTGGAACACTTACAGAAGTCATGACTGAAAAAAAGATTTCCTGCTCTGTAATCCACTTTACCAGCCCACTTCCATATCCTGAAAGGTATGTAAACTTAAGTGCAGCACTAGGTGTCCATATAAATGATCCTTTCAGAATTCTTCCATGTTTGTTGAAACGTTAGGGGTTGCTGGGTTTGAATCTTGAGAAATGGCAGCAACTGTGACAATTCTTGGAGAACCAAGAACCTCAGTAACTGAAGAGTCCAGTTCTCCTGAGGTAACAATAGCGAGGGCTGTTCCACCACCCTTCTTGTTTTGATGAGTTTTGACATGTTTTGAGAGATGGTCACTTCGCATAAACCTTTTAGAACATTCTGGGCATTCAAATCTCTTTTCACCTTTTTAAAAAGAAGAAGAAAACCAAAATGTTACTGAAAGAGAGCACTGAACACTGCTTGATCACCTGAATCTCACCCTATTTTATTCAACACTCAAAGTGTCTTTAAAAGGACACCTTTTCCATCTGTCTCATTTCCAGGTGTGTTCTGTTCAGTCACAGGCTTTTGGCCATCTACTCTTCACTACTGAAAAAACACGTTCTCAACAAGTATTTGCTGTGATCATCTAACAAGAAGTTTCAATTTCAGGACACCAGAGAATTTTCATAAACTTCCATAAACCTACCAGAGTGAGGGAGGTAAAAGCACTCAAAGAACAACTTGGTAGCATTTCTTAAGAATACTTTTAAAATTTAGATTATAGTGATGGGAAACAAATTCGGAAACATGAATTCTAAAGCTCCATGAAGATGCATGAAATCTACACCACGAGAGACAAATTCAATTTACCAAAAGGTCCTGTTGCTGTTCAAATGTAATTCGTGCTTAGACATCAGGTGCTCTAAGCTGGGGGAGAAGATACTCTCCTGGGGCTAAAAATATGAAGGCTGATAAAATTTTTCAGCTTTTAAAAGACCAACTCTTCCATTCTGAACTGTTAAGAGACTTTGCTTTATCAGTTCCCACTTGAAACTAAGTGGGAACCAAGAAGACCAAATCTAGTGTATGGACTAGGTTAATAAATTTCTTAAGGACTGAGCTAACCCAAGTGAGGAAACAATAATCCTGGTCCATGGCCAATCTTATGTGTCCGACATAAATTTGTTACATTTAGATCAGGCACTAGCTAATGTACATCAGCAATCTATCATAATGGTCATCTCTTCCTAGCCTATATACAAAAGAACAGTTGGAATAGATCCCTTTTTATTTATATGATTTCACAATCAGCCTAAATGAATGAAAACTGGAACCTACACTTCCTTGTTTTAAAGTTACTTTATTCACATTTAAGGGTAATTTTTAGGTAACTTAGTAAGTGAGAACTTTGATATTGTTTAACGATGGCCACTACAATTCAGACTTCCTATGGTATGTGCTATGGTTACAGAGGGGATGACCAACCTGTGTGGGTTCTTCTATGCCTTTGTAACTCATCACTCCTTGTGAATCGCTTGCCACAAAAAATCCAGTTGCACACAAATGGTCTTTCACCGGTATGCCAGCGCAGATGTGCCCGAAGATGAGATGTCTTGCCATAAACTTTTCCACATCCTTCAATATGGCAGATATGCTGTTTCTTTTTTCCTGGCTCATTGCTGCCTCTAAAAAGATCATATTTAAACAGCTAAGTAGTTATATTCTAAAACATTACCAGCTATTAGGAGAAACATTTCATGCTAATAGAGGCAATTTTAATCCCTGTCTAAAAAAGCCCACACAAATGTACTTTCTAAAAGAAAGCATTCAAAATCTAGGCAATATGGGACAATCTCATTCCCAAATAAGGCAAGCTGTGATAAGATGCTTAAATATACACTGATAAAAGTTACACTTACCTTCCTTCTCCCTCTCTGCAATTAGGACATGAGCAGGCAACTCTTCTCAGTCTCTTGCCAGGCTGCACTTCCTGGTCAGAAGCTTGTTGAGCTTGTTGAAGCTGCACTTGTGTTATCTGATCGGGACTAACAGCACCAATTGCTGCATTAGCAATGCCACCTACTGCTACAGTTACAGGAGCTATTGTGGCTTGCTGTACTTTTACTCCATCCTGTCCTTGCTGTTGACCTGTAAAATAAAAATTGTTTGTACCGTTTATTAGTTATTTCAGTAAGTGAAATGCACAAATAAACCACACATTTATGTTAGGTGGACAAAAATCCACCTAATGTTAACGGAAGCCACAAACAAAATATTAAATCCAGCCATTTTCCTGAAGTAGTACCTACCTGCTAGTTTAAGGTAATTTGCTATTACTGACTGATACTAAGAAAAATTAACTAGTTTAACAAATGTATTCTTTCTTTCAAAAGCTGAGATAGGCAAAATCTTACACAGAAATATAGTTCAGTCAATTGCCAATTAACGTCTCTCTAATAACCTTTGAACTATATCTGCATTCAGAAAACTACAATTAGCTAATTAAGAAGTTGCTTTATGGCACTTACAGAACTGTCACTTCTCTTACAATCTGTCTTGAATCAATATTGAGCCAGAAAGGAACTTTTGAGTGAAAAAGAAATTTAAGACTAGACTTGAACAAGCTAACATACCAAAGCTTTTCTGAGACTGTTTTGCAGGATTCTCTACGCAGGATGGGGTAACCCTGGTTAGATGTATAAATGGGGGGACAAGAAGCAAGAGCAGCCGTGGGGAAAGACATCTGTTTTTTGCGTTGATGGCAAGCTGTAGATGAGTGAACAGTGTGCCCTGTTGGTCACACTGCCGAAAGGGCCAGCTGTACCCTGGGGTGCATCAGCAGAGTGCAGTGAGCCAAGTGACTGGGAGGTGACTGGGAGGTGACTGGGAGGTGACTGTCCTGCTCTGCTCGGCACTGGTTCAGCCTCACCTCAAGCACTCTGAGCTGGTTTGGGTGCCTTAAAGCAAGAAGCACATCGAACTGTTAAGAGTGTGTCCAGAGGAGGGAATGATGAAAGATCTCAAGGGCAAGACGTTCAAGGAGCAGCTGAGGTCACTTGGTTTGTTCAGCTGGAAGAAGAGAAGGCAGAGGGGTGACCTCCACAGAGTCTACACCTTCCTCAAGGGAGGCAGTGGAGTGAGAGGTGCTGATCTCTCTCCTCTCTCTGGTGACTAGTGATAGGACATGAGGGAATGGCATGAATCTGCACCAGGGAAAGCTCAGGTGGGACACTAAGAAAAGGCTCCTCACTGAGATGGTCAATCACCAGAACAGCCTCCCCAGGGAAGGGATCAAATATAATTCCAAGACTGACTCAATGAATGAAGAATTCAGCTACATTGTGTAAGTCCATTATCTCATTGACTTTCTTGATCTAAGGAAATCTGGATTACTGGCTTGATATTACAGCAAAACAAACTATTCCAATATAGATGAGAAGTGTAGTTTCTTGAACAACACAGTGATATTATGTTTGTTTTAAAAGTTAGTTTCCAAGTTAGACTTGGAAAATACATATAATAAACTAAATCAGACACAGAGATGACTTCTGGCCACAATATGACAATATGACTGAATGCCAGCCCTCTTAGGAACAGGAATGGGATAAAATATAAATAGATGCTGCCATTTTCAAAAATTCACTGCTTTCATACAACTGTGAAATTAAAGGAAATACTATCTCCTTATTTAGAGAGTGTAACAGGGCAACCAGAATTCTTTAGAGCAGAATACAATATTTAAGACATGGAAGTCCTCAGAATTGAAACATTCATTTAAAATTTAGAAATTCCTCAGGGATAACATGATTCAGAGATATATGAATGGGTTCTAATGACTTCTGTAGCATCCATAACAGACACCACCAATGGGGATAAGAAGAATGCTCTCTCTGAAGGCCGAAGTGCCCAGCTACTGAGTGAGTTGACACATAACCCAGCATGGGACAATGACTGCTTCGTTCACATGACTGCTGAGGGGCAACAGATGCTTGCACAGACTATCTTGTGTAAAAGCCAGAGACGAAATCTAACACACGCCACCTAACACCACCACATACATACATGCACATAGGTTAGTCTGAAGAACATGATATACAGAGCACCTCCCAAAGTGACCTGATTTGTCATCTTAAGGCCACTGCTGGCTACAGGAAGTAGAACAAATCTGGTTTCTGCCTAGGTCAGTACCAGCCTATTTTCACCTGAAGCACTGACCAAATTTTCCCAGTTATTTCTCTTAGTTTATGACTGGAAGTTTCATCTGATCTGCCTAGATATGAATAAACATGAATTTCTTGTCTTCTTAAGAAGGCCACAAATACTGACAGACACTGAGTGTTTTCAGTTCTCTGAAAAGAACAAGGACAAGCCCATGAGAGATAGCATTTGAACCCCACTTGCTATTGGACAGATAGTTAAAACAATCAAACAAACAATCTAAAAAGATTCTGGTATCAGCAGCAAAGGAAAAATAATTACGGGCTTAACCTTGAGTGCAGAGTCCCCATATGTTTAGGATAGAACCAAGTCTTTATTTTCAGAATAGCAATGTATTGGAAACATATTTGTTTCCCATACTTTAATAGGAAAGAAAAGCACTTATGATAATCCTTGAGGGAGAATATGGTAGGGTAAGAAGAACATCACGATATAAATGCAAATAGTACCATCAAGTACATTGGTCTAACAGTGGCTGAAGAGGATACTAGAGCTTCCAAAGAAAGTGCTAGTCCTGGGGCAACTCTTTGTCAGGCTGTTAAGCTGTTGGAACACTGACTGAGTGCTATAAACAGCCAGAGTCAAAAAAAGGCTAATCTTATTTTTTTAATATCTAATGCTTATCCTAGTATGATAATATCAATATAGTAACATGATTGCTTGTGATAAAAACCAGTTGCACATTCTGGTGAGCCAAAGGTAAATGAAAAGGAAGAATCTGCTCAATGTGCAGTCTTTCACAGAGCACAATCCACTCCCCATCTGTTAAACATACCCAAGGTGCAAACTCTTAATTCACTGAGCAGCACTACAAATGAAGCATCTGTGAACGGTCACTACAAAAGTTAAAGATATAACAGGTATTGTGACCTACTGCAGCCTCCTACTCTGTTTTCATTATCAGTCACATTTTTGAGTACACTGTTAAGAATTATACTTTTTTATTACAGTCTCTTAGACGGATGACTCCATTTATGTCACAAAGTCCTATCAGAGCAAAGAAGTCCTGAAACCTAATCAGTCTGTGGTCAGAACTCAGTTGAAAAGGATATTTATCTCTTTCTCTCTGAATTTCTTGAGTTGATACTAAAGTTTCGATGCAACCTTTCCCTGGGCTGTCCTGAGATGACTTTATGATGTGGTATCCTAATAGTCTGTATTTTTGCTCATAAATGGGACCTATAGCTCTAAACTAGGCCCAAACAGACAGAGAGAGCAAAGGGGAGGAAGAAGAGGCACATCATTTATCTGCAGAAACTTTTTTCTTACTCCCCTGAAATTCCTTTTCTCACTGACTGTGCTGCCCAGCACGGACAGCAAGAGAAAGGTAAAGCTCTCAGAGTGCTCTTGGAGTTCACAGCCATGTAGCTGGGAAGAGAAAACGGAGAGTGTTTCTTTACTTTTAAACTAACTTCCAGTTCATTAGTCGAGACAAAGGGTTTTTCTCTAGACTGTGGCTTCTTCAGAGGAACTGCTCAACTCTGCTGCTCCTGTCCAGAAGGCCAACACTGCCACATCATGCCCCCCTTGGACACTGCCTTGCCAGATCCTAACCTGAAAAAAGCCATGCCTACAAATAAAACTTTACACTCTGAATCTCTGAATCTACCATCTCTTCAAAGCAAAGAGAGGTTTTATTGTTTAATTTTTTTCATGTTTGTGAGTACTTTTCTCATTAAATAGACAGTTTTTTCTACTTCTCTCAAAGAAAATTTACCATCCAAACTGGCTGGCAGAGGGACCGCTGAAATCTGCTTTCTAAAGAGACCGCTTCAAAAGTTTCCTCCCTAAATCCACCCTAAACCAAGACAGCTGCCAAACCAAGGCTTCTCAAGTAAGATGTTAATTGAGACACTTGAACCCTCAGGAGGATGACTCCTTTTCTCATCCCATGATTACTGGTTAATATTCAAGATATAATTCTAGGATATGACAAATCACCACTTATAGAGAAGCCTGTTCAGCATTTCTAAAAATCCAATATATTTTGCTGATTCCATATGAACCAACTTTCACTGTCCAAGTAATGAGACTACCAACCACACAAGGGTCTTCTGACACTTTAGAATATCAAATACCACTGCTGACACACACTTTTCCTTTCTGAACTTTCCTTTTCCCATGTAAGGACAGGGCATATCTTGGAATACAGGATACACACTACTGAGCTACAACAATTAATCTATTTATTAAACATAATACAGTGACAAATTTGAGTATAAATTATTCATAATAACCCGAAAAATGACAATAAAAATACAAAGGGGACAATGCCAAGTTGCTCAGGCAGACAATTACACCCCCTCCACATGGTTTCAGTTAAACAGTAATAAGTTCACTGCTCTTTAGCTAGCATTAACTAGTTATAACATTTTCTAATATGCATATTGATTTTTCTTCTTTAAATTAATCTCATGGAGTCACTATTTTAAACTCCCTTCCCTTGAATTCCACTTACTAAATTCAGAACAGAAGGTTCTGAAGCTCTCAAAATATCATGCAAATTGCCTTATTTGAAGAACCAAGCCACAACATTCAATGAGCAAATTAGTTTTTTGAGGTAAAAAAGTAACTGAAGAAAGCACACATACACGATAAATATTCCTTGTCAGAGCTTTACATAGCTATGAAAAAACACTGGGAAGTTCAGTAAAGTAATTACTGGACTTAATTTTTGTTTTGAACTCCTGAGAGAGCACCCCAACAAGCTAGCACACTAGCAATACACAGGGTAGAAATGTATCTATTCTCATTTTAAAGCTGTTAAATATAAAAGTCTTTGTTCTTTGAGAATAATGGGAGTGTATTTTAGACCAGTTGAAATATCTTTTCTCCTGAAGAAAAATCAGAAATTTTTCACAAAACAACTGACAGAACATGCCCAAAATCTCAAAGTGAGTCTGCTATAGTCTTGAGTTGTATGGGATGTTTTTTAAAACTATATACTAGAATTCTATGGATCACTAGGGTCTTTAACTTTTACATCACTTGCACTTATTAAAGAGGAAGAAAAACAAAGAGAATATAAAGAGAAGATAAGGGAATTTAATTACTTCTTAAATCACCTCTACCAAAGAAAAGATACTGAGAAAACTTAATGCTGATATGAGTTTGTCAGCAGCCTACTCAATTAAATGAGGGCAACTTCTAGAAGTTTGAAACAGAGAGGATTTTTCAGTTGAGAGGATCTAGGTCTAAACTGGCTTCTTATTTGGAGGGAAAAAAACCCCAAAAAACAACCAAACCCAACAATCAAACCTGCTTACTCTAAAAGCAGGTGCTTGAGATAATGTTATCCACACAGGAAGGGAATGATCTCTTGACACTATCTAGATGGAGAAAAAAGGGCTTATTAAAAATATTCCTTTCAAAGTCTTACTAGAGGCATTAAATACTATTTAAAGCTTTCCAGAAATGCTGCTACAATCAGGAGATCACTTGAAATTGCTTCTTCCTGACATACTCCAAACCACAAGAACTGATATCACGACACTTCACCATTCATACTCAAACCCTTCAGTAACAACAGCTCTCATGTTTCAGCACACGTTTCAGGAAGAGGCCTAAAGAAACCGCTGTGTGAGGGAACAAAGTCGCACTTCAGTTCATGTGTGTTATTCTGTATGAGCTGTGAAAGCAGTCATTGCACACTGACATCTGCTTCTGCAATAGAGAAAGTTTTCTCAAGTTCCCATGATTTCTTTAATAATGATTTCTGAAATTGTGAAATATCTTGACTAAAAAAATTATCCCTGAACTTGCATACGTCTGAGCTTTATTGTACATACTGTCAAGATAGAAAGGTAGGTTACAACCAAATGTAACTTTGTAACATTGATACAAAATAACATTGATACTAAATTGCATTTCATTTCCTCTCAGGCCTAAGTTCTGTCTTATTATTGAACAGGAACTATTTATTTGACCATAGGACAAAATGCACACAGCAAAGAAACCTGTTATACTATTTACTTTACAAATCAAATGCAATAGAGAAGTCTCACTTATTGCAATATTACAAATATGATTATGACTGAGTATAAATTTTTTAAGCTTCACAAATAAAAAAACCTGCATAATCTTAGTCACTAATCTTTCCCATTTAAGCCATTAAGTAACTGCATCAGTTATTAACACGAGATACAGGATTATCAAGATAAATGATTGCACATCCTACACTTCAGCATCACTTGCTCAGCTTTCCAGTTTTTCAGTCAAATTGCATCTTAGCAGGTAAAACTCACATATACTTTCCCATACATGAGTTTGTAATACATTCATGCAAGAAAATTTAACAACTTTAAGTAATTACTATGAAACCAAACAATACACACACACCAATCACATTTTCATTTAAAAATTAATTTGCAAAACCATAACAGCGCTTGAATGATTTAAGAAAGCTAATGTATGGTACCTAAAAAGTACTTTTCTACAGAGTGATTGATCACTGGTTATTAGGCTTGGCCATCCATTATAAGTCAAACCAATCTTCCTTTTACCACACACTACTCTTGTTCACCTGAAGTAGCAGGCACAAAACTCAGATTGCTCTCTGAGGCAAATAGAGCAGAAGGGAAAGAAAAGGACTTAACTTCATTGATCTAGAGAAATCACGAGTAAAGCATTAGAAAATTGGATCTTGGAAAGAAGAGAAATTTAAAACTAAGAAAAAACATTTCCTCAGAAAAAAAAAGTATACATTTCCTGTTGCTATTGTGCAACTAATGTTTAGCAGCCAAAAGACGAGAGCATCAATGACAGAGTTATCTCAGTAGGGTGCACCTTACTGTAAAATCTGAGAAACACTTGGCAAAATGTACCTAGAGCTACAGTGGCTAATGCTGCAAAGAAGAAAGTTTGTTCAACTGTGTATTCTAAAAAGCAAAAAAAAAAAAGGTTGCACTTAGAATCCATAATTCAATGCATATTACTACAAGACAGCCTGCAGAGTTCACAAGCTCTACAAGCATCAGAGCTGATGTAGCAACTCACCCATTAACAACTCACTGATAGAAAGCAATGGGAAAAAATTTTCTCCTCTTCCCTTGCCCTGCATACACCAGGTACTGTAAGCTTGAAAACATCCTTTAATATCATTTTTCCACAAAGATATAAATGCAATTTACACTAAAATCATATCTATATACTTTATATATTTATTTATAATTCAATATACTTTAATAACATGTCTATATGATATAATAGAATATAATGCATATGATATAATAGTATAATGCTTTGATTAAGGTATAGCCAAGTTTTAAATGTTGTTTAAAAGTGTGTGTCAATATAGTTAGAGATCCTCAATTTTTTTTAAAAAAAAATCTACTATGAAGGAGGTTTCATGCTGGAAAAAGGACAAACCACATTTTAAATGACATATATATAAAGACAACTGAATTTAAATATTTACAAAGAAGATGATACAGTATGCAGACAATTCTGCTCTCTTTTCTAAACAGTGGTTAATAAAGATTTATGAAGAAACAATATGTGACAAAAGAAGAATTCCCCATAACAGAAACTGCAAGCACTGATACAATGGACCCACGCATTCTGTAGAGATCAGTTTGGAGAACAGAGAGGAAGTGGATTCACCCAGCTACTACAAGGATGAGCACAAATCACAGCATTGTGTCCAGATGCTGCTACAAGCAGAAAGTTTCCTGTGCAAACTGCAGCATCAAATAGACATTTTTCTTTTCTGCCTCCTGCAGAGGCAGCAAGTTTCTATCTTTTGTGTATGGCTAACTTTGTCAAGATTTGTAGGAACTTGCTATACTCCTTTTCAAGAGATTTTTAAGTCTCAGTGTGTTGAAAAGTTACTGAACCGCATAATAACTATGCTTAACTTCTGTTGAAAGTACCACTTCAAGAGTGAAATTTAAGGCAATAAAGTTAGAGGAGTTTAAGTATCTTTAAAAATATGAAGTTTTTTCCCTTTAGTGCAAGAATCATATTGGTAACCGAAACAAAATCAAACCAATGTCCTAAAAGTTTCACCAAGTTACTTTAATGATTTTTCAAAAATGTAAGGCTTTACCCAAGTGCTTTAGGACAACCTGAGGGCACTTCAGTACTTTGAACTAGAAAATAAGTCTTCCCAGCTGGTAGGACCTTTCAATAAACTGAAAGCAAGTTTACTTTTTATTATTTTATTAAACATAGGAAAGAGCTACCACATATACAACACAGAAAGACCCATACAAAACCAATACAAAAATCAAACACAGAGCTACAATTTCACAAAATTTAGTCATGAACAACCAACTGGGGGATTCAGTTAAAGCAAGACAATGTCTCAGGTTGTTTTGGATACTGAGACTTCAAACAAAAAAAAAAAAGGTCAATTTATTAAGTATTCTAAAGAAGGAGATGGAATCATAAAAGTAACTTGTTGTACTAATGAAAAGAGACTTTTCCAAAAAAACCTTGATTTTCATCATTATTGAATAAATAGTCAAAAAGTGTATTTAGACTAAGTGTCCAAGAACACTTCTCTGCAGATGAACACAAGTAGTTTCCTGCATGCTGAAACTTAGTACTGCAAAGTACACTGCATGGAAACTGGCAGCAGATGCAAGAAATTGAGATTCTTAGATTTACTTTTATAGAACATCTCCCTCTCCTTCATCCCCTTGCCTCAATTCTCAGATTATTCTACAGCTTATAGCCACAACAGAATGTGGCCCAGTTCTTTCCTTCAACTCCTCCCCCCAACTCTTAAACAGGGGTAGGACTAGAAAGAAGCCTGCGGACTGTCTCTGGAGTCTGACTAGAGGAACTCAATAACTGACAAACTGAAAAAAACCCAAAAATCCTAAACCGAAACAAAAATCAAATGCTATCTTGCATGCTTCTGCCATATGGCAACAAAAACACACACTCAGAAAGTGTAATTTTCTGCACCTCCATTCAATTTATGAGTATTGCCACAAAATAGTAATAACTTATTCTTGAAAGGACAGAGGTAGACTAACATGAAAAAACATAAGCTAAGGTTCCAGTACTCTGTTTGGATTTTGGGAGGTAGGCTGGAAGCTTTTCTGGGTGGGTATTATGGGATTTTGACTATGCTTTAGCTGGCTCACATATTTTACACTTGACTAGAAGGTTCACGAATTTCCTTGAAGTAAATATTTTGGCTGTATGAAATATGATGTTGATCAAGATAAAAGTAAATATAAAAAAAAAGGCAAAGAGATTAAAAGGAATTTAAAGGATATTTTCAGAAAAAAACCCAAGATTCATAAAACATTTTTAAAGATCTTATCAAGACTAAACATGCTCCACAAGCTTTGGTTTTATTAACAGCCCATGGATGAATAGGCTGACAAATATTAAAAGTAACTTGTTTATTAAAGATGTAAAACCTGAAACTTTGTTATAACCTTCATCAGGCAAAGACCAAAAAACCCACATATAATTACAAAAGAAGGGCCACACGAATCAGTAAGATCCAAACCCATAAAAGTTCTGACATTTTCTGTAACACTGTTAACCCTACAAAACTACCTGGTCTTGTTTTTTGGATCGGGACAAACTGAAAAGATTCATGCTTTTGTCAGTTACTTCCTGATGATCAAAGAAATACGAAAATCAAGGCCCATTTTTCTTAAACTTCAGTATTTTTCTCCAGGGAAAAAGCGGTCACATCATCACTTGAAACTATAATTAAGGAAACTCAGGCTTGTACTTAACATGTATCCCAAGGGTTTTTTTGGCAGGAAGATATTAACTGATAATTCTCTCTTTACAATAAAATAATACTAGACTTCCAATCTATGAAGATTAAATATGGATGTTGGGGTGATACAGTTTTTCCAAAGACAAACTGATTAAGGTGCATGACTCTCGGCAGCATTAAACACCAGCGGAGACCCCACAGTTAGGAACAGATGCACACAGAAATCAATATAACTGTATAACCATACCCCAAACTAAACTAAGCATGTCCAGAGCTACTGTTTTGGTATGTGTCATAACCAGAGTAAAATATTAATTTTAGAAATTATACTTCATTATGCAGTCCTGACTACTTCTAAAGATACTATGTTATAGCATATAAATCAAGCTACTTCTATTAACTAAATTATCCATTAAAATAATGGACTGCTAAACAAAAGAGTTGCTTTTCAGTAATCATAGAACATCCTGAGCTGGGAGGGACCCACAAGCATCAGCAAGTCCAACTCCTGGCTTTCCACAAGGCAACCCCCACTAATAACACTGTTTCACTTGAAATTAATATTCCTCTTAGAACACAACATCCCATTCCATATACAGTTAGCTTTTCTCAATAATTGCCATTGCTATTAAAATGGCTTTTAATATACTAAAACAGTAAGAAATTATTTATTTCACCTACCAGTTCCAAAATCATATGACACCTAGAATTCCAAAATTTAAGTTACAGTGAGGAAGCTGCTGAAATGAAATTTTGAACATGCTTCTTGTTTTTCCCTCGCACCATGTGGTAATGGAAGAACAAGGTTGGCTCAGTGCAGATTTAAGTACACTTTAACAAAGAAAACAATACTAACAAGCTGTTGAAGATGTGCCGTATCACTCAATTCACTTGCTTGGCACTTTATGAACAAGAAAGCTCAGCCAATTCTTTTCCTGCTCTGATTTCTGACAACAGGGATTGAGAGAGGGGATAGCAAAACCCAATATTCTTAAGACAGGGCTTACATTTAAGGCTTACATTTTGTTCTTGAAATTTATAGCATAAAAATAGCTCATTATAAACCTATTATAAACTATAAAACTGCTCATGATCTCGCAATCATCTGCAAAGTTGGTACTTGAAACGCTTCCCCTTCCCACTTTATTTTAGAAGTAATGATGAAGTCATGCCTGCTACTCACAGGTCAGGCAGAAAAGACTAGCTTTGCTGAGGCATATTTACCAGGTTACTCTCCACTGACAATTTATCTGAACAGGCACATTGCACATTTCTGAGGCATCAAGTTCAGAACCACTATATTGACGCTTTTATTTTTATGCTAACATCACCATGGCCAATGTTTGTTTTCAACTGCAGTTTGTTGTCAAACTGTTTCTGCCACTGTATTGAATTTCAGGTTAAGAAAATCCCATAACCAAAGCAATTTTGTCATTAGGAGACTAAATGCTTCTCCTGTAATTACTCTGAAATATTTGAAAAGGATGCCAGTACTATAATATTTAGAACACTGTGGTTCTGCAACAATTCTCAGCTCAAGGCAGCCTGAGAACAGTTGTGACCTTTCATGACTTTGGAAAAAGTATGCTACATTTCTATACTCCTCCCATCTACACTCTCAGAATACTATGAAGTAAAAAACCAAGATACATTCCTTTTTTTGCCTTTTTTTTTTTAATACAGCTCAATACTTCATACTTATCTTTTTGCTACAGATTCCACAGCTTGCAGCCTGTTTCTTTCAAGATATTTGCTGCATCTTACTTGTCAATGAACATCCAGGAAAACTGCAAGTTATTTAAAAAAAGATACATCATAGCAAAAAAAAAAAGCAACCCCTATTCTTCAGCTCCTTTGACTTCCACCTTTGGTGTTTACACTTGCCAGTTTTCTTGTATGTAATGTGGCTATTTTAAACCTTTTTCAACTTCTTAGCACCTACAGGAATCCCTTCTTGCTTAGCTGTACCACTTATTGAGTTCTGTCTCTAGACATACTATTACATTCACACGAGAGGAGCCCCACAGGATTTGTTGTCACAAAAATGCATATTCGTTCATTCAACAACGTAATTGTAATATTCTAGGACTTCAGACTAAACACCTTCCCCTCCCTCAAAATCTAGCATATGTAATAGAGAGTAATAGAAGACTATGAATAGCATGAAGATGAATCAGGTATTTTAAGTTTTCATAATAGAGGAACTTAAGAACTTTAAAAAAAAACATATCTTATGCAACAATTAAAACACAATATATTGCAGAAAAATATTAAATGCATAAAAAATAGGTACTCAGAAAAGACAAACTCAGAAAAAAAATCCATCAAGAACTATTAAACTTGTTTTAAAAAAATCCCACTTTTGGCTCAGGAATATACTGGTGACTGAATGAGAGAACAGAATCTGAGCACTGCACTTTGTACGCATCACCTGCAGTCAGCACGAGACAGGGTCAGAAACACTTTTGATTTTTACAGTCATAGAATCAGAAGGGTTTGGATGACAAGGCACCTTTAAAGATCATGTAGTTCTGATCCCCCTGCCATGGGCAGGGACATCTTCAGCTAGATCACATTGCCCAAAGACCTACCCAACCTCACCTTGAACACTTTCAGGGATGGGGCATCTACAACCTCTCTGGAAAACCTGTTCCAGTGTCTCACCACCCACAGAGTAAAGCATTTCTTCCTCATGTCCCATCTAAACCTACCCTTTTTCAGTTTAAAACTGCTGCCCCTTGTGCTGTTACTGCCAACACGTCTTGGTAAAAAATCTGTCTTTCTGACAAAATCCTGTTGTATATCTGGAAGGCTCCCAGAGCTTTCTCTTCCCCTGTTTGAACAACCCCAGCTCTTGCAGCCCATCTTCATACAAGATGCGTTCCAGCTCTCTGATCATTTTCATGGCTCTCTTCTGGACCAGCTGTAACAGATCCATGTCTGTCTTCTAGTGGGGATCCCAGCACACTACTATGGATGGGGTCTCACAACAGTGGCAGAGAGAGAATCACATCCCTTGAACTGCTGGCCTTGCTTGTTTTTATGTAGCCCAGGATATCATAGGCTTCCTGAGCTGCAAGTGTACATTGTCAGTGCATATTCTCATTCTTCATCTAATATCCCCAAGTCTTTCACCACAGAGCTGCTCTCAATCCATTACTTCATCACACAATCTATACTGAGACTACTCCACCGTTACAGGTAGGAGACCTTTCATTCAGCCTTGCTGAAGTACAATGAGGCTCATATTGGCCCACTTCTCAAGCCTGCCAAGACCCCTCTGGATGTCATCCTTTCCCTCAAGCACATCAACTGCACCACTCATTTTGGTGCCATCTGTGAATTTGCCAAGTGTGCACAGAATTCCACAACATCATTAGTAGATACTGACAGTGCTGGTCCCAGTACAGACCCCTGAGGGACATCATTGATTACTGATCTACATTTGGAGATTGAATCATTGATGGCAACTCTGAATGTGGCCATCCAGCCACTTCCCTATCATCCATAAAATCTGTATCTCTCCAAGACTTCTGCAAGGGACTATGTCAAAACCCTTACAAAAAGTCACAGCAGATGGAGTAGATTATCAGTAGCTCTTCCTTTACCTACCAGTACAGTCACTCAGGCACAGAAGGCCACTGGATTAGTCAGGCACGATTTGCCCTCTGTGAAGCCATGCTTGGTGTACATTTGGGACATGTTGGCTGTCTCTAACCACCTCTGTACCCACTCGCCAGGACACAGCTGGCAGAAGGCGTGTTCCATGGTCGTACCAGACACAGAGATGAGGCTGACTGCTTAGTAGTTTTCAGGGGCCTACTTATTACCTTTTTAAAAACTGGTGTGAATTTTCCTTTTTTCCAGTCACTGAGTTAATTTAATCCTTTTTTTTCCCCATGTTTAAAGAATTGGGTAGAATGCTTCCAAGTCCTCATCAAACTTTGACCCAGAATGACAGTCATGTCTAAACAATATATTGAGTCTTTGAACTGCAAGTCCTAAAACTAGTGACTGTCACACAAGAGGATTTAATAAAGAGGGAAAGGGAAGAGAAAGCCTTGAAGAAAGGCTGAAGCTGGACGCAGAAGTGGGAAAATGCACAAGAAATCAGAAGACCTCAAGGTACTGACAAATTGCATAACTACTAGTCACAGTGATGTGAAAGTATCTGGCCAAAGAGAGAAATACCTTAGTAGCTCACATTACACTACAGAGTATGAAACAGAATGGCAAGACTCATTACATATTTTTAAGTATCCCAATAAGAACACTTGGCATTGGATTTCATTGTCATTAAGAACTATTTTGGAGCCCATCACACACCCCTACAAAAGATTTAAAACTCTCCAGCTTTACTATTGCCAGGCAACAGCCTGTTCCACTGAACAGAAGTCATCGCTCCAGGTTATTTTGGGTGGATGAACTCCAAATTCCCCATAATTCAGGCCATGTCACCACTCATGTTCAAGAAAAATGGTTGAACTTGTGCTGCAAGGTGATGGAATCTGATCACTTTTGCTTAAAAAAGTGATCTTGGAACAAGTATACATAAAATACAAATAATATTTTTCACTATTTTAAAACAAAATCATCTAATTCACTTTTGTATGGGGCAAACACCTCCATCATCATGTAACAAAAGTACTTTAAGAAGTTTAACTAATGTAGATATAAGTTTGATCTATTACTTTTTTTCTCATAAAGAAAGAGGGAATTTTTCTGAAGAAGAAAAAAAAAAAAAACAAACAAAACACAACCAGAAAACCCCACCGAAAAAAAAAACCACCAACCCCCCCCCCACAAAACCAAGAGAAAAACACCAAAATGAACCAACCAACCAAACAGTTTTACACACTGTATCTTTTCTTAGACTCAACTAGTACTAAAAGCAGGTCCTTTCAAGTAGTCTCTTACACTGCCAATCAACTCATCTAGACAAATCTACCTTATTTTAAAAAGGGGCTGGGGACAGGAATCTTTTGAACTTGCATCTGCAACTCTCACAGCAGAAGCCTTGAAAAAAGGCAAGGGTATTCTGCAGTATCTACTTCTCCCTGAGACCATACGGGCTAAATTCAGGAAGTTAACACCTGTAACATTCCAGGCTATTCCATGTGCAAAACAACAACTGACAGCAGAGACGAAGTACTTAGTGCAGAACTAGCTTCGTAAAAGGCTAAGACATCCACTGATCTCACAGCAAGGCAAGTATTAGTAGATCCCTGAATGTTCAAGCAACCACAGTGGTTTTCATGTAGCCTGTTGTTTGCCTTCCTCTTAATTAAACAACTCATTAAAGATCTGGTTTTAACACTCAGAAACAACTGGATGAGACTAAAACTTCCTTCTGTACACTTAATTATGCCTTTGACTGACACTTTGTACACCTTAATAAAATTCTACAGAATCACAGGTTGGTGTAGACTTTGAGGGACCTCTGGAGAGCATCTGGTTCCATCTCCCTGCTTAGGCAGGGCCACCTACAGAAAGCTGTCCAGGACCACGTCCAAACAGTTTCTGAATATTTCCCAAGATGGAGAGTCTGCAACTTCTCTCAGCAACCTGTGTCAGTATTCAGCAGCTCTCACAGTAAAAAAATAATTTTCATCACTGACAGTGAAGTTTTCCCTCAGGCCAGAAAGCGAAAGATTGTGAGAACTTCTCTGCTTTGCCCTGCATTTTTGACCACATGCAACATATAACCCTGAGTATGGTACTTACCAGGATCAATATTTGAACTTTTAACTGAAAAAACACAAGAAACCCCAAACACGCTTATACATCTTGGTGGTTTACAGTAGACTTTCAGTAACAAAGGTTATGAAAGAAAGACCACAATATAGTATTTACCAGAAGATGTTAAAGTTTTTCTTCCCAATGTGAAATTTTTCTCTTTTGGAATTTAGAATCTATTCAACAAAACAACAAAAAGCCAACAAAAACCACCCCCCCCCCCATTTCTCAAAATTTTCTATAAATCAACAATTCAGTTATAATTTTAAATTAAGTATTTTCCTGCTTTACTATTTCATTTACTACTGAAAAACTAAAAAAAAAGTGCTTAAATATCTCACTATGGAAATAACTAGGAAAACCACTGTTCATGGAACAGAAATATGACACAAATACAAAACCAGTTATTTATTGTGATTTTTTATTGTGATTTTAGAAGTTTTTTTTTCCTAGAAACTCAACTGTCTTGATTGAAGGGGTTTGATTGAAGGAAAACGTAACTTCTTTTCCCTAGCAATGTTAGAGGACCTGAATCAATGCATGGGATGTGTTCTTCACTCAGCCTTCTCCTTAAAATTTTCTGGACATCCTCCACACAGCTCATTTCTAACACCTATTTCTACTGCTCATTTGTGGCAAATGGACTACTTGTGGAGAGTTCAGCTTATTTTCAAGACACTTCACACTGGCAAGCTCAGGTACTGCAGAAAAGAAATATCAGTCTGCAGATACTGAGGTAGCTGAGCTGTTTGTTTTTCAAAAGGTTTCCTGTAATGATGCCTGGGAATAACAAAAAAAAAAAAAAAAGAAAAACAAACAACAACATTTCAAATTAAAACCAGCAATCCCAAGGAAGTTAACAGCCCTGATCAAGTCAGCTAATTCTATTAAGGTGGCAAGCAAAGCTTATATTTTAGCATGTTTGCAATTTTCATAACCATTCTCTCCTTGGAATCTCAACATATTAGCATTAAGGACTGCACATCATGTTCTTCCCTTTCCTTTCCATTCTACCATGTCTCCCATTCCCAGAGTGTAGAATCAGGAAGTTTCATAGGACAGAAGCAGAGATAAGTAAGAGAAGGAAATTACAACTAATCTCTTGCATTCAAAAGCTTGTTCTTTCTCCATAACATCAAGTCCTGGGGGAGAAATAGTACCTCATTGACAAAGGAAAGGAAAAAAAAGTCAGAATACTTATAGGGGTGGAGCACCTCTTCTGTGAGGAAAGGCTGACAGAAATGGGGTTGTTCAGTCTGAAGAAAAGAAGGCTCTGGGAAGACCTTATAGCACCTTCCAATACCTAAAGGGGCTAAAAGAGACTTGAAGAAGAACTTTCTGCAAGTGTAGTGATAGGACAATGGGGCACGTAGTGATAGGACACTGGGGAATGGCCTTAATAAGAAAGAGGGTTTTTTACAATGAGGGTGGTAAAATACTGGAACAGATTGCCCAGAGAGGTGGTGGATGCCCCATCCCTGGAAACATTCAAGGCTAGGCTGAACAGGACTCTGAGCAACCTGATCTAGTTGAAGATGTCCCTGATCATTGCAGAGGGGTTGAACAACATGACCTTTAAAGATCCCTTTCAATCCAAACTATTCTGTGTTTCTATGATTCACTGCTGCCAAAAAATTATGGAAATAGCCATGAGACCTACTGGGAGCAGGGTGTTAGAGAGTGGGCACAATGAAGAGGAATTCAATGGCCACAAAATGTAGTCTAGTTAGCATACAAACACTGTATGACTAAGGCTTGGCTTGTCCAGGACCATACTTGTGATTCACTGCCCTTTTTTCATCCTCAAGTTACCAACCTCAATCCCTTTATTTTCCAAAAAGCATCATATGCAAGCACAGGTAGGGTGAATATAACCAACAAAGATGATATTCAGACTCTCTTGCTCTAATACCTGCTAGTGTGTACTGAATAGTAGTACACCATCAGTAAGCAGAGAAGAAACCTACATGCAGAAAGGTTTTTCCAGCACCCCCAAATCTGGGCTGTTCCCAAAGTAAGCTTCCTATGGAGCCCCCTATCAAAGTAGAGACTTCTGTCTATGAAAACCATCAACCAGCACCTTCCTATCAAGAAAAAACGTGTTCCAAGGTAAATAGGACTGCAGCTGCTCAGCTAAAGCTAACCAAACTTCCCTTTGAACCATTACAGCTAAATACAAGGTCAAGATTTTAATTCTGGTTACCCAGATTAATGCTTGTGTTACACTCCTTAAACAAGCCAGTTTTAGTGTCATCTTACTCGCTAATTTACTCTTTCAACATGCCATTCCATGCTGAGAAGTACCATAGCAGACAAAATACTCCCAACTGCAAATTTCTTACTACTAAACTATGTTAGTAGTTATGTCCCCTCAAAAACATTTCAATCCAAAAGAACAATTTTTTGCCCGGTAAACATTTGTCATCTTAGCATATGATTATAAAAACCAAACCATTTAAGAGTCAATATGATACTAATGTTTGCTTATGCAGACTTGACAGCAGTTAAACATGATGTGTTTTTCCTAACAGTTTTATATTAAAACTGTGCCTATAGTTAGGCTGTTGTTGAGAAGAGTTTATTGTAACTACTACAATAGAAGACTTTTACTTCTATGACATAAACCCAAGCTTAGGTAAGTAGTTATCAAGCTGACAAAGATAACTCCTGCCTAAATCAAGTTTTATCTGAAACATTAAAAGTCAGCAAATTTTACATAAAGAGGTGTCCTTGTGGGACACTGCTGAGACCTTGCACAGAGTTTACTGTAAAACTAAGCTCAGTTATCCAGCCTAGAACCTTTTAATAGCTCCTTTCCCAACTACTAGACCAGCATAACCAAACAGGCATTTCATAATACATAACGAAAGTTCAGCAGCAAATACTAAAGTACAGTCACCAGTTGGCTTTATCTTTTTATTTTAAAGCAAGCCACAGAAATTATGTGAAAGCACACCTTATTCCACTCAATCTCTTTGCAGAGCTCAAACTTTTCAGGGAACAACTTTATGAGCTAGTGCAGAATGCAATGAGTAGTTCCATGTGAATGCATGCCAGGACACAAGGTATCCCATATTGTACACAATACAATACACAAGGTATCACATATTGCCACTTCTCATTCTACATCCTCAAAAGAAGATTAGGAATACTGGCTGGTTGGAAAAAGCTTTTTTGTGCTGTCTTTTAAACATATCAAAGCTCTAACAACAAAGTCTCGTGTTTTCTTCTGGAGCCTATAAGTCTTTAGTAAGACAGAGGACAGAAATATTTAAGTATAGTTTATCAAATACAAACAGTTCAATTTCAACTGACACCACTGGTAATATTAATTCAATGTTTAGCAAAAAATGTCAGCTATTTTAAAATCTGAATTTTAGTTATAAGTGTAATATATTTCCTTGCAGTTAAGGGTTTAATGTTCATTACAGAAGATTCTGAAGAAAGAGTGCTAATCTAAAATCATCTGGTATTCTTGTAATAGGAAAAAAAAAACAACAAACCAAAACAAAGCCACAAACAACCACCACAAACAGAGCAAAACCATACAAACAAGGAAAATTCAAAAACTTTGTCAGAGCACTCACCCGCAACGCTGGTAATGGTAACAGGAACTCCTTGAACTTGAACACCTGCAGCACTCAGGTTGGCAACACTTACAGTTTGAAGATTAGGTACTGAAGCAAGCTGGGCAGCATTCAGAGTGATGGGGGTACCAGCAACAGCCACCGGAGCAATCTGGGCAATGGTTGTGCCACCACTTGAAGACACAGGAGTAATGGTTAGTTGTTGGGGTAACCCAGCATTTTGAACTTGCAGATTTGAAAGGCTTTGCAGATTCTGAACCTGCACAGTTTGCCAGCTGATCTGTCCTGATGGTGTTAAAGTTGGAGCCCTGATGAGCACCTGAGTTGGGCTCACTGCCTGCAGCTGAACATTCTGCAAAGGCTGCTGCTGGATGGTCTGTATAGTCTGTCCTGACTGGAGCTGAAATGACTGCGGAGGAATGGCCTGAATAATCTGCTGTTGAGGCTGCTGGATCTGTATCTGCTGCAGAATAGGCTGACCTACGATCTGGACCTGTTGAAGGGAACCTGACTGATCCTGGACATTCTGTAGTCCATTGGACTGAAGCTGACTGGAGCTCTGGGCTTCGGAGTCTGTAGCAGTTGTTTGAGGTTCTTCAGACGCCTGCTCTGAGCTGCTGCCTGGTGTGCTTGTGTACTGGCCTGTTTCTGCAGAGCTTACCAGTGTGTCACTGCTAGTCAGAGACGTTGAGGCAGTGGTTGTAGCGGTGGAAGATGAGGAAGGAGACTCTGGCATGGTACTACCAGAGGCAGAAGTGACAGGTGTAGATGCCAGCTGATTTCCATTGGAAACTCCACTCTCCGTAGACTGGCCAACTTGCCCGGAACTTCCTCCAGTGGCAACGTTGTTAATCACAGGCAAAGCCAGGGTTACCCCACCAATGTTTATAGGCAGCGTTGTTACAACTTGCGCCTGAGTACCAGGAATAGTTTGCAGTTGCAGCGGTATGGAAACACCGGGCCTAATTTGGACTGGAACTGTCTGATTTGCTAGGTTTTGAGCAATAACATTTCCTGAAGCTGTCCTGTTTGCAGTTGTGAGGATAGCTTGATTATTCCCTGCAGGAATAAGCTGAATTTGACCCTGTATATCTTGTAGACCAGTAGCGTTGGATGGATTGATTTGACCTTCCGTCGTCTGAATCTGTGGAATCACTTGGTACTGGACGCTACCGCTTGGATTCTGTACTTGAATGACTTGGAATTGTCCAGGGGTCGTTGTAGAAGAGTTGCCTGATTTGGTTTTTGAAGGAGATGCACTTCCATTGTTACTGCTGGAGGGACTTGCTGCACTTGAGGCAACAGAAGATCCTTGCTGAGCAACATTATTGTCTTTTGAAGCAGAAGGAGCAGCGGCAACGAGCTGCCAAGCGTTTCCAGCTAGCTGAGTTGTTACCAATTCCAACTGCTGAGGCTGATTCTGAAGCTGCACCAAACCTTGATTTGGGTCTATAATAATCTGCTGCTGTCCAGTTCCTTGATTCTCACCAGGAGTTCCTATTTTGCTGCAAGTGGCTGCTAGCAAAGCGAGAGGTGAAGGCTGAGAATCCTATCCATAAAAAGAGAACACAGAAAGGATTCAGGACACGAGTGCAAGTATGGAGCATCTGAAATCAGCATTAGGGTTTGCACCTTAAGGTGGAGGAAGCAAAAAAAAAACCCAAACAAGGTGCTTCTGCAGAGACCAATGATACAGCTCTGAATAAGGAAGTATGAATTGCTGTAAATAATCTTTAAACATAGAGCTCTTAAAAGTCTCTAATTATCAATGATTATGTGACAGCCAAGACCTCAACTGTGTCATCAATTCAGTCTTTTTCCCCCCCTCAAAATAAAGGAAAAAAATTAAAAATGCTTCTATTACATGGAAAGCAGCTGATCACTGCAAAATGCAACCAAACAAACGTGTCCAGGCAGTAAAAACACTGCACCCAACCAACTGTGTTTCATCCAACCCAAAGAAATATGCCCTGAGCAGGAAATGCTGTTAGCTGAACATTTCATTTTAAATGCTAATAGTTTGGGCACTTCCCTATTCGGATGAGTGTTCTTTACCTGTGAGCCTCCAGTTTTCCCTTTTTTATTATTATTGTTGTTATTCTCTGCCTCGGGAGATTTCTCTCCCTCTGTGGGCATAGTTTCCTCCTTCTTTTGATCTGCAAAAATATCAAGTGTAACAGGTTAATTATTCACCTTCATTTATACAATAACAAAACCTACAAGCATATCCTTTTCGGTTCCCAGCTTGTCGCTTTTGCCTCTTCATGAAAACAACACTACAAATCATTATTACAAAAGAACGAGTCCTAAGAAACGTGGTTTGAAACCCAACCCATGGGGGCTGGAGAGTTAACACCCAGAAAGGGGAGGTTTGGTTTCCTCTCCCAGAGACAGCAGGAAAAAACCACCCACAACCCTCCTCCTCCTCCTGCCCCCTAAAGCATCGACGGCCACTGAGTGGCCGCCGATGCTTTAGGGGGCAGGAGGAGGGTTGTGCATGGGAGGGAAAGAGGGAGGAAAAGAGGAATGAAGGAGGGAAGGATGTGCACAGGAGGGAGGGTTAGCGAAGAAAGGGGGAATGGAGGAGGGAGGTACGGAGGAGGCAACCGGAGGGGCAGGCAGGAGAGGAGAAGAAAGGGGGCATAGAGGAAGCAGCACGGATGGGCGGAGGGGCAGCGAGAGAAGAGCGGGGTAAGAAGGGGGAGAACAGAGGGAAGAAAAGGGGGAACCCGGGAGGGCGGGATACAGGGGGGATGAAGGGTGGAGGGAGGAGCGGAGGGAGGGAGGGGTGTGCACAGGAGGGAGAGAGGGAGGGGGTTACATACCGCTCATCCCGCATTAATGCCCCGCTGAGGCGCCGCTCTAGGGGGGAGGAGAAGGAGGAGGAGGAGGCGGAGGGTGGGGTGGGGGTAGCGGGGAGAAGGCCGGTCGCAGCCGGAGCTGGGAGGAGCGGGACGGCCTATTTTTCCACGAATGGCCGCCGCTGGGCTGTGGCGTAGCTGCCTCTCTCTCCGCCCGCCGCTGCCGCCGGCCTCAGCCCGCCGCCTTGAGTGACAGCTGGGGCCCGGGGTGGGCGGCACGGGGGCGGGGCCCGCCGGGGCCCCAACGACGCCCACTGAGCAGGAAACCGAGCCCAGCCGCCGGCCCCTCGGTCGCCCCGCTCCGCCTCAGCCCGGCTCCCCACGCCGCGGGCACAGGGGGCGGGCCGGGGGCGGGCCGCGGCCCAGGGCCCTCGGCCTCCTCCTCCTCCTCCTGCTCCCGGTCCTCTGCCCGTCCGCGCCGCGCCGCGCGGGAGGGGGCGTGGCCGCCGAGGCGCGCGCGCTCCGCGGGGGCGGGGGCGTGCGGGCGGCCCAGGCTTCCGCGCTCGCGCCGCTCGCTTGACAGCGCCGGGCGGAGGGGCGGGCGGGGGGCGGAGCCTCGGGCGGGGCGGGGCGGGGCCCGGCCGAGCCCTCAGCCCCGCGTCCCGCCGCGGCTCTGGCCGGTGATGGACGGCGCGCGCGCCCCGCTCGCCAGCGAATCCGGCGAGGGGGCGGGCGGGGCCGCGCGCGGCCGCCGGCCAACCCGGTGGCGCCCGCCCGCCTCGCGCGCTCGTAACTGACAGCGCGCGGGAAGCCCCCGAGCCGCCGCTTCCCCTGAGGCGCGGGCCCCGCGCCCGCTGCCCCGGCTGCGCAGGGAGCGGCGGGGAGACGCCACTGCCGCTTCCACCCGGCGGGCAGGGCCTGTTCGCTCTGCCGGCGCCGCGCTCCTTTGTAACAGCCTGCCGCGCCAGCCCTCTGCCTGCGGGCGGGGGAGGGGGCTCGGGGACTGCGTCCACACCTGCTGCGTGGAGGCGGGAACTGCTTCCTCCCTCGCCATTGGCTCGGCCGCGGCGCTGGGCACACGCGGCACGCCGGGATATGTAGTTCTGGGCTGGCTCTGGCGGCGAGCGCGCATGCGTGGCGGCGGTGGCCGGCAGGTGCCTTCGGGGCGGGTCGGCGCCGGGCCCTCAGCGCTCGGCCTCGCTGCGGAGGCGCAAAGCGGCGGTCGGTGTCCGGCTCGCTGGGCTGGACTGGACTGGGCTGGGTGTTGCTCGATTAAAACCAGATTAATTCCCGTGCTGCTGTTCTCTGCGGCTTCGGCCTCGCTCAGGCTGACTGGCTTGGAGCGATAGCTGGGCGAGGCGAAGCCGGTCGTGGCAGCTGTGGTAGATCTACAATAACCGCCTCCATGGCAAAGCCTGTGGAGCCTTACTCAGATTTGGAAAAATCTTACTTAGCCTTATTCAGATTTGGAAAAAAAAATTGGTGCATCTGTGCAAATTTTTGTCCGTTCAAATTTTCTATACTGAATGCCTGATTTGTTTGTCAAGGGCAAAATCACCAGCCTCTGTGATGATTGGTGGCACTAAGCACCTCTCCTACAAGGGAAAGCTGAGAGATTTGGATTTTTTCAGCCTGGAAAAGAGAAAGCTTAAGGGTTAACCTTTTTTCAGCCTTCCAGCACCCAAAAGGAGCCTGCATGAAAAATGGAAAGAGACTATTTGCAAGAACTATTTGTAGTGACAGGACAACGGGGGTACAGCTTCAGTTTGAGAATAGGTTTAGATTAGATACTAGGAAAAAAAATCTTTTTTTGTGAAGGGGGTGAGGCACTGGAAGAGGTGGCCCAGAGGAGTTGTGAATGCTCCATCCCTGGAAGTGTTCAAGGCTAGGTTGGACAGAGTTCTGAGCAACCTGACCTAGTGGAATGAGTCTCAGATGGCAGAAGGGGTGGAACTAGATGATCTTTAAGTTCTCTCCCTATGCAGGCCATTCTATGATTCTGTGATAAATCAAAGACGAAAGTACCAAAGCAGTTCTTTTACCAGCTGTTCAACAGTTTCATCCTTCAAAGGGAGGAGGCCACCCTTCCCTCAATCCCTACTCCAGACCTCCAACAAACCCTTTGGAAGAGAGGAAATGTAGAAGTACCATTGTAGAGTAAGAAAGTGATAGACATAAGTATGATACAGGCTGTTTCCAGACATTGTACAGACAGAAAACACAGGTCACAAGTAGGAAATCACAGGACAGAATAGTTTGGGTTGGAGGGACGCACAAGGATCATTGAATCCAACTCAAGTGTTACATTGTCATGGCAGTGAATGAATGATGTTTGTCCCTGTGAACATAACCTAGCCATGCTCTGAATCTCTGCTCTGTTATGTTGTATTGTAGTGGCGAGACACCAGAACAGACCAGCTGGTGGGCCAAAGGAACTTCCTTCACAGGAAGTTTTTGGGAAGTGAGGATGTGCATGAACCAGGCTGCTCTGGGAGTATTTGATTCCACCTCAGTGGTTAGACAGAGTAGTTTTCTGAACTCCATCACAATTCTGTAGTTCTGAAGGTTTCTATTTTCTAAAGAGACAATTTTCTTGTGTGTCAGTCAGTGTGGTGTGGTTTTATGCATTGCTCCATACTTTTGAAAGTTTTACCCACTGTAGTAGTGAAAATTTAAAACTACATTACTAAAATTAGCCCATTTCTTAACAACATACCAAAGAAAGATACACAGAATATCACACATAACATAATTAAGATTGCTTCTTCTTTCTTTTCTACAGTGTAAATATATTTCCACTTTCTTCCTCCCCCAAACTGTCCAGCGCAGTTTTTGTGAGCTAGGATTCTGAGGACATCCCACTATTGTGCTTTTAAAGAATGTAATTAAAACTTCTTTCTTTCATCTGTAATTTCCCCCAAACTGCTTGAATTCCTGCTCTATCTTTGTGACAATTTTTCTTTTTGTTTCACAGCAACAACGGTTGGGAAGGGATCATGATCCCACAAATGCTGAATTATTTGTGTTCAGACAAGCAAGTGGTAGTAGCTCACAGTTTACAGACCAGTCAGTGCCAGGAAGCAGCAAGACAAGGGCTTCCTCCTTGGAGAGTCCACTGCCAAGGCAGGGCAGTGCCCTCCTGTTCAGGGCATCACCTTCACATCCAAGCAAGTCTGAGGTAGTAACAGGACCTGCTGGTGATCCAGTGGTCATCAGATGAGCAGGAGACTGGGCCACCTCCAGCACAGGGCCAGGGCTGAGCTCCATGAGAGCTCCAGCCCCTGGACAGTGTGTGGGAGTGTATGGTCAGGCAGTTCAGAGCACCAGAGCTTTCCTGTGCGCTCAGGTCTGGCAAGCAGAGTATGGGGCACCTCCTGAAGGAGGGGATGTATGAAGAACAGGAAAATGTGCTATCCAGGTCATGCTCCTTTTTTTTTTTTTTGTGAGAGACGGAGGTTTTAAGTCCTATGTATCTTTTAAACTTTTACTGGATTTCCATCTGAGGCTGTAGGTACAGTGCTTTTGAAAAATTTGCTCTAGGGTGCAAGAGTAAAATCCATCTCAATTGAAGTGACAGATAAAATATGGTGGTGGTGGTGTAGGTGGTTTCAGTAGGGGCACCGTGATTTTCATTTTTTATTTTTACCATCCATAGTTACTCCTATACCACCTACTCTTTCCCAAATTCCAAATGTCACTCTTGCTCAAATTCTTTCTGCCAGCTTAAGGTTTCTGAGTCTGCCCCTTTCAGCATTGTTCCCACATGAACCTTCCCTTTGCACCCTGACATGGTTGTTCTCTGTGGGCTTTGATTGAAGTCAGCAGTAGTCACCTGTTGCATTATATGAAAGAAAGATCAGGTCTGAGGATGTACGTCTGTTGGCACAGGAGTTCCAACTGCTAATGGGGATCTATGAAAGTAAAACATCAGAAACAGGAAAAAAATAAGCGAAAGGCTTTCATTACCGCTTTCCTCAGGCTCAGAACTTTAGAAGTGTGTTGTCACCCAGGAAAAGAGCACAACATGGAAATGTGTGGGTGAGCAGAGACCCACTGAAATATGAGGTTCCTGGCAAGATGTAGCTCAGGCATAGTATCACATGAGGGTGGCTGGTTTGCACAACAGCCCAAACTAAGAAAATCCACTTAATGCTGAGTCTTTATTGCTTTGTGTCTCTCACAGTGTGTATATATTTTAACTACAAAGAGCTTAGCTCCTTGTTTTTGATACTTTATTATCCTTCCTCTCTGTTCGTATGTGCAGTTTTTCTGTCTCTCTTGTTTGTCAGTTCTTCTATGTTTTGTTTCTCTTTTCCTAATCTTTTAATTTTCTTTATTTTCTACAACATTTTTCTGTGTGAATTTAATTCCCTGGGTCTTGCTTTTCCCATTATTTTTTGCTACTTTCTTTCCTTGTTCTAATAGCCACCCATTTCTCCACCTCAAAAATATTCTCTCACCCCAAATCCCCACATGTTTGTTTTTTTTCTTTTTTTCTCCCCCTTTTTAAGCTCCTAAACTCTCTTCTTTATCACTTCTGGCTTGCTCTTTAAGCTGACTTTAGCGTTCATTGATTTTTCACCTAACACACTGACTGATGTTTTTGAACCTATTTAGGCATGACTCTAGAGCACAGTGGGGCTTGTAATGCTGAACGGAACAACATCAAATATCTTTACAAAGGGAAAAAAAAAGAGGGGGCGTGAAGGGGGAGGGAAAGACAGCTGTCTGCATGCTCTGGTTTCATTGGTTCCCTTCTCTGCCAGCACTTACATAGGTTGTGTTTGGACAGAGAGAGATGAGAGGCCGGCAGCTGCAAACAGCAGAGACAGTAATGACATGGTGGCTTCACAAAACTGTAATTCCAGTTGTAGGGGAGCTTCCATTAGATTAAAAGTGCTGCAGCCCTTAGACACAAGGTGCTGAACTACTATAAGACCACACTGTTTGACTGAAGCTGGAGGTGGTGGTGAGAATATTTATATAAACATATGAAGGAGTAATTTTTGTCTGCCAGGATTGTGTAAGATCAAGTATCACATAACCATATTTCTGAATGAAGCTTATTTGGCAGCCCAAAGGCTCTTTTGCCAGTGCTTTCATGCTCCCTTTGTGCTCTTGCTGCTGCTTTGCCATGGAATTCAAATGTTTCCCAAGAACTATATACAGATTTGGGTGCATATTTACTGTTATGCTTCTGGTGGTTTTGTTGTAAGCTGTCTCAACTCCATCAACAGCAGCTTTGAAGAATTTGGTGATGGCACAGCATTACTGATCAGACAGAGCCTGGACCAGAGCCACAGTGGAAATCATGCACTTGGCAAGCAAGCCCCTTCGGCATTGTTCCACATGATCCCAAGTGAACCAAGCAAGAGGTGTTTGACCTACTTGGATTCTGTGGAAAATATATATTGACAGCACCATGGGAACTTGAGCAATGATTTCTTTTGTAGCATCCTGTCTTTGCAAATGCATCAGCCTGGGGAACCTCAGACAGCACAGGACTGGATTAAGAATCTTTCCTTCAGGAAGACAAGGAGGAAATATGAATGCTTCAGTTCTGATTGCCATGGCCCTAACTTCTCCAAGCCTGAAACACAAAGTTTCCCTTGTACTGCATTCAATTGTACCTGCTTCTCACTCACCTGATGTTCTCCTAGGATATTCTCATGTCATTACTGTGTTGTAGTTGCTATGAGAAAGCAGGTATGTCTCAAGCACTGAATCAAACACTTATTCTGAACAGGATCTACGTGGCTCTAGACAGGGCCCATGCACTCTGCACCCTGCTACCATATCAGCTCTGACTATTGGATAAATTGTATCAGACATTGTGAAACTGAGTTTTTAGCTTAGGAAGGAAAGTGAAGTCTACCTGACATTACTCAAGACATCAGACTTCGTTTCTTGTCACAGTAACAGGTGACAGCTGCAATCCAGGACTTCAGCATATCCAAGGACACAGTGTGAGAATTGACTTCAGGACATTCACTGAGAAGCTTCCCCTACCAGGTAAAAAATGTGGTTTTCCAACACCCAGGATCATGTCATCCAGCACAGAGATAATCTGCATACCTTAAAGGAGTGATAATTGTCTTCTGTATTCTTTTCTATGCCAAATCTATCACAAGTCTGAAAACTAAAATCAAGTCTTGCCTGAAGTATGTTTGAACTCAGGGAGTTACTTGATTCTACTTGTCATTGCAATGAAGTATTTTTGGCTTCTCTCCTCCTATCCCAAGCTTCTGTCAAGTGTAATTCTCTGCAGACATTTTGCCTTCTCCTTTCCCCCAAGCAGAGAGCCCCTGTTGGCTGTGTGTGACATACCGTACCATCATCAATCCCAGATTAAGCAGGGAAGAAAAAACCTTGAGATGTAGTTCCTTCTGGTGAGGAGATAGATACTCTTAAATATGTAAAAAAAAATGTGTGAAAGCTACGTGTAGAATAAAATCTGACAAAAAATCAGGGACTTTTCTTTGAGGTAAACAAGTACACAACTTGACAGTGACCACTTAAAAGTAGTTAAATCAGTAACTGAAAAGGCCTTAGTGAAGATTGCCAGTGGATGAGCTCATGAGCCTGACTACCAGGGTGCAGGCACAGTGGCCCTGATGGGTCAGTCTGTTGATCTCAGTGTGTTGGGAGCTTGAGGGATCATTCTTGTGTCAGCGTGGCCAGGAGAGAGCTGCAGGATGTGCAGATACCCTGCATCTCCATGTATCACCAACCCTAGCTTCGTCTTCCATGGTTGTTACAAAAGCTTGCAACACAGTGACTCCTTCCTTTTGATCTAGAGCCTGGAGATCTGAACTCATGGATGTGGTGGTTTGACCCCAGCCAGCAAGTAAGTAACACTCAGCTACTCGCTCGCTGGCCCCCCTGCCCTGGTGGGATGGGGAGGAGAAACTTCTGGGTTTACATAAGAACAGCTTAATAATTAAAATAAAACATAAAACGTTGAACATCAAACATAAAAAAATAATAATAATAGTAATAATTAAAAGGTTGAGAGAAGAGCAAAGAGAGAGAGAGAAATAAAAATAAAACCCAAGAAAGACAAATGATGCACAATACAATTGCTCACCTGTTAACCAACATTCAGTCCAAGCCTGAGCAGCAATTGTCTCCTCCTGTCAACTCCACCCATTTATGTACTGGGCATGGTATTCTGTGGTATGGAATATCCTTGTGTCTAGTTTGGGTCAGCAGTGCTGGCTATGCTCCTTTCTGGCTTCTTGTGTACCTGTTCACTAGCAAAGCTTGGGAAACTGGAAAGTCCTTGATTTAGAGTAATTATTTCTCAGCAGCACCTAAAAGATCAGTGTGTTATCAACATTATTCTCATACTAAATGCAAACCCCACAGTACTGTACCAGCTACTAGGAAAAAAAAATAAATCTCAGCAGCAGCCAGGATAATGGAGAGAACGTTTTCCCCATCAGTGACTCCATCAGATGCAGCTGAGGATGTGTCCAAGTCTACTAACACTTCCTATCAAAATGGTTGTTTTAATTTCCTAAGTAACCTTGCTTGCTGTTGATTTTCAGTCACAAAATGCTGCCAGGGCACTGAGATAGGGGAACTGTGCTTTGGGTCTCTGCATGACTAGTTATTTCCTCTACTTGCTCAACAACATGCTCACACACTAGTCTTCTCACCCAAAAAGGGCTGAATTTGTCATTAATACTGTACTTCTCATTCTAGGAATCTCTTTTTGCTGCTATCTGTCCCACCTGCATTTGCAGAACTCTTCTCATAGAGCCAGATGTGATGCTCAAAAGGATCCTGTCTTTGTCATCACTGACAATATATGACTGCACAGAAAGTCATGTCTGATGTAACCAACTTTGCAGTCTCATTTTATGTAGCCCATTGTGTGCAGGAAACTCTTCTGGCTCAGGAAGTCTGCCTGCATCTGTGCTGCCACCGAAAGCATTGCTGCTCTGCCCACATACATGTTTTTTGCTCAGTTCATCTTCCAAAAATGGAGACACTGTGATGGCAGGTGTGGTGATAGGTCCAGGGCATTTTATATTAGTTGTTTAAAGTTGTTCAACTTTTACAGTTCAAAAACAGAATCAGAGAATATTCTGAGTTAGAAGGGACCCATCAGGCATTGAGTCCTACTCATGGACTCATGACCTCTCTCACCTACACCTTGCAGTGAAACCAGGCTGGCAGTTTACAAAGTATCAGAGGATGAGAAAGTGGGATGAAGTACAACCAGGATACTCTGTTACATGCCTGTAATACATGCAGGCATAAGCAGGACGCCCTATGTTCTGTGTTATTTGCAATTTGTAATCCAAATGTTGTATGTGGTACCAGTGACCCAGTTCTGCACAGGTCTTGTATTAATAAATGTAGATGAAAGCTGCATGAGGAACATGTCAATTACAAAGTCAGTTCTTGTTTAAGAAAGTAAACGAAACCTGGAAATTCAAGTCTACAAGTACAGCAGATGGAGGGGGGAATTTTTTTCTCCTTGAACTCTAATAGAAAAGAAAACAGTTGAAACCAGCACAGTCCAGAGCCTCAAATATGTTTTCTAATCTTGACTCTTCAATAGGATACCGTTTTACTTTCATGAAATGTCTGAGGAGAGGGAACTGAGGACATGAGCCATGGGCTCAATTTTTACCTTGCTCCAAGTCTCAGTGCATTTTATTGTAGAAGAATAACCCTTGAAAAAGAATTGCACTAACAAAGGTCCAGATAGAAGTAAACTTGTAGTAATAGATAATTTCAAGTACCCGGGATTAATGGCTCAAATACTACTGAAGGATATAGCTAAGAGTAGCAAATTCTTGTTACCACAAAGGACTGCTTTAAGCAGTAGGTGGCTTTGCTGGTGTGCAGGAGATTTAGTCCTAAGTAACAAATGAGATCTGATTTAAGAAGTAATTATAGCTGACTCTCTCTGTCACAGTAGCTGCAAGATAGTGAAGATTAGTGTAGTAATCTTAGCTGTAGAATGGGTGTCCACAGGCATAAAACCATGAAATCAAAGGCAAAGTATTTTAGAAAATAAAATCCTTAAAATCAACCTGGTAAATATTTAACTACATTATAGTATAATGATTAAAGAAGAAACATACTGCATTAGATAGTTTATTTGAGTAATAAATAAGCCTCTAAATAGTTAAAAGCAGCCCCCATGATGCCAGGGGAAAGCATCAAGAACAGTGTCATCTGAATTCTGTAGCTGATTAACGTGTCAGAGAGGTTCTGTGAGGAAATGTAAAATTCAAGTGGTCAGAAATAAATCTGAAAGAAGATAAATATTTGGAATCAAAGACCTGCAGGCATCAAGAGATGCATTAAGCTGTCTTGAGAGAATGGATCAAAGTCAGCAAGAGGTCTAACCTCTGCAGATGTTACTGTTTAAAACCAGCAGACCACCAGGGCATGTATTTCTGAATGGCAAGTCACTGTCAGACACTGTCATGAAAATATTTAGTACTAAAAAAATAGCTAATTTAAGTTACAACTTTCTGTTGCTTTGAAAATCTAACAAAAGTAGCAAGAATGAAAATTCAGCAGGATCCACTTGTTTGCCTCTTCCTCCAAGGAGTGGAGAAACTCTGATGAGTATTTTTCTAACCTCTTCTTAGAAAGTTGAATGGTGGAGATTATACCTCAGTTTTTGGGTAACCTATTTCTGTCTGTAGCTATCCTTGGAGTCAGAAGCTCTTTGTGTTTTACCCTAAACCTTTCCAGCTGCAATTAAAGCCAGCAAAGTTCTGCCATGTCTTCGTGTCATGAAGCACCATCATGAAGAGGGATCCCTGCTTTTCAGAATTTTTTACATATTGGAAGGTTGAGATATCACCTCCACACCTGCCATCAGCCTTTATTTTTTAGGGCAAATATTACCTCTCCTTTTTTCAATAATTTTCCATATTTTAAACCATTTTTAAAGTACTCTTCTTTATGTACTATTGTATGATACTATTATAGTACTATTGTACTTTTGTATGTACTACCCCAAACAGAGGCTTCTGAAAGGTGAGTAAAGAAAAACAATTACTAATTCTGCCTCACATATGACATATTAGAATGTCCAGGATGACTTTTTCTGTTTTTCCATCATTGTGGTATCATTGATTCTATTCAATATGTGGTTTATTCTAACAGCCAGGTCTCTTTCTACAGAGCTGTTAGTGCTCTCAATTTTGTATTTATGCATTTGATTTTCTTCTAGCCTCAATATGGTCCTTGTATTTATTGAGTTTCATCTTATTGATTACAGACCACTTCTCCCATTCATCAAAGTAATTTTGAATTCTAATCTTGCAGCTCCCTTGCACCCCTTCTCTTTGGAATTTTTTTTAGTGTCCTCCCCATTCCATCAACCAACTCGTGTGAAAATTTTGCACTGGATCAGATTTTAGCCAGATCCTGGCAGAATTCTATATTATATATTCTTTTTATTTGAAAACAAAATATAAATAAGTCTAGGAGTATTTTCTGCAAGCAATTATGCACATATTGTGTGCAGCAAATTAGCCCAGAACAAAATGTTTCTATACCCTGTTAATGAGAATGTCAAGTAAGGTAGTGCCCAAAGATTCCCATAAGTCAATACACATCTCTTCTACTGCCTTTTTTGCTACGAGCCAGATAATCTGTTAAAGAAAGAAAACACAACAGTTTATCAAACTTTTTTTTGCAACAAATCTTTTCTGCCTGTTTGTTTTTCACTGACCCTCCACGTGCTTTAAAAGTGTCAATTTAATAATTTATTAGAGTATTGTTCTTGATGTTGAAATGATGTTGACTGCTGATTTTTGATTTTTCGTTTCTGAAGATGATAGTTTATTCTCCCCTATTCAGAATACCCGTTGTTCAAGAATTCTTGGAAACAGTGATGGCAATGCAGTGTTATAAATGTTTTAATTCTAGGACTATTTCACAGAAAATATCTGAGGTAAATATTTACATACTGTGTGAACATAAACATCGTGTCTGTTCTTGATATTAATATTTGACACTTGCTTCAAAAGGGGAAAATTATGTAAACACTTTAAAAGACAAAATTTTCAAGACAAAAAATAAAGTAAAATAACTATTCAGAAGAAAAGTTGTATAACTACTTTATTAGTATTCCTTGTAGCTTTAAGAGACTTTTCCTTCTAAATATTGCTGGTGCTAATTAGAAGAAGCTAGTTAGATACTTACTAATTTTCTCTATCCAAACTACATTATAATAAATTACTGGTTGCCAAATTGCTTATTTGAAATAAGTCAGTGGTGAAAAGAAGTAAAATGTGAACAAAAGAAGAATAGAGATAGTAAGACATAGAAATATTGAAATATACTGTATTTACACACAACTGGCCATGTTTATCCCCTTACCCCTCAATTTTCCCGCTCTTGCTCCTCCCCAAATCACCTAAACATCTCCCTTTTCCTGCCTCTGGATCCTCCCCTAAACATTATATAGTAAATCCTGTACAACTTGAAAATGCTTTTCTCATGCATTGAATGATGTATCCCACCCCCTTTGCTTGGACTGAAAGGTGATCTAGAGAGCTGCTTGCTTGCAGCACCTTGTCATGATGGCTTTTCCACCTGGACACCGGGTCCCTGCTGGGACAGTCCAGGTAGGGGCCTGAATGAAGTGTTTGTTTCTTGGTAGTCCTTGGTTCAGGTTGTTCTGTGGCCAGCAGGACCAGGGCAGTGATTGTCCCCTCATACTTGGCACTGGTGAGGCCACACCTTGAACCCTGTGTTCAGTTTTGGACCCCTCACTACAAGAAAGACACTGAGGTACTGGAGAGTGTCCAGAGAAGGGCAGCAGAGCTGGGGAAGGGTCTGGAGTGCATGTCCCATGTGGCAGCTGGGGTTGTTTATCCTGGAGAAAAGGAGGCTCAGGAGGAACCTTACTGCTCTCTACAGCTGCCTGAGAGGAGGCTGTAGCTTGGTGGAGTTCAGCCTTTTTTCCCAGCTAATCTGAGATAAGACATGAAGAAAAGGCCTCAAGTTACACCAGGGAAGGTTTAGATTGAATATGAAGAAAAAATTCTTTGCTGAAAGAGTTACCAAGGCTTTCAACAGGCTGCCCAAGGAAGTGGTGGATCACCATCTGTGAAAGTATTTAAAAGATGTGTAGATGTGACACTTAACGACATGGTTTAGTGGTGGGCTTGTCAGTGCTGGATTAACAATTGGACTCAATGATTTTACAGGTCCTTTCACGTGTAAATGGTTCTTTGATTGTATGATTCTAGGTTCCTGCCTGCTACTCTGCCTTCCCTGTACTCCTCTGGATTTGTGGAGATTGGTCCTCAGTGGTCTGATGGCTTCTGCGATGGATCTGAGGGTAGCCCAGCAGGGTATAATTTGGGGTTCCCTGTCCTTCCTCTCTCTGAGCATCTTTGTGGGTGTGCAGGTGAGCTTTATCACACAACTGAACAGTTCTTCTGCCACAGATAGCACTCCAGATAATAATTTAAAAAACCAACAAAAACCCAAACCACCCCTCTTCCACCAAATAGTTGTAACCTTTAATTTGTAACTGATTGTTGTTAGTGAAATTTAAACCTCTCTGGAGGAAAGCACCTATTTGGTGTTGGCCTTGTAAATACACATATTTGATGCTATGAGTTGTGGGAGGTGATTACTGCAATTTGTTCCTTCTTCTCTTATAAGGAAAAAATATCAGAAAAACAGTGAAGAAATGCCATTTTACATTGGTCATACTTTTATGGTTTCTTTAGTGGCTTTCTGTTTACTTTGTTTTTGGTGATGATGGAAAATAAGTGATGTCTTTGTTGTAAAGAGCTTCATGTAGATTGCCAAGACTCCTTTCCAAAGCGTTAAAAGTTACATTCTAAATCATAACAAAATTATTTTCTTTTCTTCAATTTTCAGTTATTATGTAAGGAAGAAAAAGGGAGCTGCTTTTGGATGCTCCTTGGAATTACGTGGTGCTCAAAGAAGCTGTTGCTAAGATATTGCACAGTTCAAGTTTTTCTTCTTAGCAGAAGAATGTGGCCATGAACAGCTCTCCATAAGCCTTAGAACACCTTCATTTATAGCTGTATATTGAAATTTATATTTTAGAGCACAGACACGGTTGCCTGGCATGAAAGACAGCTTTCCTAGGCAGCAAATTTATTGTACATTGAAATAAGCAGCTCACTGAAGTGGACAGAACCAATCTGACATCATGCAGCCTGTTCATGTTAGTCTTCACATGAGGAACTACTAAAGAGTTGTAAAGTCAGAATTATGTATCTTGTAATAGTGGATAACAACTCTGCACTGGCTAGATGCCTTCTGCTGCTCTGTAAGCTGAACAGGAAATCTAATTCATCTCATGTGGTTTCCTGATGAAATATATACTGGCAATGACAAACGTATGAGCGCTGCTAAATGCAGTTGCTAGATAGTGAAAGATATCTTCTGGGTGGTTTTGGTTTTTTTTTCCCTACAATTAAACATTGCCAAAAAAATTAAACTTGCCAAAACAATTACTAAAGGTCAACATAAAATATAAAATGGAAATTGCTTCTCTCTTTACTTACCTGAAAAATAATAACTAAAACATAATTAACAGAGAGAAAAAGAGAGAGATTTCTGGTTTACTGTGTATATTTTACATATTAAGAAATGGAAGATATTCTCATTGAAGTGACATCTATCCTGAAGCTTCACAAGGGCACCTCACAGCTCTAGAGTAAGCTCTGCATTGGTGCTTATCTGAGATGACTAAAGAGCAAGAATGAAGTGCCAAACTCTTCGGCTACCATCAAATCTCCCTCTTGGGGAAGGTATGCATTCAATCACTAGAGAGAGTAAACAGCCAGACAGTGAAAACAGCCAGACAGTGGCTGCTGAAACCACAGAGTGGTGCAGGTGAAATATTCGACTATGAACAGCTAAACTATTTTGTCAGTTTGGCAATAAATTTTATTTTAAGTAGAATTCCCTGGTCCACATCCAAATGCTGACACTAGCTGTTTTTCCTGGTTCAAACAGAGAGTGAGAAGGGGAACAACTGGGATAACCAAAGTCAAACCTGACACCTGTTTCATGTGATCAGTAAATACTTTGTGCAAAGTTCCTGCAGTCTCTGTGTAAAGCTGAGATAGCTGGCACAGCAAAGCAGGTAGCAGCTCTAGAAGCAAAAAACTGGCATGCTGGAGCTTATGCCAGTTTGATCCCTTCTGCTATTCTGTATCAGAGGACATATTGTAGAGTCTTTATTTTCTGCTTTTATTTAATTTTTTTTGTTTTGACAGAGTTTGTTATCTCCCATTTGTAGTTACAGAAAGACTCCAGAAACATTTAACATCTCTGCTCTCTCTAAGATTGCTTGTTCTTGACAATGCTTGTCTCAGAAAAGCCATGACCTTTCAAATCATGGTGGTCTATACTGATCTCACTGATCATTGCAGCACTAGCCATTAGCAAATGCAATTCTACACTAATTTAAGTCTTATGGGTTTGGCATTTAGTTTGTGTGCTGATTCACAGCAATGTACTTACTTGTGCTGGGTTCATATGCAGCTGTGTGACTTCACAACTGCCTTTAGCCAATTTGAGAAGGTACTCTTCCAAAAATAATGATTCTTCTTCTTGCCCAGGTGTGCATCACCACTGATTTCCTTGTGGTTGTACCAGTGTGGCCATGCAGCAACTCAGAGAAACTCACTTAACCCAACTGGAAAAAACAGTCACACAATAGATATTTTCTCAGCTAACTTGTTTCAGTTTAGTGTGGTGATGAAGCAGCAGTCCCCCAACACAAAGAGAAGGTGAGAAGATGTGGCCAGGCACAAATTAGAATTGCACCCTTTCAGCAGCAGTGGAGATCAGCTGCAAGAGGTGTGACACTTTTCCTTTGCTATGGGGTTAGCAGAACACCTCTACACCTATTCTCTTTGCTTTCATGAGGCCCCTTCTTCTTTCTCTCCATTGTAAGAGGCTCAGAATGCTGTGAGGCTGTGCTTGTATCATAGTTGGAAAGAGAGACATGCTGTTTGGACTCCTGAGCTGCCTTTGCTGGCAGCATGGCCCACATGAACACCTTATAGCTGTTACTTAGCTCAGGTTTCAAGCCCAGATGCCACAATTTATCCACACTGGTTTTCAGCTTCAACCTGTGTACAAGGGCAAGTTGACTGATGTACTAGGAGGGAAAACCTAAGTAGGAAATGCAAACAGGAGAAATTGGTCTGACCTTAGGACACATGGGACAGAGTCAGCTTAAGTTACATGACTTCATGTATAATAAGTGAATGAATAAGCCCAGAATGAGGAATGTCTCACAAGGATTCAGCATGAGACATGGTATATGAGCAACATCAGGACATGTGGTGTGGCCTCTCAGCAATTTTAAAGCATATAATTAAAGTTTCATAGAATATGTGGATGTGCCTAAAAATAAACAAGAAGGATGAAACAGTTACCATTCTCAAAGCATTTGTGAAAGTCTATCCCCTGTCTATCATGTTGCTGATGCAGATATTTACAAAGACAGGCTAATGCTGCTTTAACTGGTGCAATACATTAACACTCTCTGGAGACCTACTATGATATGTGAGACAGATTGGTCTAGTATCCTCTTTGGCCTTGCTCCTAGTCATTTCTGTTAAGCCAAAAGCTGAACTGAGTGATCAGGCACTACCATTTCACTGGATTTACATGTCTCACAGTACTCTATAATTTGGAGAAGCTCCTTGGATGGACATTTAATATTCTTAAAGAATTTCAGGTCTAAAGTATGTTAGCCCTTTTTTAAATTATTCTTTATTGCAGGCATTTTTTACTTTAAAAAAATGTTCTTGACCAGCCCAGTATCTTCCAGTCAGAAGTTAATGACCATTGTTGCCAATTCTCCTATTTGGTTTCTGAGGAGAGGATGCTCATGCCAATAGATGTGTGCTGTGCCATAGTTTGTGAAGAACCTGTTGGTGTTAGCCCAAGTGTCTGATCTTTGAATTTCAGCAGAAGACCACCCAAACATCTGAAGAATGTGCCTGGGATGTCACTCTTCAGCAGACACCAAATGCACTGCAAAAAAAGAAGCACTGAAATTATCACTTTAGTATGAACGAACCTGCCTTACCTACTTGATTTTTAGCCTATTTGTGAAGGAATGCAAGAGTCAGCAGTGACTGTAAATGACCTCAGTGGCCATGAAAGCCTTGCTCTCCATGCCCTTGCTCCCTTTCTTCCTGATCCACATGTTCTTGTCTCCTCAAGCACCCATCCTTCCTTGTTCAGGTTATAACAGGCTTCGATGTCAATTGACATGACACACTGCTGACTGAAGGTGGTTCCCAAAAAGACCTCATTAGCTGTGGAGCTGGCATAGTGAAAGCATCAGGAGTGAGTAGTCAGTGTTGGGGCAGAAAGGAAGGGTGGGGAGGGCAGGTAGCAGTGTGTGCATCAGCTGTGGAAGGGTGTTGAGTCAGCTTCCTAGAGCTGTGGAGCCACCTCTCAAAGATGAACTGTCTGTTTTGCAACCAATGACTGTGAAATGTTAACTAATAAGGTTCTTTAAACTCTGGTTAACAGTGTTGCTAAAATTACTAATGAAGGGAAAAATTGGAAGGTAATGTTCTTCAAGCCTGCCTTTGCTGCAGGTACACCACTGATAATGGAGTAATATGCAGCTGAAACTTAATTGGAACTCTAAGGAAAGCTTGCGCTATTTATGGTATTTAATAATTTAATAGTGCACTGATTGTAGTAGTATTCATTTTTCTATTTAATTTAATTATTACTTCTATTTCTTAATTAATAATGCAAGAGTGTATTTTTGTGTAGCACTTTTTTTTGGTGCAGTTCCCATTTTGCACCAGTATTTAATCAAGATCTTCCTGCTGTTTGTAAAATTGAGTACATTCCAATACATGCACATTCTGAAAAACTGCTTGAGTCTGTAATCTAGTAGATCCTGCAATGCTCATAAAGAGGATCTTATCACTAAATGTTTATTCCAGGATGTGTAAGAGAC